>NC_141876.1:122743257-123046287 GCF_056163025.1 Triticum urartu | reverse complement strand
TGAGAAGGTCTCATCGTAGTCAATCCCTTGAACTTGCCGAAAACCTTTTGCGACAAGTCGAGCTTTGTAGACAGTAATATTACCGTCAGCGTCAGTCTTCTTCTTGAAGATCCATTTATTCTCAATTGCTTGCCGATCATTGGGCAAGTCAACCAAAGTCCATACTTTGTTCTCATACATGGATCCCATCTCAGATTTCATGGCTTCAAGCCATTTTGCGGAATCTGGGCTCACCATCGCTTCTTCATAGTTCGTAGGTTCATCATGATCTAGTAGCATGACTTCCAGAACAGGATTACCGTACCACTCTGGCGCGGATCTCACTCTGGTTGATCTATGAGGTTCAGTAGTATCTTGTTCTGAAGTTTCATGATCATTATCGTTAGCTTCCTCACTAATTGGTGTAGGTGTCGCAGAAACAGGTTTCTGTGATGTACTACTTTCCAATAAGGTAGTAGGTACAGTTACCTCGTCAAGTTCTACTTTCCTCCCACTCACTTCTTTCGAGAGAAACTCCTTCTCCAGAAAGTTTCCGAATTTAGCAACAAAAGTCTTGCCTTCGAATCTGTGATAGAAGGTGTATCCAATAGTTTCCTTTGGATATCCTATGAAGACACATTTCTCCGATTTGGGTTCGAGCTTATCAGGTTGAAGCTTTTTCACATAAGCATCGCAGCCCCAAACTTTCAGAAACGACAACTTTGGTTTCTTGCCAAACCACAGTTCATAAGGCGTCGTCTCAACGGATTTTGATGGTGCCCTATTTAACGTGAATGCGGCCGTCTCTAGAGCGTATCCCCAAAACGATAGCGGTAAATCAGTAAGAGACATCATAGATCGCACCATATCTAGTAAAGTACGATTACGACGTTCGGGCACACCATTACGCTGTGGTGTTCCGGGTGGCGTGAGTTGCGAAACTATTCCACATTGTTTCAAATGTACACCAAACTCGTAACTCAAATATTCTCCTCCACGATCAGATCGTAGGAATTTTATTTTCTTGTTACGATGATTTTCAACTTCACTCTGAAATTCTTTGAACTTTTCAAACGTTTCAGACTTGTGTTTCATTAAGTAGATATACCCATATCTGCTTTAAGTCATTTGTGAAGGTGAGAAAATAATGATATCTGCCACGAGCCTCAACATTCATCGGTCCACATACATCTGTATGTATGATTTCCAACAAATTTGTTGCTCTCTCCATAGTACCGGAGAATGGTGTTTTTTTCATCTTACCCATAAGGCACGGTTCTCAAGTACCAAGTGATTCATAGTCAAGTGGTTCTAAAAGCCCATCAGTATGGAGTTTCTATATGCGCTTTATACCGATATGACCCAAACGGCAGTGCCACAAATAAGTTGCACTATCAGTATCAACTCTGCATCTTTTGGCTTCAACACTATGAATATGTGTGTCACTACTATCGAGATTTAATAAGAATAGACCACTCTTTAAGGGTGCATGACCATAAAAGATATTACTCATGTAAATAGAACAACCATTATTCTCTTATTTAAATGAATAACCGTCTCGCATCAAACAAGATCCAGATATAATGTTCATGCTTAACGCTGGCACCAAATAACAATTATTTAGGTCTAATACTAATCCCGAAGGTAGATGTAGAGGTAGCGTGCCAACTGCGATCACATCAACTTTGGAACCATTTCCCACGCGCATCGTCACCTCGTCCTTAGCCAATCTTCGCTTAATCCGTAGTCCCTGTTTCGAGTTGCAAATATTAGCAACAGAACCAGTATCAAATACCCAGGTGCTACTGCGAGCATTAGTAAGCTACACATCAATAACATGTATATCACATATACCTTTGTTCACCTTGCCATCCTTCTTATCCGCCAAATACTTGGGGCAGTTCCGCTTCCAGTGACCAGTCTGCTTGTAGTAGAAGCACTCAGTTTCAGGCTTAGGTCCAGGTTTGGGTTTCTTCTCTTGAGTAGCAACTTGCTTGCTGTTCTTTTTGAAGTTCCCCTACTTCTTCCCTTTGCCCTTTTTCTTGAAACTAGTGGTCTTGTTGACCATCAACACTTTATGCTCCTTCTTGATTTCTACCTCCGCAGCTTTCAGCATTGCGAAGAGCTCGGGAATAGTCTTATTCATCCCTTGCATATTGTAGTTCATCATGAAGCTCTTGTAGCTTGGTGGTAGTGATTGGAGAATTTTGTCAATGACGCAATCATCTGGAAGATTAACTCCCAATTGAATCAAGTGATTATTATACACAGACATTTTGAGTATATGCTCACTGACAGAACTGTTCTCCTCCATCTTGCAGCTATAGAACTTATTGGAGACTTCATATCTCTCAATCCGGGCATTTGCTTGAAATATTAACTTCAACTCCTGGAACATCTCATATGCTCCATGACGTTCAAAACGTCGTTGAAGTCCCGATTCTAAGCCGTAAAGCATGGCACACCGAACTATCGAGTAGTCATTAGCTTTGCTCTGCCAGACGTTCATAACATCTGGTGTTGCTCCAGCAGCAGGCTTGGCACCCAGCGGTGCTTCCAGGACGTAATTCTTCTGTGCAGCAATGAGGATAATCCTCAAGTTACGGACCTAGTCCGTGTAATTGCTACCATCATCTTTCAACTTTGCTTTCTCAAGGAACGCATTAAAATTCAACGGAACAACAGCACGGTCCATCTATCTACAATCAAACATAAATAAGCAAGATACTATCAGGTACTAAGTTCATGATAAATTTAGGTTCAATTAATCATATTACTTAAAGAACTACCACTTAGATAGGCATCCCTCTAATCCTCTAAGTGATTACGTGATCCAAATCAACTAAACCATGTCCGATCATCACGTGACATGGAGCAGTTTCATTGGTGAACATCACTATGTTGATCATATCTACTATATGATTCACGCTCGACCTTTCGGTCTCCGTGTTCCGAGGCCATATCTGTATATGCTTGGCTCGTCAAGTATAACCTGAGTATTCCGCATGTGCAACTGTTTTGCACCCGTTGTATTTGAACGTAGAGCCTATCACACCCGATCATCACGTGGTGTCTCAGCACGAAGAACTTTCGCAACGGTGCATACTCAGGGAGAACACTTCTTGATAATTAGTGAGAGATCATCTTATAATGCTACCGTCAATCAAAGCAAGATAAGATGCATAAAAGATAAACATAACATGCAATCAATATAAGTGATATGATATGGCCATCATCATCTTGTGCTTGTGATCTCCATCTTCGAAGCACCGTCGTGATCACCATCATCACCGGCGCGACACCTTGATCTCCATCGTAGCATCGTTGTCGTCTCGCCAGTCTTATGCTTCCACGACTATCGCTACCGCTTAGTGATAAAGTAAAGCATTACAGCACGATTGCATTGCATACAACAAAGCGACAACCATATGGCTCCTGCTAGTTGTCGATAACTCGGTTACAAAACATGATCATCTCATACAATAAAATTTAGCGTCATGTCGTGACCATATCACATCACAACATGCCCTGCAAAAACAAGTTAGACGTCCTCTACTTTGTTGTTGCAAGTTTTATGTGGCTGCTACGGGCTTAAGCAAGAACCAATCTTACCTACGCATCAAAACCACAATGATAGTTTGTCAAGTTGGTGCTGTTTTAACCTTCGCAAGGACCGGGCGTAGCCACACTCGGTTCAACTAAAGTTGGAGAAACTGTCACCCGCTAGCCACCTTTGTGCAAAGCACGTTGGGAGAACCGGTCTCGCGTAAGCGTACGCGTAATGTCGGTCCGGGCCGCTTCGTCCAACAATACCGCCGAACCAAAGTATGACATGCTGGTAACCAGTATGACTAATATCGCCCACAACTCACTTGTGTTCTACTCGTGCATATAACATCAACACATAAAACCTAGGCTCGGATGCCACTGTTGGGGAACGTAGTAATTTCAAAATTTTCCTACGCACACGCAAGATCATGGTGATGCATAGCAAAGAGAGGGGAGAGTGTGATCTACGTACCCTTGTAGACCGACAGCGAAAGTGTTAGCACAACGCGGTTGATGTAGTCGTACGTCTTCACGGCCCGACCGATCAAGCACCGAAACTACGGCACCTCCGAGTTCTAGCACACGTTCAGCTCGATGACGATCCCCGGACTCCGAACCAGCAAAGTGTCGGGGAAGAGTTCCGTCAGCACGACGGCGTGGTGATGATCTTGATGTACTACTGTCGCAGGGCTTCGCCTTAGCACCGCTACAATATTATCGAGGACTATGGTGGAAGGGGGCACCGCACATGGTTAAGAATATGATCACGTGGATCAACTTGTGTGTCTAGGGGTGCCCCCTGCCCCCGTATATGAAGGATCAAAGGGGGGGTGCGGCCGGCCAGGAGGAGGGCGCGCCAGGAGGAGTCCTACTCCCACCGGGAGTAGGATTCCCCCCCTTTCCTAGTTGGAATAGGATTCGGGAGGGGGAAAGAGGAGAGAGAGAAGGAAGGGGGGCGCCGCCCCCCTCTCCTCATCCTATTCGGACTAGGGGGGGAGGGGCGCGCAGCCCAGCCCTGGCCACCTCTCCTCTCTTCCACTAAAGCCCACTAAGGCCCATATACCTCCCGGGGGATTCCGGTAACCTCCCGATACTCCCGTAAAATCCCGATTTCACCCGGAACACTTCCGATATCCAAATATAGGCTTCCAATATATCAATCTTTATGTCTCGACCATTTCGAGACTCCTCGTCATGTCCGTGATCACATCCGGGACTCCGAACAAATTCGGTACATCAAAATGCATAAACTCATAATATAACTGTCATCGAAACCTTAAGCGTGCGGACCCTACGGGTTCGAGAAAAATGTAGACATGACCGAGACACGTCTCCGGTCAATAACCAATAGCGGAACCTGGATGCTCATATTGGCTCCTACATATTCTACGAAAATCTTTTATCGGCCACACCGCATAACAACATACGTTGTTCCCTTTGTCATCGGTATGTTACTTGCCCGAGATTCGATCGTCGGTATCTCAATACCTAGTTCAATCTCGTTACCGGCAAGTCTCTTTACTCGTTTCGTAATACATCATCTCACAACTAACTCATTAGTTGTAATGCTTGCAAGGCTTATGTGATGTGCATTACCGAGAGGGCCCAGAGATACCTCTCCGACAATCGGAGTGACAAATCATAATCTCGAAGTACGCCAACCCAACATGTACCTTTGGAGACACCTGTAGAGCACCTTTATAATCACCCAGTTACGTTGTGACATTTGGTAGCACACAAAGTGTTCCTCTGGCAAACGGGAGTTGCATAATCTCATAGTCATAGGAACATGTATAAGTCATGAAGAAAGCAATAGCAACATACTAAACGATCGGGTGCTAAGCTAATGGAATGGGTCATGTCAATCAGATCATTCACCTAATGATGTGATCCCGTTAATCAAATAACAACTCTTTGTCCATGGTTAGGAAACATAACCATCTTTGATTAACGAGCTAGTCAAGTAGAGGCATACTAGTGACACTCTGTTTGTCTATGTATTCACACATGTATTATGTTTCCGGTTAATACAATTCTAGCATGAATAATAAACATTTATCATGATATAAGGTAATAAATAATAACTTTATTATTGCCTCTAGGGCATATTTCTTTTAGTCCAAGCTAAGGTAAACTGCAACAACAACCTTGCCCCAGCATGCGTAAGCTTGTGAAGATGCATACTCAATTTGATACAGAAGGATAAAAGCTACGATTGTTTACATGAGGGGCTCCCCCTCTCAGAATGCTCTTACAATCTTCCGGGGCCACGCCCAAGTTTTTACAGGGTAAACGGTAGGGGAACGAGGAATCAGCCGGATATGTCACTGGCCGCGTCTCCCATATCATCTTCTGATGCACCGCTGGTGTCGCTGTCGCCATCGTTGGCGTAGCCTCCACCTTCACTGGCACCGGTGTCGCCATCATCAACCACGACGCCTTCGTCTTCCACGACCACTACCCCGGCGTCGTCAGAAGCAAAGGCCTTGACCAGCGCATCCACATTGTCTTCAACCCATCGCGCCAGATTGTCCCGGATGGCTTCCGGTACGGGAGCAATGGCGGTGTCAAAATTGAAGTTGGGGTCGATGTTCCGGAGGTAGCTGAAGATGCGGGAGAACGTGCGCCCGAGCAGACTGTGGCTCCTCTCCTCAACAAGTTGGCGAGCCCTCTTGGAATGGTTCTGCAGGCACGACACCTCATCCCCAAAGAAGCGGAGGTGGCTGGCGTAGTCATTTGCATGGGGATGAGGAGCATTCTCATTGCTGATATGGCCCAGGGCGGTGTTGGCCCTATTCCCGTGGTCCTCGAGCATGGGGGCATGCACACGCTCCAACGTCCGTCGCTCGAGCACTTCGTCCCTGTTCTGCCACGCGACGGACTCGGCGTCGGTGACCCGCTGCCGAAGAGAGAGCAGCTCGGCGCGGGATGAAACCAGCTCAGCCTGCGCCGAGGCCAAGGTTGATGCGGTGGCCTCCTCGCGCCATTCCACCTCAACCAGCCGGGACTTGAGGGAAGCAATCCTACCAGCAGCCCCAGCTTCCACGACCTTCAGCTTTAGGTTGTGCCTGCTCTCGAGATCCGCGCGAGCCTCGGCCACACGGCAGTCGACCTCCTCCTGGGCCCTAACCTCGCGCGCGCCGACGTCGTCCTCCGCCAGAGCAACCTAGCGCTCCCTCATCTCCAGCCGTTCGAGTTCAAGGCTGTGCTCCACGGCTTCCAGCGCCAGCACCTCCTCGCACTTATGGATCTCTTCCTCCTCGGCGGGCGACCCCCTCAACGATGCAAGAGCATCCCTGTGCGCCTCCACCTGCTGATCCAAGACAGCGCTCCAGGCTTGGAGCTCCCACGCACGTTTCTCCGCGGCCTTGCGGTGGCGGTCAGCTTCCCGAGCCTCCTCTAGAGCTCGAGAGAAGGCCTCACGGGAGGCTGCAAGAGAAGCCTCGGCCTTCTTGTTGTCCAGCTCGCGCTGGTGGCGCCCGAGGTTGATGGCCACCTTCAGCTTGTGCCACTTCTCCGCCAACCGAAGACCCTCGGCCTCGAGGCGCGCGTCGACACCCTCAAGTTATTCACCGAGTCGGTTCATCATGCCCATCGCCTCCTAGAAGAGCTCATGACGAACAATGCTCCGCCCGTGCTCGGACTCTGTGCACGGCTCATCTCGCCCTCCGCTACTAGGGTGTGGGTGACGCCCGATGCAGTACGTCCCCTCTCAGTAGGGGGCAGGGGCTGGCGCTGCCCCAGGCGTCGTCTGGGTCTCGCGAGGGACCCAAACTAAACGGGGCCCGCTGCTTGAAGAGGACCCCGGGATCGAAGCTAGCCAGCCGCCGGCAGTGATCAGGGGAGGAGCCCTTGGCACGCTTGCCACGCTCTGAGCCAGGCCGCGAAGGAAGGACGACGAAGGCACGAGCTCAAGATGCCCTGATGACGGGCCAACTCCCACGGTGGACCCCGTGCCGTGGGCTGTGCTCGAGCTTGGCGTGTGCAATGGGACGAGAGGGAGCTGCTTCTCAGGAGATTTTACGGCCATGGCAGAAGGGGTCCTGAGGGGACAATCGTCAGGAAGGAAAGCGGCACATAGAAGATCACCAAGATAAGGTACTTACTCGTCAACGGTGATATACTTCCTCCGTTTCAACGGCACGAAGGTGCCACTACCGCAGCTTGAGGACCCCTTTCTCTTGCGGAGTTCTGTGAAGTCCACGCACAGCCGGCCGAAGCGCTGGACATGGAGGCTGACGCGAGGCATGGCTGGAGAAGTGCTCGGAGGGGCAGTCTTAGAAGCGCCAGGCTGAGGAGAGCTGGCCGGCCCTACCTCGCAGTGACTTGCCGAGGCCTCAGGAGCCCCAGCCGTGGGAGACGCGGGCTACACCGCCCCTTCAACCGCCGCCCCAGGGCAAGAGTCGCGGGACCCCGAGGTCGATGCTTCGGGAGCCTTAGGCGGCATCAGCATCTCGACACCTTCACTATCGGCCCCCAGTGGTGCATGGCCCCTGCACCAACACTTGGGGTGAGCTCTACACCAGCGTCGAGGAAAGGAACCACGATGATGGGGTTCTCGTGGGGCCCCACGAGGCCAGCTGGGCGCAACCCCCACTCGTCGAAGGAGGGCATCTTCTCCATGAAGGACATCTTGTTCAAGGTGCGGTACAAAACACAACTCTTCCTCGGCAAGTCGTCCGGCAACGGGACGCCCGTCAGGACCGCGCCTCATGGGGGATCTTAGACTCCTAAAGTCTCATGTGGTCCTGGCTGCCGAGCAAGGCTCACATCGGCCGGGAGTGGCGCTGAAGCGGAGCAATTCGGCGCCGGATGAACTCCCTCACCACCATAGGCACAGTCACGCCAAGGTCTTTGAGCCATCTCAACCTCAGCCAGACGGGGACAAGGCATGGATCGGCGAGCCTCAAGTGGCACCAGCTGGAGTTAGGAATGGCGGGCTCAGACGGAGAAGAGAGCAGGGGGCCGAGCACTTTGGCGTCAACAAACACCCACCGTGTCCGGAACCCGCTCGCGGATGGTGGAAGCTCGAAGTCAATCCCTTTGCCGGTCATTGCCGCCACGGCCTAAAAGCTCAGGCACCCGGAGCTTTGCCTAGGATCAATCAGGTGCAGCGAGAAGAAGTGGCGGAAAAGAGCCACGAAAGGAGCAATGCCAACCATGGCCTCGCAAACAAAGGCAAAGACGGCAAGCAGGGTCACGGATTGGGGATCAAGGTGCAACATGTGGATCTGGTAATGGGAAAGCACTACCTTGAGGAAGGCAGAGAAAGGAGGGACCAAGCCGGCCCAGAGGGCGTCGATGAAGAAGGGGACCTCAGTGGTCGTCCGGTCAATGTGAGCATAGGAAGCAGGCCAAGACACCGTCTCTCCCCACTCGTTGAAGCTGGATGCGAGCATGGGACGCACCTTGCCCATGGCCTCATCATTGAGCACCCGCGATCGTCCTATTGCAGGCTCGGCGGCCAGGCACGCACTAGCCGAAGACAGAGGCTTCTTCCCTTTATCCGCTTGCGTCGGCACCATGGCAATGGGGCGAGCAGAGCTAAGGTCAGATTGGAAAGGGGAGCAGAGGAATTGGAGGAGAATGGCGCAAGCGATGGAAGAATAACCGTGTAGATCGCGGTGGCCGTTTAGCCAGGCGGGTATCAAGGCAGCGTGGGGAAGCGAAGACGCCCACGTCCAATCAACCGCCATGCGTCGACCGAGGCCGCAGGCTATTGGGGCCCGCGGTGCTCCGAACTTGACCCTTAGCTTCCTCTCGAAGCCAAGCCCGAGCGCGCCTTGGGCCTGGGGGCTACTGTCGACGTCTTGGGAGCGGGGGTCCCCAGACTTTCCTGCCTGCGGCCCACGGCGTGGCTTTGCTGGCAGGCCTGTACGGCCATCTTCATCAACAAGGAATCAAGACCCTCGTGAGGGGCCAAGCCTCACGAGGTGGACGACACAAGACCTCCTCAGGAGCAGCCTCATCAGGCCGGCTCGTGAGGGGCGGAGAGTTCAAGGTTGGGCAAACCTTGCGAGGTTCTCGTGACGTAGGCCATGATGATCGAGACCAAGCAGGCACCAGGCGGGCACCAGCGTACGCAGCGTCCTTGTTTCCTCTTTGGTGCTATGGGGGTAAGCGCAGGCGCGGAGTACCGAGGCATCAAGCAAAGGTTTCCATATCGATGCAACAAGACCAAGACCAGAAGGACGGCAAGACGGAGGTCACCATGGATCCCAGGACGGCGTCACTATTGGGGAACGTAGTAATTTCAAAAAAAATTCCTACGCACACGCAAGATCATGGTGATGCATAGCAACGAGAGGGGAGAGTGTTGTCTACGTACCCTCGTAGACCGAAGCGAAAGCGTTGACGCAACGTAGAGGAAGTAGTCGTACGTCTTCCCGATCCAACCGATCCAAGCACCGTTACTCCGGCACCTCCGAGTTCTTGGCACACGTTCAGCTCGATGACGATCCCCGGGCTCCGATCCAGCAAAGCTTCGGGGACGAGTTCCGTCAGCACGACGGCGTGGTGACGATGATGATGTTCTACCGACGCAGGGCTTCACCTAAGCACCGCAACGATATGACCGAGGTGGAATATGGTGGAGGGGGCACCGCACACGGCTAAGGAACGATCACGAAGATCAACTTCTGTGTTCTAGGGTGCCCCCCTGCCCCCGTATATAAAGGAGCCAAGGGGAGGGGGCGGCCGGCCAAGGAGGGGGCGCGCCAAGGGGAGTCCTACTCCCACCGGGAGTAGGACTCCCTCCTTCCTTGTTGGAGTAGGAGAAGGGGAAAGAGGGGGAGAGGAAGAAGGAAAAGGGGGTTGCGCCCCTTGTCCAATTCGGACCAGAGGGGGGGCGCAGGACTCCTTCCTTTTGGCCTCTCTCCTCTATTCCCGTATGGCCCAATAAGGCCCATATACTCCCCGGCGAATTCCCGTAACTCTTCGGTACTCCGAAAAATACCCGAATCACTCGAAACCTTTCCGATGTCCGAATATAGTCGTCCAATATATCGATCTTTACGTCTCGACCATTTCGAGACTCCTCGTCATGTCCCCGATCCCATCCGGGACTCCTAACTCCTTCGGTACATCAAAACTCATAAACTCATAATATAACTGTCATCGAAACCTTAAGCGTGCTGGACCCTACGGTTCGACAACAATGTAGACATGACCGAGACATGTCTCCGGTCAATAACCAATAGCGGAACCTGGATGCTCATATTGGCTCCTACATATTCTACGAAGATCTTTATCGGTCAGACCGCATAACAACATACGTTGTTCCCTTTGTCATCGGTATGTTACTTGCCCGAGATTCGATCGTCGGTATCTCAATACCTAGTTCAATCTCGTTACTGGCAAGTCTCTTTACTCGTTCCGTAATACATCATCTCGCAACTAACTCATTAGTTGCAATGCTTGCAAGGCTTATGTGATGTGCATTACCGAGAGGGCCCAGAGATACCTCTCCGACAATCGGAGTGACAAATCCTAATCTCGAAATACGCCAACCCAACATGTACCTTTGGAGACACCTGTAGAGCTCCTTTGTAATCACCCAGTTATGTTGTGACGTTTGGTATCACACAAAGTGTTCCTCCAGCAAATGGGAGTTGCATAATCTCATAGTCATAGGAACATGTATAAGTCATGAAGAAAGCAATAGCAACATACTAAACGATCGGGTGCTAAGCTAATGGAATGGGTCATGTCAATCAGATCATTCATCTAATGATGTGATCCCGTTAATCAAATAACAACTCTTTGTTCATGGTTAGGAAACATAACCATCTTTGATTAACGAGCTAGTCAAGTAGAGGCATACTAGTGACACTCTGTTTGTCTATGTATTCACACATGTATTATGTTTCTGGTTAATACAATTCTAGCATGAATAATAAACATTTATCATGAAATAAGGAAATAAATAATAACTTTATTATTGCCTCTAGGGAATATTTCCTTCAGTCTCCCACTTGCACTAGAGTCAATAATCTAGTTCACATCGCCATGTGATTTAACACCAATAATTCACATCACCATGTGATTAACACCCATAGTTCACATCGTCATGTGACCAACACCCAAATGGTTTACTAGAGTCAGTAATCTAGTTCACATCGCTATGTGATTAACACACAAAGAGTACTAAGGTGTGATCATGTTTTGCTTGTGAGATAATTTTAGTCAATGGGTCTGTTATATTCAGATCCGTAAGTATTTTGCAAAATATCTATGTCAACAATGCTCTGCACGGAGCTATTCTAGCTAATTGCTCCCACTTTCAATATGTATCTAGATCGAGACTTAGAGTCATCCAGATCGGTGTCAAAAATTTGTATCGACGTAACCCTTTACGACGAACCTTTTTGTCACGTCCATAATCGAGAAACATATCCTTATTCCACTAAGGATAATTTTGACCGTTGTCCAGTGATCTACTCCTAGATCACTATTGTACTCCCTTGCCAAAATCAGTGTAGGGTATACAATAGATCTGGTACACAGCATGGCATACTTCATAGATCCTATGGCCAAGCCATAGGGAATGACTTTCATTCTCTTTCTATCTTCTGCCGTGGTCGGGTTTTGAGTCTTACTCAATTTCACACCTTGTTACACAGGCAAGAACTCTTTCTTTGATTGTTCCATTTTGAACTACTTCAAAATCTTGTCAAGGTATGTACTCATTGAAAAAACTTATCAAGCGTGTTGATCTATCTCTATAGATCTTGATGCTCAATATGTAAGAAGCTTAACCGAGGTCTTTCTTTGAAAAACTCCTTTCAAACACTCCTTTATGCTTTGCAGAATAATTCTACATTATTTCCGATCAACAATATGTCATTCACATATACTTATCAGAAATGCTATAGTTCTCCCACTCACTTTCTTGTAAATACAGGCTTCACCGCAAGTCTGTATAAAACTATATGCTTTGATCAATTCATCAAAGCGTATATTCCAACTCTGAGATGCTTGCACCAGTCCATAGATGGATTGCTGGAGTTTGCACATTTTGTTAACATCTTTAGGATTGACAAAACCTTGTGGTTGCATCATATACAACTGTTCTTTAAGAAATCCATTAAGGAGTGCAGTTTTGTTATCCATTTGCCCATTTCATAAAATGCGGCAATTGCTAACATGATTCGGACAGACTTTAAGCATCAATACGAGTGAGAAAATCTCATCGAGTCAACACCTTGAACTTTGTCAAAAAACTTTTTCGACAAGTCTAGCTTTGCAGATAGTAACACTACTATCAACGTTCGTCTTCCTCTTGAAGATCCATTTATTTTCTATGGCTTGCCGATCATCGGGCAAATCCATCAAAGTCCATACTTTATTCTCATACATGGATCATATCTCAGATTTCATGGCCTCAAACCATTTCGCGGAATCTGGGCTCATCATCGCTTCCTCATAGTTTGCAAGTTCGTCATGGTCTAGTAACATGACTTCCAGAAAAGGATTACCGTACCACTCTGGTGCGGATCTCACTCTGGTTTACCTACGAGATTCGGTAGTAACTTGATCTGAAGTTACATGATCATCATCATTAGCTTCCTCACTAATTGGTGTAGTAGTCACAAGAACAGATTTCTGTGATGAACTACTTTCCAATAAGGGAGAAGGTACAATTACCTTATCAAGTTTTCTACTTTCCTCCCACTCACTTCTTTCGAGAGAAACTCCTTCTCTGGAAAAGATCCATTCTCAGCAACGAATATCTTGCCTTCGAATCTGTGATAGAAGGTGTACCCAACATTTTCTTTTGGGTATCCTATGAAGACATATTTCTCCGATTTGGGTTTGAGCTTATCAGGATGAAACTTTTTCATATAAGCATCACAACCCCAAACTTTAAGAAACGACAACTTTGGTTTCTTGCCGAACCATAGTTCATACGGTGTCATCTCAACGGATTTAGATGGTGCCCTTTTTAATGTGAATGCAGCTGTTTCTAATGCATAACCCCAAAACTATAGTGGTAAATCGGTAAGAAACATCATAGATTGCACTATATCCAATAAAGTACGGTTATGACGTTCGGACACACCATTATGCTGTGGTGTTCCAGGTGGCATGAATTTGTGAAACTATTCCACATTGTTTTAATTGAAGACCAAACTCGTAACTCAAATATTCGTCTCCGCGATCAGATCGTAGAAACCTTATTTTCTTGTCATGATGATTTTCCACTTCACTCTGAATGTCTTTGAACTGTTCAAATGTTTCAGACTTATGTTTCATCAAGTAGATATCTACTTAAATCATCTGTGAAGGTCAGAAAATAACGATACCCGCCGCGAGCCTCTACACTCATCGGATCGCATACATCATTATGTATTATTTCCAATAAGTCAGTTGCTCGCTCCATTGTTCCGGAGAATGGCGTTTTAGTCATCTTGCCCATGAGGCATGGTTCGCAAGCATCAAGTGATTCCAAAAACCCATCAGCATGGAGTTTCTTCATGCACTTTACACCAATATGACCTAAACGGCAGTGCCACAAAGAAGTTGCACTATCATTATTAACTTTGCATCTTTTGGCTTCAATATTATGAATATTTGTATCACTATGATCGAGATCCAACAAACTATTTTCATTGGGTGTGTAACCATATAAGTTTTTATTCATGTAAACAGAACAACAATTTATTCTCTTACTTAAATGAATAACCGTATTACAATAAACATGATCAAATCATATTCATGCTCAACGCAAACACCAAATAACACTTATTTAGGTTCAACACTAATCCCGAAAGTATAGTGAGTGTGCGATGGTGATCATATCAATCTTGGAACCATTCCAACACACATCGTCACTTCACCCTTAACTAGTCTCTGTTTATTCTGCAACTCCCGTTTCGAGTTACTAATCTCAGCAACTGAACTAGTATCAAATACTGAGGGGTTGCTATAAACACTAGTAAAGTACACATCAATAACATGTATATCAAATATACTTATGTTCACTTTGCCATCCTTCTTATCCACCAATTACTTGGGGTAGTTCCGCTTCCAGTGACTAGTCCCTTTGCAGTAGAAGCACTTAGTCTCAGGCTTAGGACCAGACTTGGGCTTCTTCACTTGAGCAGCAACTTGCTTGATGTTCTTCTTGAAGTTCCCCTTTTTCCCTTTGCCCTTTTCTTGAAACTAGTGATCTTGTCAACCATCAACACTTGATGCTCTTTCTTGATTTCTACCTTCATCGATTTCTTCATCATGAAAAGCTCGGGAATCGTTTCTGTTATCCCTTGCATATCATAGTTCATCACGAAGTTCTACTAACTTGGTGATGGTGACTAGAGAATTCTATCAATCACTATTTTATCCGGAAGATTAACTCCCACTTGATTCAAGCGATTGTTGTACCCAGACAATCTGAGCACATGCTCACTAGTTGAGCGATTCTCCTCCATCTTTTAGCTATAGAACTTGTTGGAGACTTCATATCTCTTAACTCGGGTATTTGCTTGAAATATTAACTTCAACTCCTAGAACATCTCATATGGTCCATGACGTTCAAAACGTCTTTGAAGTCCCGATTCTAAGCCGTTAAGCATGGTTCACTTAAACTATCAAGTAGTCATCATATTGAGCTAGCCAAACGTTCATAATGTCTGCGTCTGCTCCTGCAATAGGTCTGTCACCTAGCGGTGCATCAAGGACATAATTCTTCTGTGCAGCAATGAGGATAAACCTCAGATTACGGATCCAATCCGCATCATTGCTACTAACATCTTTCAACACAATTTTCTCTAGGAACATATCAAAATGAAAGCAACAACGCGACCTATTGATCTACAACATAGATATGCTAATACTACTAGGACTAAGTTCATGATCAATTAAAGTTCAATTAATCATATTACTTAAGAACTCCCACTTAGATAGACATCCCTCTAATCCTCTAAGTGATCACGTGATCCAAATCAACTAAACCATGTCCGATCATCACGTGAGATGGAGTAGTTTCATTAGTGAACATCACTATGTTGATCATATCTACTATATGATTCACGCTCGACCTTTCGGTCTCCGTGTTCTGAGGCCATATCTGTATATGCTTGGCTCGTCAAGTATAACCTGAGTATTCCGCGTATGCAACTATTTTGCACCTGTTGTATTTGAACGTAGAGCCTATCACACCCGATCATCACGTGGTGTCTCAGCACGAAGAACTTTCGCAATGGTGCATACTCAGGGAGAACACTTTTACTATGATAATTTAGTGAGGGATCATCTTATAATGCTACCGTCAATCAAAGCAAGATAAGATGCATAAAAAGATAAACATCACATGCAATCAATATAAGTGATATGATATGGCCATCATCATCTTGTGCTTGTGATCTCCATCTTCGAAGCACCATCGTGATCACCATCGTCACCGGCGCGACACCTTGATCTCCATCGTAGCATCGTTGTCGTCTTGCCAATTTTATTCTTCCACGACTATCGCTACCGCTTAGTGATAAAGTAAAGCATTACAGCGCGATTGCATTGCATACAATAAAGTGACAACCATATGGCTCCTGCCAGTTGCCGATAACTCGGTCACAAAACATGATCATCCCATACAATAAAATTTAGCATCATGTAATGACCATATCACATCACAACATGCCCTGCAAAAACAAGTTAGACGTCTTCTACTTTGTTGTTGCAAGTTTTACGTGGCTGCTACGGGCTTAAGCAAGAACCAATCTTACCTACGCATCAAAACCACAACGACAGTTTGTCAAGTTGGTGCTGTTTTAACCTTCGCAAGGACCGGGCGTAGCCACACTCGGTTCAACTAAAGTTGGAGAAATTGTCACCCGCTAGCCACCTTTGTGCAAAGCACGTCGGGAGAACCGGTCTCGCGTAAGCGTACACGTAATGTCGGTCCGGGCCGCTTCGTCCAACAATACCGCCGAACCAAAGTATGACATGCTGGTAACCAGTATGACTTATATCGCCCACAACTCACTTGTGTTCTACTCGTGCATATAACATCAACACATAAAACCTAGGCTCGGATGCCACTGTTGGGGAACGTAGTAATTTCAAAAAAAATTCCTACGCACACGCAAGATCATGGTGATGCATAGAAACAAGAGGGGAGAGTGTTGTCTACGTACCCTCGTAGACCGAAGCGGAAGCGTTGACGCAACGTAGAGGAAGTAGTCATACGTCTTCCCGATCCGACCGATCCAAGCACCGTTACTCCGGCACCTCCGAGTTCTTGGCACACGTTCAGCTCGATGACGATCCCCGGGCTTCGATCCAGCAAAGCTTTGGGGACGAGTTCCGTCAGCACGACGGCGTGGTGACGATGATGATGTTCTACCGACGCAGGGCTTCGCCTAAGCACCGCAACGATATGACCGAGGTGGAATATGGTGGAGGGGGGCACCGCACACGGCTAAGGAACGATCACGAAGATCAACTTCTGTGTTCTAGGGTGCCCCCCTGCCCCCGTATATAAAGGAGCCAAGGGGAGGGGGCGGCCAGCCAAGGAGGGGGCGTGCCAAGGGGAGTCCTACTCCCACCAGGAGTAGGACTCCCTCCTTCCATGTTGGAGTAGGAGAAGGGGAAAGAGGGGGAGAGGAAAAAGGAAAAGGGGGCTGCGCCCCTTGTCCAATTCGGACCAGAGGGGGGGCGCAGGCCTCCTTCCTTTTGGCCTCTCTCCTCTATTCTCGTATGGCCCAATAAGGCCCATATACTCCCCGGCGAATTCCCGTAACTCTCCGGTACTCCGAAAAATACCCGAATCACTCGAAACATTTCCGATGTCCGAATATAGTCGTCCAATATATCGATCTTTACATCTCGACCATTTCGAGACTCCTCGTCATGTCCCCGATCCCATCCGGGACTCCGAACTCCTTTGGTACATCAAAACTCGTAAACTCATAATATAACTGTCATCAAAACCTTAAGCGTGCGGACCCTACGGTTCGAGAACACTGTAGACATGACCGAGACATGTCTCCGGTCAATAACCAATAGCAGAACCTGGATGCTCATATTGGCTCTTACATATTCTACGAAGATCTTTATCGGTCAGACCGCATAACAACATACGTTGTTCCCTTTGTCATCAGTATGTTACTTGCCCGAGATTCGATCGTCGGTATCTCAATACATAGTTCAATCTCGTTACCGGCAAGTCTCTTTACTCGTTCCGTACTACATCATCTCGCAACTAACTCATTAGTTGCAATGCTTGCAAGGCTTATGTGATGTGCATTACCGAGAGGGCCCAAAGATACCTCTCCGACAATTGGAGTGACAAATCCTAATCTCGAAATACGCCAACCCAACATGTACCTTTGGAGACACCTATAGAGCTCCTTTATAATCACCCAGTTACATTGTGACGTTTGGTAGCACACAAAGTGTTCCTCCGGCAAACGGGAGTTGCATAATCTCATAGTCATAGGAACATGTATAAGTTATGAAGAAAGCAATAGCAACATACTAAACGATCGGGTGCTAAGCTAATGGAATGGGTCATGTCAATCAGATCATTAATCTAATGATGTGATCCCATTAATCAAATAACAACTCTTTGTTCATGGTTAGGAAACATAACCATCTTTGATTAACAAGCTAGTCAAGTAGAGGCATACTAGTGACACTCTGTTTGTCTATGTATTCACACATGTATTATGTTTCCGGTTAATACAATTCTAGCATGAATAATAAACATTTATCATGAAATAAGGAAATAAATAATAACTTTATTATTGCCTCCAGGGCATATTTCCTTCAGTCACCACCAGAACCTTTGGCAGGCAAAGACCACCTTTTGTCAGGATAGCTTGTACTAGCTATACCCTTTCAAATTGGTCGTTGTTGGCTCCCTTCCCGCTCAATATTTGGGGAGAGGATCAGAGCCTCTATAAATAGGACTAGCCACCACCATAGGCGGGAGAGAGAATTGAAGATCATCCTCAGCCACACAAGTGCACCAAGCACAAGAACACCTCAACCTGAGGAGGCTGTTCTTCCCCTTGTACTATTCATTCTCAGCCCAAGAGGCAATCCACCACCACACTGGAGTAGGGTATTACACCACAACGGTGGCCCGAACCAGTATAAATCTTGTGTCCCTTGTGTTGCAAGTTCGTCGAGTTAGTTCGTGAGATCCAGGCTAAGTTAGGACGCGGATCGATAGGGGGGGAGGTCTTCGCGCGCACCCCAGAGTTCGAACCTTAAGGGTTTTGCCAGAACCCGTGATCCGACAGTGTCTGGTAAATCAGTTGCCGGGAAGAAGCCAAAGAATGGACCCAAGCCCGAGACTCAGTGCTTTTATTGTAAGGGAAATGGTCACTCGAAGCGGAACTGCCCCAAGTACTTAGCGGACAAGAAGGCCAGCAACGCCAAAGGTATATGTGATATACATGTTATTGATGTGTACCTTACCAGCGCTTGTAGTAGCTCCTAGGTATTTGATACCGGTGCGGTTGCTCATATTTGTAACTCAAAACAGGAGCTGCGGAATAAGCGGAGACTAGCGAAGGATGAGGTGACGATGCACGTCGGGAATGGTTCCAAGGTCGATGTGATCGCCGTCGGCACGCTCCCTCTACATCTACCTACGGGATTAGTTTTAAACCTCAATAATTGTTATTTAGTACTAGCTTTGAGCATGAACATTGTATCTGGATCTCGTTTAATGTGAGATGGCTACTCATTTAAATCCGAGAATAATGGTTGTTCCATTTATATGAGAGATATGTTTTATGGTCATGCCCCACCGGTCAATGGTTTATTTTTGTTTAATCTCGAATGTGATGTTACACATATTCATAGTGTGAATGCCAAAAGATGTAAGGTTGATAATGATAGTCCTACATACTTATGGCACTGCCGCCTTGGTCACATTGGTGTCAAACGCATGAAGAAACTCCATGCAGATGGACTTTTGGAGTCTCTTGATTATGAATCATTTGACACGTGTGAACCATGCCTCATTGGCAAAATGACCAAGACTCCGTTCTCCGGAACAATGGAGCGAGCAACCAACTTATTGGAAATCATACATACTGATGTGTGCGGTCCAATGAGAGTTGAGGCTCGCTGTGGCTATCGTTATGTTCTCACCCTCACTGATGACTTAAGTAGTTATGGGTATGTCTACTTAATGAAACAAAAGTCTGAGACCTTTGAAAAGTTCAAGGAATTTCAAAGTGAGGTAGAGAATCAATGTGACAGGAAAATAAAGTTCTTACGATCAGATCATGGAGGAGAATACTTGAGTCATGAGTTTGGCATGCACTTAAGGAAATGTGGAATTGTTTCACAACTCACACCGCCTGGAACACCTCAGCGAAATGGTGTGTCTGAACATCGTAATCTCACTCTATTGGATATGGTGCGATCTATGATGTCTCTTACCGATCTACCGCTATCATTTCGGGGTTATGCTTTAGAGACTGCCGCATTCACTTTAAATAGGGCTCCGTCGAAATCCGTTGAGACGACACCGTATGAATTATGGTTTGGAAAGAAACCTAGGCTGTCGTTTCTGAAAGTTTGGGGATGCGATGCTTATGTCAAGAAACTTCAACCTAAAAAGCTTGAACCCAAGTCGGAAAAATGCATCTTCATAGGATACCCTAAGGAAACTATTGGGTATACCTTCTACCTCAGATCCGAAGGCAAGATCTTTGTTGCCAAGAATGGATCCTTTCTAGAGAAAGAGTTTCTCTCAAAAGAAGTAAGTGGGAGGAAAGTAGAACTTGATGAGGTACTGCCTCTTGAACCAGAAAGTAGCGCAGCTTAGGAAGATGTTTCTGTGCTGCCTGCACTGACTAGAGAGGAAGTTAATGATGATGATCATGAAACTTCGGATCAAGTTGCTACTGAACTTCGTAGGTCCACGAGGACACGTTCCGCACCAGAGTGGTACGGCAACCCTATCCTGGAAATCATGTTGTTAGACAACGGTGAACCTTCGAACTATGAAGAAGCGATGGCGGGCCCATACTCCAACAAATGGCTTGAAGCCATGAAATCCGAGATAGGATCCATGTATGAAAATGAAGTATGGACTTTGATAGACTTTCCCGTTGATCGGCAAGCCATAGAGAATAAATGGATCTTTAAGAAGAAGACTGACGCGGATGGTAACGTGACCATCTATAAGGCTCAGCTTGTCGCTAAGGGTTATCGACAAGTTCAAGGGGTAGACTACGATGAGACTTTCTCACCCGTAGTGAAGCTGAAGTCCGTCCAAATCATGTTAGCAATTGCCGCATTCTATGATTATGAGATATGGCAAATGGATGTCAAAACAACATTCCTTAATGGTTTCCTTAAGGAAGAATTGTATATGATGTAGCCGGAAGGTTTTGTTGATCCTAAGAATGCTGACAAGGTATGCAAGCTCCAGCGCTCAATCTATGGGCTGGTGCAAGGATCTCGGAGTTGTAACATTCGCTTTGATGAGATGATCAAAGTGTTTGGGTTTATGCAGACTTATGGAGAAGCCTGTGTTTACAAGAAAGTGAGTGGGAGCTCTGTAGCATTTCTCATATTATATGTGGATGACATACTATTGATGGGAAATGATATAGAACTTTTGGAAAGCATAAAGGCCTACTTGAATAAGTGTTTTTCAATGAAGGACCTTGGAGAAGCTGCTTACATATTAGGTATCAAGATCTATAGAGATAGATCGAGATGCCTCATTGGTCTTTCACAAAGCACATACCTTGACAAGATATTGAAGAGGTTCAATATGGATCAGTCCAAGAAGGGGTTCTTGCCTGTATGGCAAGGTGTGAAATTGAGCACAGCTCAATGCCCGACCTCGGCAGAAGATAGAGAAAAGATGAGTGTCATCCCCTATGCCTCAGCCATAGGGTCTATTATGTATGCCATGCTGTGTACCTGACCTGATGTGAACCTTGCCATAAGTTTGGTAGGGAGATACCAAAGTAATCCCGACATGGAACACTGGACAGCGGTCAAGAATATCCTAAAGTACCTGAAAAGGACTAAGAATATGTTTCTCGTTTATGGAGGTGACGAAGAGCTCGTTGTAAAGGGTTACGTCGATGCTAGCTTCGACACAGATCTAGATGACTCCAAGTTACAAACCGGATACGTGTACATTTTGAATGGAGGGGCAGTCAGCTAGTGCAGTTGCAAGCAAAGCGTCGTTGCGGGATCTACATGTGAAGCGGAGTACATAGCAGCCTCGGAGGCAGCACATGAAGCAGTCTGGATGAAGGAGTTCATCACCGACCTAGGAGTTATTCCCAATGCGTCGGGCCCAATGACTCTCTTCTCTGACAACACTGGAGCTATTGCCCTTGCCAAGGAGCCCATGTTTCACAAGAAGACCAGGCATATCAAGCGTCGCTTCAACTCAATTCATGAATATATTCAGGATGGAGACATAGATATTTGTAAAGTGCATGCCGATCTGAATGTCGCAGATCCGTTGACTAAACCTCTTCCGCAAGCAAAACATGATCAACACCAGAACTCTATGGGTGTTCGATTCATCACAATGTAACTAGATTATTGACTCTAGTGTAAGTGGGAGACTATTGGAAATATGCCCTAGAGGCAATAATAAAGTGGTTATTATTATATTTCCGTGTTCATGATAATTGTCTATTGTTCCTGCTATAATTGTGTTAACCGAAAACCGTAATACATATGTGAATACATAGATCGTAATATGTCCCTAGTAAGCCTCTAGTTGACTAGCTCATTGATCAATAGATGGTCATGGTTTCCTGACCATGGACACTGGATGTCATTGATAACGGGATCACATCATTAGGAGAATGATGTGATGGACAAGACCCAATCCGAAGCGTAGCACAAGATCGTGTAGTTCGTTTGATAAATCTTTTCTAATGTCAAGTATCATTTCCTTAGACCATGAGATTGTGCAACTCCCAGATACCGTAGGAATGCTTTGGGTGTACCAAACGTCACAATGTAACTGGGTGGCTATAAAGGTGCACTACAGGTATCTCCGAAAGTATCTGTTGGGTTGGCATGAATAGAGACTGGGATTTGTCACTCCGTATGATGGAGAGGTATCTCTGGGCCCACTCGGTAATGCATCATCATAACAAGCTCAATGTGACTAAGGAGTTATCCATGGGATCATGTGTTATGGAACGAGTAAAGAGACTTGCCGGTAACGAGATTGAACGAGGTATAGAGGTACCGACGATCGAATCTCGGGCAAGTAACATGCCGATAGACAAAGGAAATTGTATACGGGATTGATTGAATCCTCGACATCGTGGTTCATCCGATGAGATCATCGTGGAACATGTGGGAGCCAACATGGGTATCCAGATCCCGCTGTTGGTTATTGGCCGGAAAGATGTCTCGGTCATGTCTGCATGGTTCCCGAAACCCGTAGGGTCTACACACTTAAGGTTCGATGACGCTAGGGTTATAGGGAAAGTATGTACGTGGTTATTGAATGTTGTTCGGAGTCCCGGATGAGATCCCGGATGTCGCGAGGAGTTCCGGAATGGTCCGGTGGTAAAGAATGATATATAGGAAGTGAGGATTTGGACACCAGAAGTGTTCCGGGCATCACCGGTAATGTACCGGGACCACCGGAAGGGTTCCGGGGGTCCACCGGGAGGAGCCACCGGCCCCAGAGGCTTGCGTGGGCCAAGAGTGGGATGGGACCAGCCCCTGAATGGGCTGGTGCGCCTCCCACCAAGGCCCATGGTGCAGCAAAGGGGGGAGGGGGAACCCTAGGCGCAGATGGGCCTAGCTAAGGCCCACCCTAGGGCGCCCCCCTCTCTCCCCCTCTTGGTCGCCCCTCTATCCCATCTAGGGTTGCCGCCCCCCTAGGGAGGGAACCCTAGAGGGGGCGCAGCCCCCTCCCCTCATCCTATATATAGTGGGGGTTTTGGGGCTGCCATACACAAAAGTCTCTCTCTCTCTCTCTCGGCGCAGCCCTACCTCTCCACCTCCTCGTCTTTCATAGTGCTTGGCGAAGCCCTGCTGGAGAACCACGCTGCTCCACCACCACCATGCCATCGTGCTGCTGCTGGAGTTGTCTTCCCCAACCCCTCCCTCCTCCTTGCTGGATCAAGGCATGGGAGACGTCACCAGGCTGCACGTGTGTTGAAGGCGGAGGCGCCGTTGTTCGGCGCTTAGATCAGAATCGACCGCGATCTGAATCGCTGCGTGTACGACTCCACCAACCGCGTTCTTGTAACGCTTCCGCTTAGTGATCTTCAAGGGTATGAACATGCACTCACTCTCTCTCATTGCTAGTATCTCCTAGATTGATCTTGGTGACACGTAGGAAAATTTTGAATTATTGCTACGTTCCCCAATAGTATCGACACGCCATGTGAGTGTATTCTCTTGATTTCCCCAATAGCATCATCAAGATCTAAGAGGTTGTTATTCTGCTGATGGTTGGTATGCGTGTCTTTGTATAATTCAACTTCTTTCATGAACCCTTATCACCAAGGCATAACTTTTTTCGTAGAGCAGATTCCCGCTGACGAGTGTTTCCATCATAGTTTTCATCCATCTGCGCATATGTGGCTTGAACCTGCACAATGCCCCTATAGCGTGTGTAAGTGGGAATCGATAAAAGAAAACTACTATTATAGAGGGTAGTATTTCGATGAACAACACATCATTCAAATATTTACTGTACATCTATCCAATCGTTTGTAAATGTTGAAAACATCTTGTTAGTCCAAGTATAAGGAGGTTGTTTTACAAGACCGCAGAAGATATGAATTGTGTAAACCCACGTCAAAGCAACCACGTTGTTTCATAAGCAGGGGTACTTTTTCACTGGCCTACATTATGAGATTCAGATGTCCCATACAAAAGTTAGGTCGAACCAAACCATCATTCATGAGAAATGATCATTAAAATCATTAGTTGTGATCCTTGTAGATTTCTATTTTAAGATGAAGATTACCTACACGGTGAGGCATGGGTTGACGAAATGCAGTGGGTAAGATACTGCATGTTTTACTGTCGTGGCCCCTTGTTCAACCTCAACATAAGATCGGATTCATAGCTGCCTAGGCGCCTTGGAATCTGGTGGCAACAATTTTTTTGGCAGACTGTGCCAACTTGAAATTGTAGTGGAATACTGGATCCCAAATGATCATGAAATGGCTTGATGGCTGTCGCTTCACGGTTCTGCAATTCCTTCTCACCGATGGTACTTGTGCTCTGCCAAAACAGACTCTTCCCTACCATTAATACCTCTGAAATCTGGGGCTTTCCATCATACATAGAGTGGATCAATGAAAATTGTGAAGGTAATACTCTGAATTGCATAAAATTAGTTTCTAGATTAATTTGAAGGGAAAACATTTGGAGTTGTCTATCAACTAGACTTGACCTATCATGAGGACTAAAAAGCAGCAGTCTTCAAATAAAATTTCTCCTCTTGCTTCCAATCTTTTGTAAGTGTTGAAAACCTCTTGAAATTGGCCCCGTAGATTTCAAATCTATGTATGATGAAAATCTATGTATAAAATTAGTGTTGAACGATGGTTTTCTCTTGAAATCTCTGTTCTTGTCACCATCATCGGTGCCACAGAGCGCAGAGCTTTCGCCCGGTAGTTCTCACGTGTCACCACGAGGTCTTCAGAAGAAGCATGACAAGCTCAAGTCCCCAGATCCGGATTGAGATGCCCTCACGGAGACCGAGAGCGCGCCCGAGCTACCTTGCGCCAAGCCTCTCGCTGCACACATGACCAAGAGACAATGCCACCACCGCCGCCATGGTGCCCGCCGGAGAGCCAACCGTGCGGACCACCTTCCAAGGCCGCCGCCCCGGCATCCATGCCACGAGACAAAGCCGACTGTCCGCTTCACCGTGCACAAACCGTGGTTAGAGAAGCCCGCATCAGCCCCCAGGCCAAGGTCAGTGCCACCACCGTAGGGGCACCCACACCTGAAGTCCCCTCCTATCCAGGTGGACCGGGGGGAGGGGGACATGGTCCAGTAGCTACCGACGGGCATCATCGAGCCATCAACTCAGAGGACGCCGTGGCCTACGGCACAGATCCGACTGCTGGCACAACGTTGTCCTGACCACCACCGCCACGGTCCTTCATCAATGCCATAACGAGAAGACGCCCCCCAATCGAACCACAAGCTCCCATCTTGACCGGAATAGAGGTGGCCCAGAGCCGTGCACAGACTCCAGGGTGACCGAACGCCAGACGCCACGCGAGGAGCGATGAGCCCCGGGCAGGAGGACTGCGTCAAACTCTCGCACCGGAGGCCAGTACGCATTGCCGGCCAACTACCAGCCAATGCATCCGGGGGGCGGATGCCGCCCCATCAGATATGGGCATCTTGGATCTAGATGAGAGGCCGCTGAAAGTGCAACTATCCCTAGGTGGTTTTGGTAATTCATAACAACATATAGCTCATTGAGCTAATGCTATTCCAAGATGATTATTTCAGGAAAGCTCAATGATTGGCATGACATGGATGTGAAAGTGGAACCCTCAAAATGCTAAGGACAATGGATTGGCTCAAGCTCAAAAGCTCAAGACTCTTCATTTTATATGTTAGTGATCCAAGATCACATTGAGTCTTTAGGAAAAGCCAATACTATCAAGGAGGGATGAGGTGTTGCTTAATGAGCCTCTTGCTTCATGTGCTTAGTGATATGCTCCAAAACCCTCAACTACTTTCCCATATCCACACATGACCTAAACTCTAAGCCAAACTCGGTCCTACCGATTCTTCCTATCCGGCGCCACCGAGTTTCAATTGTCATTAGCCACTGCCAAACCCTAGCAATTCGGTTCTACCGATAAGGATCTCGGTCCCACCGAGATGGGGTTGCAAACTCTCTGTTTCCCTTTCGTAACTTTTCGGTCCCACCGAAAGAGTGAATCGGTCCCACCGAGATTGCAATGTAAACTCAGTGTTTCCCCTTTGTAACTTTTTGGTCTCACCGAGTTCCACTCGGTCTCACCGAAAGAGCAAATCGGTCCCACCGAGTTTGCCTGACCAACTCTCTGGTTAGCTAATTACCAAACTCGGTCTCATCGAGTTTGTGTAATCGGTCTCACCGAGATTACGTTATGCCCAAACCCTAACCGAATCGGTCCTACCGAGTTGCATGTCAGTCCCACCGAAATTCCTAACGATCACTAGGTTTACTACTTCGGTCAGACCGAGTTTATTTATTCGGTCCCACCGAGATTGGAAAACTGTGTAACGGTTGGATTTTGTGTGGAGGCTATATATACCCCTCCACCTCCTTCTCATTCGATGAGAGAGCCATCAGAACACACACACCATTCCTACTCATATGTTCTGAGAGAAAACCACCTACTCATGTGTTGAGATCAAGACATTCCATTCCTACCATATGAATCTTGATCTCTAGCCTTCCCAAGTTGCTTTCCACTCAAATCTTCTTTCCACCAAATCCAAATCCTATGAGAGAGAGTTGAGTGTTGGGGAGACTATCATTTGAAGCACAAGAGCAAGGAGTTCATTACCTACACACCATTTGTTACTTCTTGGAGAGTGGTGTCTCCTAGATTGGCTAGGTGTCACTTGGGAGCCTCCGACAAGATTGTGGAGTTGAACCAAGGAGTTTGTAAGGGCAAGGAGATCGCCTACTTCGTGAAGATCTACCGCTAGTGAGGCAAGTCCTTCATGGGCGATGGCCATGGTGGGATAGACAAGGTTGCTTCTTTGTGGACCCTTTGTGGGTGGTTTCTTCTTCGTGGACCCTTCGTGGGTGGAGCCCTTCGTGGACTCGCGCAACCGTTGCCCTTGGGTGGAGCCCTGTGTGGACTCGCGCAACCGTTACCCTTCGTGGGTTGAAGTCTCCATCAACGTGGATGTAGGATAGCACCACCTATCCGAACCACGGGAAAAACATCCGTGTCTCCAATAGCGTTTGAATTCTCCAAACCCTTCCCTTTATATTCTTGCAAGTTGCATGCTTTACTTTCCGCTGCCACTATACTCTTTGCATGCTTGCTTGAATTGTGTGATGATTGCTTGACTTATCCTAAAATAGCTAAAATCTGCCAAGAACTAAAATTGGGAAAAGGTTAAGTTTTTATTTGGTCAAGTAGTCTAATCACCCCCCCTCTAGACATACTTTCGATCCTACAAGTGGTATCAGAGCTTTGGTCTCCATTTGCTTGATCTCCATAGCTTTTGGTGGTCATAGCCTTGGTTTCACAACCTAGGAGAGTATGGCGTCTAGCGAGGGAAATTATCACCGTAGAGGTCCTTACTTTGATGGTACTAATTTTGCTAGTTGGAAGCATAAAATGAAAATGCATATTCTTGGACATAACCCCGCCGTTTGGGCTATTGTGTGTGTTGGTTTGCAAGGTGACTTCTTTGATGGGAAAGAACCAAACCGTGAAGCTACCGCGGATGAGTTGAAGATGTTGCAATACAATGCTCAAGCTTGTGATATTCTCTTCAATGGATTGTGCCCCGAAGAATTCAACAAAATCAGCCGCCTTGAGAATGCAAAGGAAATTTGGGACACTTTGATTGATATGCACGAAGGTACCGACTCCGTCAAGGAATCCAAGTTGGATGTGCTTCAAAGCCAACTTGAGAAGTTCAAGATGAAGGATTGTGAAGGTGTCGCTGAAATGTACTCTAGGCTTGCTCTCAGCACAAATGAGATTGCCGGCTTAGGAAGTGAAGAGATGACCGATAAATTCATCATCAAGAAGATCCTAAGAGCCTTGGATGGAAAATATGATACCGTGTGCACATTAATCCAAATGATGCCCAATTACAAAGATCTCAAGCCAACAGAAGTGATTGGAAGAATTGTTGCTCATGAGATGTCACTTAAGGATAAAGAGGAACTTCACAACAAATCAAGTGGTGCCTATAAAGCCTCATGTGAAGCCCCTACATCATCAAGTGAGAAACAAGACTTCAATGAAGAATTGAGCTTAATGGTGAAGAACTTCAACAAGTTCTACAAGAGTAGAAGCAAAGATAGAAGCTCCAAGTCAAGGTCCTACAATGACAAAAGATCTTCTAGTCGAGAGCGAAACGGTTACAACTGTGGAAGACTCGGACACTATTCCAATGAGTGTACGGCTCCCTACAAGAGAAGAGAAGATTCTCCAAAAAGAAGAAGCAAAGGATCACCACCAAGAGAGAGAAGGAGTAGAGATGATCGTTATGAACGAAGATACTCACGGAGAAGCAAGGATTCGGAAAGGAAGGAAAAATCATCAAGGAGCTACACAAGACGAAGACATCAAGCTCATGTTGGTGAATGGGTATCCGGCTCCGACTCCGACAGCCACTCCGAGAGAAGTTATCACTCCGACTCCGAAGATACTCAAGATGAAGGTGTTGCCGGTCTAGCACTCGTGTCAACCAACTCCTACGACATATTTGACTCACCAAATGAAGGAATTGGAAGATGCTTCATGGCCAAAGGTCCTAAGGTAACACACCCCGAGTATGTTGATTTCAATAGTGATGAAGATGACTTGTTAGGTGATGATTTGCTTGGTGACAACTCTAGTGATGAATACTATGATAAAAGACCAATTAATCATGCTAATCAAGATAAAACGAATGACAATGATAAGGAGAAGATTGAGGCTCTAACTAAAGAACTAAAAACTCTTAAGTTAGCTCATGACACTATCTTCGAAGATCACCGAGAACTTTTAAGAGCTCATGAGAAACTACGCTTTGAAAAGCTCAATCTTGAGCAAGAGCATGAGTTCTTAAAGGCAATCAATGATGATCTCCGCAAGAAAAGTTCTTCTTACATTGCCAAGCGTTTACTCTTATCCACTTACATGCCTCAAGTCAAGTCTAGTAACAAGAAAGATTCTTCCTCTAGTAGTAACAATGATCATGCTAAATCCAATATTGTTGCTTCTAGTAGTTATCTCGATTCCACTAATGATTCTCTTAGCCAAGTTACACTTGAGCAAGAAAATAGCTTATTGAAGGGAATTATAGAGAAAGGAGTGTACAAGAGCCTTGCCGGGAGTAAGCAATTCGAGGAAATTGTGCGCAAGCAAGGAATGCACCGGAAGAATCAAGGTGTTGGTTTTGAACGAAAGTTCAATGCCAATGGAGTTGAATGGGAAGAAGATCAATACCCCAAGACGAAGTTTGTCCCTCAACAAGAGAAGTATACTTCTTTCAAGGGGACACAAGCTCAAGATGATCTTCCACCACAAGACTACGAGCAAAAAGGCAAGGACAAGCTTCAAGAGGAAATTGATGCATTTGAAGAAGCTCCAAAGACCTTAGTCAAGTGGATTCCCAAGACTACTTCAAGTTCCAGTTCATCAAGTACGACAACAACTCCAAGGATTCCCATCAAGATGATGTGGATCCAAAAGAAGAAGAACTAGAGAGTTCTTGAGGGTGACTCCGCCAACATACTTCACTCTTATCATTTTGGCAAGAACAAGTGCAATCAACTTCCACATCTTGCACTAGTTCAAGGAGTCACAAACCCTCTTGTTGGTAAGACAAGGGACAAGGTAACCTAAAAGTTTTCATGGACATCATCTTTTGTGTGCATCACTCTATGTCTATGGATATCCTTGTTTGTTCCTTGTGGGACTAACCCATGTAGGTATTGAAAGTGCAATTCACTCAAATGGATAGCTCCAAGAGATCTACATCAACATTGAGCATCCACATCTTCAATATCTACATGAAGTCATCATCGACAAAACCCAAGGTTAGTTCATCCCTCTTAGGGGGGATATCACATGTAGGGGGAGCTTTACTCTAAGACTTGAGCTAAAGCAACTCTAAAGATGTGAACAAAACAATGCTTTATGTAAAAGTGGTAACCCCACTTGAGCTTAAACGATGAGTATGACCTACGATCAAGTGTTCTCACTTGACTCCTAAGTCAATATACTCATATATAGATGACCTAGTCATCGCAAATTGCTTGATAGATGCTAGAATTGGTTGTGCATGCTTTGCCACATATTTCATTTGCTATCTTATTGTGTGAGCATGTTGGTTGCATATTTTGCTCATTCAAGGACATCCACTTGTTGTTTCGATTGTTTGGCTTTATCTTCTTTTGCCAAGTGGATGGACAAGAATGCCTAAGAACCTCCTCTAGCTATCTATGCTTTTCTCGTCTCAAACTCTATTCATGCTGCATCACAAAATTTGATCAAGTCAGATTCGAACCACTCTGTGTGAGGAGCGCTCGGAGTCCCCGATTCGTCATAGACTTAAACTTCCAAAACCACTTTATGAATCTCGGTCTGACCGATACTCCATTCGGTCCTACCGAGTTCATTAAGTTGATCTAGGTTTTCGATCTCGGTGCAACCGATTTGAACTTTTCGGTCACACCGAGTTGCAATAACTGCACACAGTTTTGCATCTTGGTGCCACCGAGTTGTTCCACTCGGTCAAACCGACAGGGTCGGGCTATATATAGTGACGGGCAGAATTTTGGAAATTTCTCTGAAACCTCCTCGCCCGCGCGATAGCCTGCTCTGCCTTCGTGGTCTCCGGATCGTCTTCTCGCCGCCAGCAGCCTCCAGTCGCTGGTCTCCGCCGCCGTCAACGGAATTCTGCCCCGCCGTTGCCGCCGTAGCGAGTCCCCGCCGAACTAGGGTATGGACTTGATCTCTGTGCTATTCCTCAATCTGATTCCTAGCACATTGTGATCATCATGATTCTTGCCACGATTGAAACACTCCTATCCAGTCAATGAACTCGTAGATTAGGTTTAATTCGAAAATTTTAGGGTTAGGTTTCCGCCGAAACCATCTCGGACCCACCGAGTTGAAAAACTCGGTCCCACCGATCTGGCTTTTGCCATTGCACAAGTAAAACTCGGTCTGACCGAGAATAACTTATCGGTGCGACCGATTTTGGAATTCTGTGAAACCCTAGCAGTCTCGGTGCCACCGAACTGTGATTCGGTCTGACCGAGTTCACCAGTTCTGGTGCCAAAACTGCTTCGGTGTCACCGAGTTTGAAAATCGGTAGATCCGAGATGCTTTCTGTGGAAAACTAAAACTAAGTTTTTGAATTAATCTTTTGCAAAAATCTCTGCTTTTTGTGATGCTCATCCACTCTATCTTATCCATAATCTATTCACAGGGTCAGCAGTCAGTTTGCAACATGTCTGATCAAAGTGACAGCCAGAATGTGTCTGAGCAGCAAGTTGTGATGAGTGAGGGCACTAGCCCCTCAAGTTCTTCTGATGATGGCAGCAGGAGCACCCCCAGCAATCTGCCTAAGGCTGCCACACGCCAAAGGAAGAAGAGAATGTCTGATTCTGAGGATGAAGACTATGTGGCAGAGGAAGAGGCCACTTCCAAGAGGGTTGAGCCAGCTCAAGGCTCAAAGCCAGGCCTGAAAATCAAGAGGCCAGCAGGCAGGCAGCCCATGTCAAAGGCTAGAGCATCAACTGAGAAGCCTGCTCCCATTGAGCCCGTTGCAGCTGAGGGCAAGAAAAGGAAAGAGAGAGTGAAAAAGACTGTGGCTAGGGTACTTGGCAAAGCCTCCATCATGGTAGAAGAGGATGAGGAAGAAGAGGCAGCTGCACCAGCGCCCAAGGCAGCCAAACTCATGGGAGATGCTATAAGGTCAGGAACAGCTGCATCCAAGCCCAAGGAAGCACCTAAGGCTGCATCTAAGCCTAAGAGTGCACAAAAGAGAAACACACGAAGCATCCCAGCTGCAGAAAAGAACAAGGCCCCAGTGCCTGAAGCTATCGAAGAAGAGGAAGAGAGTGTCCTTAGGAAGCTCAAGCCCAAGATCCCAGACCACAATGATGCTCATCCTGTGGCTGAGGATATGAAGCTCAGGAGAGACTCAGGGCTCAGGAAATGGAGAGAAGCAGATCCATACGCTTCTAGGAGAAGGACTGCCGTGGATTACAGATTTCATACCAAGGAGCAGCAAGATTTCTATGAGACTGTTTTGCTTGACAAGAAGCCAATCGTTTGTGACATGAGATGGGTCGACTGGACCTATATCAAGGACAATGAAGAGCACTACCCAGGAGTTCAGGACAGCTTCAGAGCATGTGGAGTAGAGGACTTTGTTGGGCAGAAGCTCACAAAGTGGAACGAGGAACTCATCATGCAGTTCTACTCCACAGCTCACTTTTATCCAGATGGGAGGATTACATGGATGTCTGAGGGTACAAGGTACCAATCTACAGTGGCTGAGTGGGCACAGATCATCAATGCCCCAGAAGAGCAAGATGAGGACTTGGATATCTATGCCAAGAAGAAGATGGACCACAACTCAATGTCAAATATGTACAAGGAGATCCCAAATGAAGCTCTTGACACATTCAAGTTTGGCTCAGTGCACTATCTGCTCTCAGGATTGCCTACGATCAATTGGATACTAAGGCACACCTTACTACCCAAGTCTGGAGATCACAAGATGATCAGAGGCCACGCGATCAACTTGCTTCATGTTTTTGACGTGCCTCAAAAATTCAAAGTCATGAGCCTCATAGTTGAAACAATCAAAAGGACTGCGGCAGATCAGAAGAGGAGCTGTGGATATGCCCCTCAGATTCAGGAGCTCATCAACTCCAAGATGGGCACGGGCGTATATTTGTTGGATAAGGAACACCTGCCCATCCGTCCAGATTTTGAGAACAATGAAGTTGTGATGACAGAGAATGAGCCATCGTCTGCACAAGCATATGCAAAGAAGGAGAAGGCGAGGAAGGAGAAAGCTGCCAGGATGCCTACTCAAGCATAGGCATCTGAATACTTCTTGAAGACCAAACAAGAGCAGCTTGGTTACTTGATTGCGTCCATCCTGCGGATTGAGCAGAGTCTAGCCACCCTGACTCAGAACTAGGCGAGTTTAGAGAGGATCATGGAACAGAGGTTCTATGACTTGGACATCAAGGTAACAGAAGTTCAGTCTGCAGTGGAGCAGCTACAGGAGGACATGAATGAGAGGAGAGGCAGGACCACGACTCATGCGTTTGCGAGGGTGCCACGAGGTCCGAGGTCGTCTGCACTGCCAGTTGCTGACACCAGAGCCACTACTTCAGCACCAGCTACAGCCTCAGCTCCAGCGTCTACCTCAGCTCCAACTCCAGCGACTACTTCAACATCTACAGAAGCCTTCATCCTTGGAGTGATCCGGACTCCACCACCACCTGAAGATCAAGCCTGAGCGACGACTTAGCACTATGCATTTTCTAGGAACTTTTTGGTAACTTGTTGCCAAAGGGGGAGAAGATGTATAGATCATAGGCTTCGAGAGAGAGAGTGTTGCTTTTCTCTCTTGCTTTATTTGGTGGTTTTTCGAACCTTTTCTGCTTTTGAGTGCTTGATACTATGTCATTATTTGTGAGACATCGATGATCATGTGTTTGATCATAAGCTACACTTAATGTTTGCTTAATGCTTGCTTAAATATTATCATTCTATCTATCGCTTGTGATCATTCACTATTCTTGGTGATGAGTGCATGTATTTCATTTTTATCATTTTGAGCGCTCCACCAAGATGTATGTGACATGGAAGAGTAACCCATGACTCTAACTCTTTGTGCATTTGCAGTCCAAAGCAAATTTTAAATATGCACAAATTTAGGGGGAGCTCTTACTTATCACATACTTCTCAAAGCAACGATACACTTCATGCTTATTATCATTTGTCGAAGCTTTGATCTATATGTTGTCATCAATTACCAAAAAGGGGGAGATTGAAAGTGCAACTATCCCTAGGTGGTTTTGGTAATTCATAACAACATATAGCTCATTGAGCTAATGCTATTCCAAGATGATTATTTCAGGAAAGCTCAATGATTGGCATGACATGGATGTGAAAGTGGAACCCTCAAAATGCTAAGGACAATGGATTGGCTCGAGCTCAAAAGCTCAAGACTCTTCATTTTATATTTTAGTGATCCAAGATCACATTGAGTCTTTAGGAAAAGCCAATACTATCAAGGAGGGATGAGGTGTTGCTTAATGAGCCTCTTGCTTCATGTGCTTAGTGATATGCTCCAAAACCCTCAACTACTTTCCCATATCCACACATGACCTAAACTCTAAGCCAAACTCGGTCCTATCGATTCTTCCTATCCGGCGCCACCGAGTTTCAATTGTCATTAGCCACTGCCAAACCCTAGCAATTCGGTTCTACCGATAAGGATCTCGGTCCCACCGAGATGGGGTTGCAAACTCTCTGTTTCCCTTTCGTAACTTTTCAGTCCCACCGAAAGAGCAAATCGGTCCCACCGAGATTGCAATGTAAACTCAGTGTTTCCCCTTTGTAACTTTTCGGTCTCACCGAGTTCCACTCGGTCTCACCGAAAGAGCAAATCGGTCCCACCGAGTTTGCCTGACCAACTCTCTGGTTAGCTAATTACCAAACTCGGTCTCACCGAGTTTGTGTAATCGGTCTCACCGAGATTACGTCATGCCCAGACCCTAACCGAATCGGTCCTACCGAGTTGCATGTCAGTCCCGCCGAAATTCCTAACGGTCACTAGGTTTACTACTTCGGTCAGACCGAGTTTATTTATTCGGTCCCACCGAGATTGGAAAACTGTGTAACGGTTGAATTTTGTGTGGAGGCTATATATACCCCTCCACCTCCTTCTCATTCGATGAGAGAGCCATCAGAACACACACACCATTCCTACTCATATGTTCTGAGAGAAAACCACCTACTCATGTGTTGAGATCAAGACATTCCATTCGTACCATATGAATCTTGATCTCTAGCCTTCCCAAGTTGCTTTCCACTCAAATCTTCTTTCCACCAAATCCAAATCCTATGAGAGAGATTTGAATGTTGGGGAGACTATCATTTGAAGCACAAGAGCAAGGAGTTCATTACCTACACACCATTTGTTACTTCTTGGAGAGTGGTGTCTCCTAGATTGGCTAGGTGTCACTTGGGAGCCTCCGACAAGATTGTGGAGTTGAACCAAGGAGTTTGTAAGGGCAAGGAGATCGCCTACTTCGTGAAGATCTACCGCTAGTGAGGCAAGTCCTTCTTGGGCGATGGCCATGGTGGGATAGACAAGGTTGCTTCTTCGTGGACCCTTTGTGGGTGGTTGCTTCTTCGTGGACCCTTCGTGGGTGGAGCCCTTCGTGGACTCGCGCAACCGTTGCCCTTGGGTGGAGCCCTGTGTGGACTCGCGTAACCGTTACCCTTCGTGGGTTGAAGTCTCCATCAACGTGGATGTAGGATAGCACCACCTATCCGAACCACGGAAAAACATCCGTGTCTCCAATAGCGTTTGAATTCTCCAAACCCTTCCCTTTATATTCCTGCAAGTTGCATGCTTTACTTTCCGCTGCCAATATACTCTTTGCATGCTTGCTTGAATTGTGTGATGATTGCTTGACTTATCCTAAAATAGCTAAAATCTGCCAAGAACTAAAATTGGGAAAAGGTTAAGTTTTTATTTGGTCAAGTAGTCTAATCACCCCCCCCCCTCTAGACATACTTTCGATCCTACAGCCGCCAAGGCAGCCGACAGTCCGGCCGCTGAGCAGCCGCATCCACGGTGCCAGCCCCGTGCCCCCTCGGCTCTCCACGCATCGTCCCGCCACCACCGCCCGAGGCCAAGGTGTCCACCGTCCACCCACTGACCTGCCTCCGCCCGCCCGTGAGAAGAGCCGTCGGCTACCTTGCTGCCAACAGCCATCGTCCGACGCCCAGGAAGCGCCAGGCCGCGCCGCCCACATCCCTCATCGCATAAGCCCCTCACGCGCCAGATCCACGCCGTCAAAGCTCACCCTGCACGATCCTCCACCGTCCACGCCGCCACCACGCCAGCGGCCTCCAGCGCCCCCGCGCGGCGTTGTGTCGCGGCGCCCATGCCACACCTCTACCTACGAGGGATCGAGAGGGCCCCGCCGCTGCCGGCCCAGACGAGCTTTGCCCGACCAGACCCTTTGGCAGCGGCGGGAGAGGAGGAGGGAGGGTGGGGAGCTTGGCGGCGGCCGCCTAGGGTTCCCTCCCCGCCGCCGCACGGGGGCAGCGCGGGAGGGAGAGGGAGAGTGCAATCAATCAACCCTATTGGTCTTGTCTCCTACGGTGAATTTAACTACGCTACTCAATCGAAGATCTCGGGAAAACCACAGAGTGAAATACACTGCTAGATGGTCATGACAAATCATGATGACAGGCATTACGCAACCAGCAAGCAATAAAACATGCTGCCATATGGTCATGTTGTACAGCACTACTAGTTACCATAACAATTCAAGCTAATCATTCTACTAGAATATGAGAACTACCCAATTTTCAGAACCACATTATGTAAAAGTACATATGATGACTTAGTGGGTTCGCTTAGTAAGGTAAATTATTCAGCTATTGTAGTGGACTGAAATGCCATAGTACGCTAACAGCCTCACTAGAAGTTAACTTGTGGAAGTCTTAAATAAACAATGGTGTGGGATCTTATATTAGTAGATAGAACATGAAGCATGACTTTTTCTCAAAATAAAAACATAAAGCAACCTGGCAGAGCAGCCACAAGGTGCATAACTAGATATAACAGGGTGCTTGAACACTATGAAAAAAATAGTATATCCGCAGAAAATATGAACATACAAGAAGCAAAGCAATCAATCAATGAAATGTATAGTAGATATGTGCAAAATTAAAATTGAGAAACATGTGACCAGTAGTATTCTGGATGTCAAGCCTCACAGCTGGTCGACTATGTTTAGTGGTCATGCAGTTGAAACTTGAAAGATATAACATCCCCAAAATTCATGCTAAATCAATAAACCTAGTTTCCATAGGTGCACATAGGGCTTCAAATTTCAAACACCGGGAGAGTAAAATGCACTGCTAGATGGCCGTGACTCATGATCAATCATGATGACAGGCAATATGCAACCAGCAACCAATAAAAGTCATGCTGCCAGATGGTCACATATAGTGTACCACTAGTTACTTCAGCTATTCAAGCTAATCATTCTAGTATAATCTGGGAAGTACACAATGTTCAGATAACATGCTGGAGAATGATACTAACCATCTACATTAGAAGATTTCAACTGGTGCAAAAGGGTCGTCCTCATAAAACTTTGCTCCCCGCTGAGAGGTCCAGCATCTGCCTTCCTCAGTACCAGTACTCTCATAGGCAGAAATCTTACATTCACTGGATAGCATCCCATCCACGGACCTTGAAATGAGTCTTGGATTGGTCATCAAAATGACCGCATGATTTAAAACACATGCACTCTTGAATAAGTATCCCCGTGATGAACATCACATTTCCGATAACTTTTAAAAATAAACAACACACATTCAGTGACACACGATTGCAAACTGAAGAATGGAAAGATGGGATCCGAGACACGTACCATGGAGTAGATTGGGCATGGATGCTGGTCAGTTGGTCGGGCGTTTCATTTTGTCGAGCAGCTGGCAGACATGCTGCCATTGGAGTTGGGAGGGGTCAGTGGGTATGAGGGGGAGGAGGTCATGGACGTCCCTGGCAGCGAGGAGACGGATAAGAGCCAGCGCCGCGTCCTTGAGGTTATGCTCCACCGCCGGTGGTGGTGGTTGAGAGCCGAGGAGTGAGGATGTGATGCGATAAGCCAGTGAGCAGACCTCGAGCCACTTAGGGGTTACGGCTCGGTCGGTTCGGTTGGAACCGAAACGTGCCGGTCGGTTGCCCTATTGGCACGCGGTGGTTTGGGAGCACTCCACGGTCGCCGGCCGCCGGAGCTCGGAGAGGCAACCGGACAGGAATTAAAAAAAAGATAGAAGAGAAGAAAATGGTTGGGCTCTCTTAGCCCGGCCCAAGAGAAAAAAGGGCTCCTCGTGCGTGCCCAACCAGAGCGAGAGAGAGGGAAAAAAAGGCCATAGAGACGAGGAGGTGGCCGTTAAATTCAGTTCGTCCCCGCCCTCCCCGCGTACTCGTCGCTCGAAACCTTCTTCCTCCTCCCACCTCCGTCCCAACTCCCAACGCCACCGCGCCGCACTGCGACTCCCCCCACCGGAAGCCATCCACTGCACCGCACCCTCCTCCCCCTCCACCCCAAACCACATCGTGCTCCCTCCGCAAGCCCGCATCCTCTGCGATGGAGCAAATTGGCCAGCGGCCACCGCCTCCGGAGCCGGTGCCACGCCCACCGCCGACGCCGGGGAGCTGGATCAGGATCTTGCGCTCGGTGGCCTCTTCATTGGGCTTATCTCTCAGCTCGCTCATGATGCTAGTGTGGCGCGCATGCCGCTTACCGGTGGGCCAAGACGAGGAGGAGCGCAATGAGACCAAGAACAAGAACAAGAAGCAATCAACGACGGATGGCCAGGACGATGAGGATCGCCGGAGGAGGATGGAGAGGGAGGCCAGGAATAAGGCCAAGGCGGAGGCCGAGGCGAAGGCCAAGGCGGAGGCGGAGGCGGAGGCCGAGAAGAAGAGGCAAGAGGAGGAGGCCAAGAAAAGGAAGGAGGAGGAGGCGGCGGCCAAGGAGGTGGAGGATGCCAGGAGGAAGAAGGCATAGGCCAAGAAGAAGGAGGAGGAGAAGCTTGCCGAGGCCATCAAAAAGGCCAATGAGAAGAAGAAGGAGGAGACGAAGAGACGGCAGCGGGAGGACGACGCGCGGAGGAAGGAGGAGGCCAGGATGGAGGAGGATGACAGGCAAAGGAGGCGGGAGGAGGCCCAGAGGAGGAAGGAGGCGGACAAGAACAAGGATGAGTATGAGGTACGATCGATCATGCGCTTGCTCGTTCCTTTTGTTACGAGTTCAGTTTTCCTGTTCCTTTCTGCTCCTGTCTGAATTGGCAAAATGAGGATCATCAGCGTTACTTTCTGTTCATCATCGTGTTTTGACCGATCATCAGCGTTTAGGCAGGTTTACATCTCTGAAAAAAACTGATGTTTTCTGTCACTATAATGGTAGAATAGTTTACTGTCACATTACAATTTACACCCCAATCGATTGCCATGTTTTAGTTTCTACTGAAGAGGTGTCTGAAAAATTCCCACCTCTGCTTATGGATGATGCAGAGGGTGTTGATTCTTTGTATGGAATTTTAGTTAGTGTTCGATCTTGATGAAGTGGCCGTTCTAAGGATAAATCACCACCCCGGTCTCTATATCTAGTCAGGTTGCTCTTTTCCCCTTTGTTATCAAGACTACAGCCACCACTAAGCCTACCTGAAAACCTTTGGTCATTTGAAGATGGGGATTTATCAGATAGCTGTTTTGGTGAAGAATGTGAATCTTTCCTTAGTGTTTGATCATATTGTGACGATGTAGAAATTTCCAATGGTATGTCACGTGACTGCAGATCATCCTTTTGTTTGAGCCTTTCCAAAGACCAATTGCCCATTATGTTTTACTAGTTTGCTGCATTTTTGTTGCTCATAGGCATGAAATTGACTGGCTGATTCTGAAAACTGTTTGACTGTTGTAGATCGAGAGGGACGCTCACAGGAGCTTCTGGGATAAGAACATTAGCAGCCTCGAGAAGAATCAAATGACCTAATGCATGATCTGCTTCTTTGAAAACCAGAACTCTGAATATGGCTGTACTGACCATGAGGTAGCGCTTTTCTCTCGACTTCCTAACTGAGTGTGGTAAACTAAATTTAGGGACTAATCTTTTTTTTGTTTGTTTCTTTCTTTTCAGAAGGATCACCATATCGGAAATCGTCACAAAGCGGGAGTGGAACACTGCAAGAAGCCGGGTTGCTATGTGATTGCCAAGGACAAGAGCCAGCTAGGGAAGCACCGGTACTATTGTCATAACATGCGCAAGTAAAATGGTATATACTCTGCACTTCATGAAGATTATGCTCTGGTTAGCATGAAGGCTGCCCTTGTTATAGCCTTTAGAATTCGCAGGAATCTCTTTTGAGAATTTTGTACAAATATTGCGAACACTCTCATAATAAATTTTAAGACTAAATGCCATTGATTTTCCTTTCAGATTGTTCATCATATCAGCAGGTCGCACAAGGGAGTTGGGATTGAAAGTTGCAAGAAGAAGGGTTTCCTTGTTATAGCCGAGGAACATCTAGCTCCATAGTTTGAGCAAATGAGCCCACTGTTTGGTGCTTCTGTAGCAAGTGATTAGCATTAGTTTTTACTTTGTTTCACAAGAGACTTCTGCAGCGAGTGCTAGCATTAGTTTTTACTCTGTTTCTTTCACATGAGATGTGTGCACTAGGGTCTAGTGTGCTCATTGGAGAATTTTGTACAAAAATCTTGTGAATGGTCTTTTGTGATGGATGGAAAGGCTTTGGTGTCTTAGATTCTAACGAAGACTGTTTATACAGTAGAATTTAGTACTGATGTTTCCACTTCTATTGAATCCTTTACATTCAGAATACGAACAATAGTGTGGCAAATCCTACAAATGATATTATGCAGCAGCTGCAGAACAGGAAAAAATGAGTGGCTGCTGGTATACAAACAGAAATAGAAATAGCACATTGTCTTTGTGATGGTTTCCTGGTTTGTGTGTTTTTGGACCATATGCTACCCTCTGCGATGAAAATGTACTGATGAAAATCTGCATTAGTTAAAACCTCATTGTATTTGGGTCTGTTTTCAAGACAAACAAAATACAGATGCAGGGTCCGAATGTAAATTCAGAACAAGCCAGAATGATCTGGCCCTTACATAATGTCTCTCAACTAGACTTGACCTATCATAAGAACTAAAAAACATCAGTCTTCAAATAAAATCCCTCATCTTGCCAGCCTTGGATTGAACAGCATTTGGCACAAGCAACAGCTTGCCTACGCTTGCAGTTAGAAAAGAGACGCCATTTCTGGTAGTGGTATAGACACACCATGCCAGTGTATTCGCTTGTTTTCCCCAACAGCATCATCAAGATCTAAGAGGTTGTTACTGCTGATGGTCGGTATGCGTGTCTCTGTATTATTGAACATCTTTCATACACCTGTATCACCAAGGCATAAGCATTCTTGGTAGAGCAAATTCTGCGCATACGTGGCTTGAACCTGCACAATGCCCCATGGCGTGTGTAAGTGGGAATCGATAAAAAAAATTCTACTATTATAGAGTGTAGTATTTCGATGAACAGCACACCATTCAATATTTACTAGACATCTATCCAATCTTTTGTAAGTGCTGAAAACCTCTTGTTAGTCCAAGTATAAGGAGGCTGTTTACCAAGATCGCAGAAGATATGAATTGTGTAAACCCACGTCAAAGCAACCACGTTGTTTTATAAGCACGGGTACTTTTTCACTACCCTACATTATGATATTCAGATGTCCCATACAAAAGTCAGGTCGAACCAAACCATCATTCACGAGAAATGATCATTCAGATCATTAGTTCTGATCCCTGTAGATTTCAATTTTAAGATATAGATTACCTACACTGTGAGGCATGGATTGATGTTTGACTGTCGTAGCCCCTTGTTCAACCTCAACGTGAGATCAGATTCATAGCTGGCTAAGCGCCTTGGAATCTGGTGCCAACAGTTTTTTCCCTATTTTTTTGGAAGACTACGCCAACTTGAAATTGTAGTGGAATATTGGATCCCCATTGAGCATGAGATGGCTTGATGACTGTCGCTTCAGGGTTCTGTAATGCCCTCTCACCGATTAACAGATTCTTCTCCACCATTAAGATACCTCTGAAATCTGGAGCTTTCTATTATACACTGAGTGGATCAATAAAATTGTGAAGGTAATACTAAGAATTGCATATAATTAGTTTCTAGGCTAATTTGAAGGGAAAACATTTGGATTATGCCACCAGTTCCGCAAGTGTTTATGCTCATGTTCTATGCTGCAATTTTGCCGACATGCATTCTTCTATTTTTATTTTTAACCAAGACATGCACATGCCTTACAGGGAGCATAAAATTGCATTATATACAAGGATAACAAAAATAAACCAGCTAAATAAATACTCCCTCCGTTCCAAATTACCCATCGTTATTTTAGTTCAAATTTGAACTAAAACAACGACGAGTAATTTGGACGGAGGGAGTAGTGAATTAGCACTGGTAATCATACCTACATAAGAAGCTGTGGAGTTCAGGTTGTTCGGGAGGGGGTACATACCAGAGGCACACGTCTTCACCTCATAAGGAAACCGTGATGTTTCCATGGGTATGCCGACAAACATGCCGACCACAGTACCGTTCGGTCTAAATTAAAGATTCTAAACTGTTTCGAGTGGCAATCTTCCTCTTTTTCAAAGTAACTCAGCCGAAATGCTTGCCAAAGCATGAAGAACCGTATCAAGTAGGCCAGGAGCAAGAGTGTAATTTACTTATACCATTCAAATAAAATCTTCAGTTATCTTGAACCATGGACAGGGATAAGCAATTCCACTGACATGTACCGGTAATAATCAGAAAATGATGTCACCTTCAATGGCTAGTTAATGAAGAACATTCCAATTAAATAAATGATACAGAAACAATGAAAGCATCAGAAATATATAGTACATCATACAGAAGAGAATAATAGACCATGCTACTGGATGGTTACTACATGGCTTGTACTTCCAGTTATTATTTTTTCTGAGAGTACGCAAATTGTACTTTCAGTTATAGTGGGGGTGGGGGGGAGGGGTATCAAACAAACAATATTCAGCCAAAATATGCATGTGAATAGGAAAGAAATGTGAGAACAGAAAACGGAATTGTTGTAGAGCACCATTTCCATTCCTAATATTTATTTTTCGGCCATAGTTTCATCAGATACAGCAAACAATGTATGGAAAAAAGAGATAAACGGAACATGCTTCCTTTGTCATAGCATCTGCCCACCAAAGAGTGGCAAATTTGGTCGACATATCCCATAATCAAGGTACATAATTAAAAAAAGCTACCTATTTGTACAATGACAGGTTCATCACTGTAAGACTGGGTGTTATCCATATGGGACTTGGCCAGCTGGACCAAAGCGGGGACACAATTTCCTCCCTACTGTCATCTTCAAGGTTGAGAACACCTATGTCCTGGGGATTCGTCTTATACTTCCAATTATGTTGCTCATCATCTGCAAAATAGACACAATTTGCCTTCAGTTGCGGATATTCTTCAGCACTAAGGCATATAGACTGGTTACGCCCCAGAAACAACACGTTATGATGCAAGCTATTTATTTCCACAAGCTCTTGTGCTTCCATATCGACTTTGTGTAACAAGATTTTATTAGTTTTAACTATGAGCTCCTCATAGCCCGCATCTATGAGTTCAGCCTTCCTGCAAACTTGCAGCAGATCACCCCATGGAGCCTGAAGAAGGTAGAATTCGCCCCTGTACTCAGAACTGTGAATGGCAATCTCATCTGCAATTATATTCCTCGTGACGGTAGGACCAGTGAGGTCAAAAGCATCCATTCTTCCGGCTCTTGTGGATGCATACAATAGACCATCCATGTAGATGCATTGATCATAGTCCCAATCCGGCGTCAGCAAGGTCCACTTACAATCTCCTACCCTTGCAAACGAAAGCTGACATCCTGGACCATGGATGAGAACCACAATGTAGCTTCCTGTGGACGGATCCGGAAAGATAAATACCCTGATGTAGACATGGTCACGAAGCTTGTCGGGAGCATGGGGGAACATTTTGGGACCAACCATTTCGGGGTCTAAGTCCGGATCGTAAAGTTGCTGTCGCAATTTATACATAATAATTGTGCCTGCATTGTCAAATATTGGTTGTACATAACCAATGGTGACCACTGACGGGAGAGCAATCTGTTGGCCAGTGACCGGATTGATAAGGTGTAGCTCAGACTTGTCATCCGCGGTAACTAGCCAACCATGCGATGACCCAAGAAGATACCTGCTGCGGATGGGTGGATCAGGGAGAGTTAAATTGTAGACCCTCTTCTCTGCGAGGCTGTAGAGACAAGCTACATTCTCACCAGCAGATTCAGAGGTGTAGAGGAGGCAAGGCGTTTGAGGCCGTTTGTACAGCTTAAGCTGGCTGCAGAGGCTGGTATACGCGGAGCGCCAGGAGGAGCTGACAGAGGCCGCACGCATGAGGTCAGGTATCTCCAGGAGTGAAAATATGTCCATCAATACATCCTGCGGCAGCTCCGGCAAATTTCTCACCACAGTTTCAGTTTCCATGGGTGGTGAGACCTTTATCAATACATCCTGCAGCAGCTCCGGCAGTTTTCTCAACACAGTTTCAGTTTCCATCGCTGGTGAGACCTTTCTGAATTTCCCCAATGAACCGGGAGAAAGAGCCAGGAGCTTAGGCAAAATTTTCAGGCCAAAATGTGCAAAGCTCGTTATCCTGGCTACGCTACAGACCTCCATTAGAGCAATTGCAAAAGCAGGTCTTGTTGGAGAAGAGTTGCTTCAGCGGCAAACCAATTGGACTTGGCTTGTATCTAATCTGATGAGAAGAAGCACACCGAGGGCTGGCTGCACTTTATATTCAGTCGAGCCGAGGCCTCACCTTTTATCCGATTAGAAGAAGGGAGTCCGGATCCAGCGAGGATTGTTGCCGTAGAAACTCCGAAAAGATCTGGAATTCGAATCCGAGCAATTACCGCAAGGGCTCCCCAACGATGGGAGAGGAAAACCAACTGCAAGGAATTCGAATCCGAGGATTGCTCCCGTCGATTGCTCCACTGCGCCTCGGAAGGATGCCCCCCAACGATGGGAGAGGAAAACCAACTGATTGCCCGCCGCAGTGTAGCCCGACGGCTCGGCCGTCCCAGGATCCGCGAGAAGGCAGAAGGTAGCGCCGGCGAGCTTGGGCTTCGTCGGCGGCGGTAAATGGGATGCAGGAGGGGTGGTGAGATTAGCAGTGGAAGGTAGCGGCGAGAAGGTGCTTGGCTCCGACGTCTTCGTCGCAGGCGGCGGCGTTGTGGGGGCAGGTTGCCTTTGCAGAGGTGAGCGGAGAGGCCGTCAGTTATGCGACCGAGCACTGTGTGCTCCGCGCGAGCGAACGATTCCTTTTTCATTTTCTTTTTTATTTGAAAACTTGCGCGCGAGCGAACGATTCCTTTTCCTTTTTTTTTTATTAGAACTTCCGAGCCAGCGACCGATTCATTTTAATCGTATTGGAGTGCGCCGTTTAGTAGATTTTTTTTCTGTCTGACAAACTTCAGAAACGCTTCCGCTCAACCGATCAATTATCTCGCTTCGTTCACTGCCTCTGTGATCGTTAGATCTGCCTTTCATGTTACCACGACTAAAGCAGTGTTCTCCTATTTCACGCCCATTCTTGACTCCGCCAAGCCATGACCGTTCACCATCAACCTCACGGCGATGCACGTTGGTCCCTTTGAACTCTCACTTCTAGAAGTTCCTTTTTTTTGGAGGACGAGATATGGACGGCCACCAAGCACTTTTCAATGGGTCAAACACCGGGCCTGGATGATTTCGCCATTGAGTTTATGCAGAGTGCTTGAGAGGTGATCAAGGAGGACATTTGCGGCGTGTTCGGCGAGCTACATTCGCTCAATTTTTGAGGCTTTCGCAAGCTTAATGAGGCACTCATTACTCTACTTTCCAAGAAGGCGGACGCTGTGTCACTCTTCAACTACCGGCTAATCAGTTTGATCCACCTCATAGTCAAGCTTTTTGTGAAGCCTCTCTCTCTCCGGCTCGCCTCGCATCTCAGCAGTATGGTTTCCACCAACCGAAGCGCGTTCATCGCTAGCAGAAGCATTCATGATAACTTCCTACTCGTGCAACAAATGGCACGCCTTCTTCATTATCTTAAAGCTAATAGGATGCTTCTGAGGCTTGACATCCATGCGCCTTCGACTCGGTATCCTGCTTTTTCCTTCTCGAGATACTTCGACTGTTGGGGAACATAGCATGCAATTTCAAAAAAATTCCTACGATCACGCAAAATCTATCTACGAGATGCATAGCAACGAGAGGGGAGAGTGTCTCCACGTACCCTCGTAGACCGAAAGCGGAAGCGTTAGGTTAACGCGGTTGATGTAGTCGAACGTCTTCACGATCCAACCGATTTAGTACCGAACGTACGGCACCTCCGAGTTCAGCACACATTCAACTCGATGACGTCCCTCGAACTCTTTATCCAGCAGAGGGTCGAGGGAGAGTTTCGTCAGCAGACGGCGTGGTGACGGTGATGTGATCCGCGCAGGGCTTTGCCTAAGCACTACGACGCTATGACCGGAGGAGTAAACTGTGGAGGGGGGGCACCGCACACGGCTAAGAGAATAATTGTTGTGCTATGGGTGCCCCCCCCCCCCCGCGTATATAAAGGAGGAGGGGAGGAGGCCGGCCACAAGGGGCGCGCCATAGGGGGGAAACCGACTAGGACTCCCAATCCTAGTCGGCCCCCTTTCCTTTCTATCGGAGGGGAAAAGGGAAGCAGAGGGAGAGGGAAAGAGGAAAGGGGGTTGCGCCCCCTCCCCCTTGTCCAATTCAGACTCCCTTGGGGGAGGCACCCCTTGCGGGATCCCCTCTCTCTCCCCTATGGCCCATGAAGGCCAATTACTTCCCCGGGGGGTTTCGGTAACCCCTCGGTTCTCCGATAAATATCTGAAATGTCCCGAAACCATTCCGGTGTCTGAATACCTTCGTCTAATATATCAATCTTTACCTCTTGACCATTTTGAGGCTCCTCGTCATGTATGTGATCACATCTGGGATTCCGAACAATCTTCGGTCACCAAGACACATAACTCATAACACAAATCGCCATCGAACGTTAAGCATGCGGACCCTACGGGTTCGAGAACTATGTAGACATGACCGAGACACATCTCCGATCAATAACCAACAGCGGAACCTGGATGCTTAAATTGGTTCCTACATATTCTACGAATATCTTTATCGGTCAAACCGCAATGACAACATACGTCATTCCCTTTGTCATCGGTATGTTACTTGCCCAAAATTCGATCGTCGGTATCATCATACCTAGTTCAATCTCGTTACCGGCAAGTCTCTTTACTCATTCTGTAATGCATCGTCCCGCAACTAACTCATTAGTCACATTGTTTACAAGGCTTATAGTGATGTGCATTACTGAGAGGGCCCAGAGATACCTCTCCGATACTCGGAGTGAAAAATCCTAATCTCGATCTATGCCAACCCAACAAACACCTTCGGAGACACCTGTAGAGCATCTTTATAATCACCTAGTTACGTTGTGACGTTTGATAGCACACAAGGTGTTCCTCCGGTATTCGGGAGTTGCATAATCTCATAGTTGTATAAGTCGTGAAGAAAGCAATAGCAATAAAACTTAATGATCATTATGCTAAGCTAACGGATGGGTCTTGTCCATCACATCATTCTCCTAATGATGTGATCTCGTTCATCAAATGGCAACACATGTCTATGGTCAGGAAACTTAACCATCTTTGATTAACGAGCTAGTCAAGTAGAGACATACTAGGGACACTATGTTTTGTCTATGTATTCACACATGTATCAAGTTTCCTGTTAATACAATTATGGAATGAATAATAAACATTTATCATGATATAAGGCAATATAAATAACAACTTTATTATTGCCTCTGGGGCATATTTCCTTTAGTCTCCCACTTGCACTAGAGTCAATAATCCAGATTACATTGTAATGATTCTAACACCCATGGAGTCTTGGTGTTGATCATGTTTTACTCATGGAAGAGGCTTAGTCAACGGGTCTGCAACATTCTGATCCGTATGTATTTTGCAAATCTCTATGTGTCCCTCCTTGACTTGATCGCGGATGGAGTTGAAGCATCTCTTGATGTGTTTGGTTCTCTTGTGAAATCTTGATTCCTTCGCTAAGGCAATTGCTCCAGTATTGTCACAAAAAAATTTCATTGGACCCGATGCACTAGGGATTACACCTAGATCGGATATGAACTCCTTCATCCAGACTCCTTCATTTGTTGCTTCCGAAGCAGCTATGTACTCCGCTTCACACGTAGATCCCGCCACGACGCTTTGCTTGGAACTGCACCAACTGACAGCTCCATCATTCAATATAAATACGTACCCGGTTTGTGACTTAGAGTCATCTAGATCAGGGTCAAAGCTAGCATAAGCGTAACCATTTACGACAAGCTCTTTCTCACCACATAAACGAGAAACATATCCTTAGTCCTTTTCAGGTATTTCAGGATGTACTTGACCGCTGTCCAGTGATCCACTCCTGGATTACTTTGGTACCTCCCTGCTAAACTTATAGCAAGGCACACACCAGGTCTGGTACACAGCATTGCATACATGATAGATCCTACGGCTGAGGCATAGGATGACTTTCATTTTCTCTCTATCTTCTGCAGTGGTTGGGCATTGAGTCTGACTCAACTTCACACCTTATAACACAGGCAAGAACCCTTTCTTTGTCTGATCCATTTTGAACTTCTTCAAAACTTTATCAAGGTATGTGCTTTGTGAAAGTCCAATTAAGCGTCTTGATCTATCTCTATAGAAGGCAGTGGGAGGACGTCGCGCGGAGGAAGGAGGAGGCCTAGATGGAGGAGGAGGACAGGAAAAGGAGGCTGGAGGAGGCTCAGAGGAGGAAGGAGGCGGACAAGAACAAGGATGGGTATGAGGTACGATCATCATGCACTTGCTCGTTCCTTTTGCTATGAGTTCAGTTTTCCTGTTCCTTTCTTCTCCTGTCTGAATTGGCAAAATGAGGATCATCAGTGTTACTTTCTGTTCATCAGCGTGTTTTGACCAATCATCAGCGTTTAGGCAGGTTTAGATCTCTGAAAAAACTGATGTTTGCTGTCACTATAATGGTAGAAGTAGAATAGTTGATCACAATTCTGTTGCATTACAATTTAAAACCCCAACCCCTTGCCATATTTTAGTTTCTACTGAAGAAATGCCTGAAAAATGCCCACCTCTGCTTATGGATGATGCAGAGCGTGTTGATTCTTTGTATGGAATTTTAGCTAGTGTTCGATCTTGATGAAGTAATCGTTCTAAGGATAAATCACCACCCTGATCTCTATATATAGTCAGGTGAGAGTGGTTCTGGCCTCGGTTGGATGAGGATGGCGCCTAGGGTCTCTGATGATTCGGGCGACGCGGTCCCTCCGCCTCCCCGACGCTTCCGGCGCGCCTCGCGGTCGATCCCCCCTGTTCGCCTCTCTGCTGCCGGCCACCGCCTCCTCGTCGCCCGCCCCCTCGTCGGAGGATGCGCCTCCGCCGCCGGCCAGTCCCGAGTCGTCCCACTTTCGCTGGATCCGACTTCGTGGATGAAAAGGTGGCCTCGCCCGCCGACGACTGCCCTCGCTCGCCCCCCTCCCGTGCCCTCAGTCCCGCAACCCAGCCGTGTGTGGTCACCGGCCTGGCCTCCCGCGGAAGTGAAGGAAATATGCCCTAGAGGCAATAATAAAGTTATTTATATTTCCTTATATCATGATAAATTTTTTTATTCATGCTAGAATTGTATTAACCGGAAACTTGATACATGTGTGAATACATAGACAAAACATAGTGTCCCTAGTATGCCTCTACTTAACTAGCTCGTTAATCAGGGATGGTTAAGTTTCCTGACCATAGACATGTGTTATCATTTGATGAACGAGATCAGAGAATGATGTGATGGACAAGACCCATCTGAGGGAGTCCTGGATTAGGGGGTCTCCGGACAGCCGGACTATATCCTTTGGCCAGACTGTTGGACTATGAAGATACAAGATTGAAGACTTCGTCTCGTGTCCGGATGGGACTCTACTTGGCGTGGAAGGCAAGCTAGGCAATACGGATATGGATATTTCCTCCTTTGTAACCGACCTTGTGTAACCCTAACCCTCTCCGGTGTCTATATAAACCGGGGGGTTTAGTCCGTAGGACAACAACAATCATACCATAGGCTAGCTTCTAGGGTTTAGCCTCTCCGATCTCGTGGTAGATCAACTCTTGTAATACCCATATCATCAAGAATAAATCAAGCAGGACGTAGGGTTTTAACTCCATCAAGAGGGCCCGAACCTGGGTAAAACATCGTGTCCCCTGCCTCCTGTTACCATCCGCCTAGACGCACAGTTCGGGACCCCCTACCCGAGATCCGCCGGTTTTGACACCAACATTGGTGCTTTCATTGAGAGTTCCTCTGTGTCGTCGCCGTTAGGCTTGATGGCTCCTTCTATCATCGATAGCGATGCAGTCCAAGGTGAGACTTTTCTCCCCGAACAGATCTTTGTGTTCGGCGGCTTCGCACTGCGGGCCAACTCGCTTGGCCATCTGGAGCAGATCGAAAGCTACGCCCCTGGCCATCAGATTAGGTTTGGAAGCTTAAATTACACGGCCGATATCCGCGGAGACTTGATCTTCGACGGATTCGAGCCCCTGCCTTGTGCGCCACGCGGTCACGATGAGTACGATTTAGCTCTACCATCGGACCGTATTCAGGAGATCGCACCGGCAGCCGCTCTGAGCCTCAATTCGGAGCCAGTTGCGCCATCCATGGACGGGTGGATAGACCCCGTCACAGAGGCCGTATCCTCAGTGGCGATCAAGCCGAATATCGACCTTACCCTTGACGAGAGCCGTGTTGCCAAACTGCCGGATCCTTCCCCGGCCACGGACTCCGAACTGCCTGCGCCCGTGCCTATCAAATCCGAATGGGCGCCAATCATGGAGTTCACCTCCGCGGATATCTTTCAGCACTCGCCCTTCGGCGACATACTGAATTCATTAAAGTCTCTCTCCTTGTCAGGAGAGTCCTGGCCAAACTATGTCTGGCAGGATTGGGATGCGGATGACGAAGAAATTCGCCGTCCACCCACCACCCACTTAGTAGCCACTGTCGATGACTTAACCAACATGCTCGACTTCGACTCCAAAGACATCGACGGTATGGACAACGATGCAGGAGACGAATAGGAACCACTGCCCACAGGGCACTGGACTCCCACTTCATCACATGACATATACATGGTGGGCACACCAAAAGAAAACGACGACGAGGAATGGAAGGACGCAATGAAGGGTTGTCCCCTCGAGAAGCAGTCAAAGCGGCGGCGTAAGCGCCGCTCCAAATCCCGCCTCGGCAGAAACAACGATCATATAGACCCAGCGTTAGAGTAGGGTGAACCATCGCCGGACCACGGCAACACGGGGAATTAAACCGAACAACCCGACTCTGTCAAAGATAATAGTCCGGATGACATCACACCGGACAGACACCCGGAGCAACAGAATGCCCGTCAAAGGCTTGTTGCCACCGCGAGGAGTCTAAAAAAGCAGAAGCAAAGGCTCAAGGCTGCGCAAGACACACTCAGAATCAGATGGAGTAAAGTACTCAACACAGCAGCGAAGTACGGCAGTAATCGCCCCACCATGAGCTACCCGAAGCGGAAGTTGCTACCTGAATTCGATGAGGAGGCCTTAGATCCCCCACAACCAAAAATTAAAACGGCCATCTGGCCGGATAGACGACCTCACGGCCAACATAGAGTGGCAAACAACGCCGCACATAAGCCAATACGCGATCCACGCGAGGGCTCGCATCAAAAGGATGGTGCAACCAGATCCATCTATGGACCACGCAAGCGCGCTCGAGCATACGATGCAACACAACAAACATCCGAGCAACGTGGTACACCCAGATACAGGGGTGCCACACACCCCCTATGTTTCACCGACGAGGTGCTGGACCATGAATTTCCAGAGGGATTCAAACCCGTAAACATAGAGGCATACAACAGAACAACAGACCCTAGGGTCTGGATTGAGGACTATATCCTCCATATCCATATGGCTCGAGGAGATGATCTCCACGCCATTAAGTATTTACCCCTCAAACTCAAAGGGCCAGCTCAGCACTGGCTTAAAAGCCTCCCCGGAAGCTCCATTGGAAGCTGGGAAGAGCTCGAAGACGCTTTTCGGGCAAATTTTCGAGGGACTTATGTCCAACCTCCGGATGCGGACGATTTAAGTCATATAACTCAACAGCCCGGAGAGTCAGCCCGAAAGCTTTGGAACATGTTTCTTACTAAAAAGAACCAAATAGTCGACTGTCCGGACGCCGAAGCCTTGGTAGCTTTTAAACACAGCGTCCGAGACGAATGGCTTGCCAGACACCTCGGCCAAGAAAAGCCGAGAACAATGGCAGCATTAACAAGCCTCATGACCCGCTTTTGCACGGGCGAGGATAGCTGGCTAGCCCGATGCAGCACCAGTGACCCAAGTACATCAGAAGTTAGAGATGGAAACGGGAAATCACGATGCAACAAAAAAATAAGCGCCAGAATAAAGAAGACATCCCGAAGAGCACCGCGGTAAACGCCGGATTCAGAAGCTCTCGGTCAGGTCAGCAAAAGCCGCCCTCTAAAGGCGCCAAAGATGAACTGTCCACCCTAAACAAAATTCTGGACCAAATATGTCAGATCCATAGCACCCTCGATAAACCTGCAAATCATACACACAGAGAATGTTGGGTCTTCAAGTAGTCTGGCAAGCTCAATGCCGAACATAAGGGGTAGGATACACCAAGCAAAGACGAGGATGAGCCTCACAAGCAAAGCACTGGGGAACAGAAGAAATTTCCACCAGAAGTCAAAACAGTAAACGTGTTACACGTGATAAAGGGGAGAAACAAAGCAGCACTCTCAGATAAATATGCCCAAAGGCCTATCACCGCGGAGTTCTGCCACTGGCCGTCTCAACCGATCACCTTCGACCATCAGGATTACTCAGCAAGTATCCGGCGCGCAGGATGGGCTGCCTTGGTATTAGATCCAATAATTGACGGATACCACTTCACACGAGTCCTGATGGACGGTGGCAGCAGTCTAAACCTGATATATCAGGACACAATCCGCAAAATGGGGATAGACCCAACGAAAATTTGCCACGGCAATACTACCTTTAAAGGAGTAACGACAGGCCCAGGGGCTCATTGCACGGGCTCCCTGCTACTAGAGGTTATATTCGGCTTCCCAGATAACTTCCGTAGTGAAAATTTAACCTTCCACATTGCTCCGTTCCAAAGTGGCTATCAAGCACTACTTGGACGTGAAGCTTTCGCTCGCTTTAATGCAATACCGCATTACGCTTCCCTCACGCTTAAGATGCCCGGTCCACATGGCATGATTACAGTAAATGGAAATATTGAGCAATCCCTGCGCGCCGAAGAGAGTGCGGCTGCCTTGGCAGCCACACACTAAAATGGCCTCACCAACTAAAGCATTCGATAGGTCGTCAAGACTATGGACACAGTTAGACGAGTACGACGCAGCTATATGTAATTCACACAGGTTTGATGGCCACACCCCTATTACAAATACAAGGGGCTCAACGCGCGCAGACAAGTGGCAATTTTTACTCATCTTGAATTGTGCATGGTTCTTTAAACCTACCTTTTTGCATGACAACTTTTCACCTAAGTTCCTCTCTTTTACAGATGACCATCGTGCTACACCTGTCCAGGATACGGCACAACGGAGACACAGGCGCAGAAGTGCAGCAGGGACCCGTTCCAAGGATTCTTTCTAGATTAAGACCCTGTGTCAACCTTTTTTATTGTCTCTTGTTGATACACATCCCTCGGATTCTCAGTACAATTGAGAAGGATGCTGATGTCTTGGCATGTGGCCACGTCAGAATAATGCACGTACCTGGACACCAGGGGCTTCTTACAAAGGGCACTGTTTAGGCCCGGTTTACACCATAAAGACCGAATACCTTAGGGAGTGTTCGGCGTCGTGAGTTTGGCCTTATATGCATCAGCTCTGAATCATGTCTTTGGTCAAATGTTGGGTTTGCCCGGCTCCTGTGTTTTGCTGCCTTACGTTCCGCTCTATTGGCTAAGGTGGCACCAGGAGAACTACTGTGATTGTGCCCTGGTTCATCCGGACGAGCACCTCAGTAGAGAAAGCCGAAAACTGACTGTCATGATATAGCGTGAGACTGGTCAACCACTCGATGACCTATCAAAATCTTAGAATTCCTCCGCCTTAACGAAGGGCCATTTCCCGGCCAGGCATGTACGCACCCCGAATTCGGGCGAGTGCGGAGCCACCAGGGGCTATATAGTAGCCCCACCGTCAAACTCCTCTTGCTAAGTGAAAGTGTTAAAGCATTATATTCCGGTTGCCTAGTTCGCTGCGCTATCACCTCCTCAATAGGACCAAGACGTTGGATTAAGTGTGAACACGCGTCTTCTGCAAACACCCCCGCATTATATGCGTGGGGGCTAAAGCCGACGTCTGCAACCTTTCAGGATATACATACGTAAATGGCCGCACAGGAGGCATCATATTACTTTCGGGCAAAAGTATAAATACAGCCTTGATAAATTTACTAAAACATTGTTTTTACAATGGGAATACATGTCACTCAAACATAATATTCTTCGAGCACTGTGCCTCTATCAAACGAGCACCCTCAAGAACTTCTTCAAAATAGTGCTCGACAGCCACTCGGCCTAAGGCCGAACCCTGCGCCGCAGCAGTGGTAGCATCCATCTCCGCCCAGTATGCTTTGACACGGGCAAGGGCCATCCACGAGCCTTCTATGCACGCCGACCTCTTCATCGCATTGATGCGCGGCACCGCACCAAGGAACTGTTGCACCAGGCTAAAATAGATGTTCGGCTTTGGCCTTTCCGGCCACAGCTGATCCACGACAGACCTCATGGCGAGTCCGGACAACCTATTGAGTTCGACCCATTCGGCTAGCTGATCAGTCAATGGAAGCGGATGCTCTGGAACGTTAAACTGCGACCAGAATAGCTTGTCCACTTCACAATCTGTTTGATCTCGGAAGTATTCGGCCACATCGACCGCGCTCGCCGCCAAGTCTAGATATGCGTCTGCCGAACTCCACAGCCGATCTAGAGGGGCATACCGCGGATCTCCGAGCTTCCTCCACAGCATAAAGGGCTTCCCAGCCACAATATCCCCGGCTTCACGCAGCTCCTCCTTCTTCACTCTCATAGCAGAGCGGGTGTCTTTGGTCGCCATCGTGGCCTTTTCAAGGTCCGCCGCCTTCGCTCGGTTTTCTTCTTCAAGGAACTGGCAACGGTCGGCAGTGTCTTTTAACTTTACATCCATCTTGGCCATTTTCTCTTTGATCTCGCAATGCGCGGCCTTCTCGGCTCTCAACTCTTCGGCCGCCTTCAAAGCAGCCGCATTACTACTCCTTGCTTGTTCTTTGGCTCGGGCAAGTTCTGCCCGAAGGGTCTCCACGGTGGCAGCTCCATCTGCAGTCACAACATATTAAAGATATTGGCATCACACTGCTCTTCCTATGTGACATTCACCAGAAAACATCACTTACCCTATGCCTCGTCAAGCCGCTTGTTAACAAGCTCGATGTCGGCATCTGCCGCATCCAGTTGCCGCTTTAGTTCGGCAAACTCATTAGTCCGGCTAGCCACCGGAGCTTCCACCACCTGCACATAAAAGCGGTATGGTTATTACCTGGGACTATGATCCTCTATTTGCCGCCGTTCTCGGCGACAACCAGAGTCTCAGGGGCTACTACCTACACAGGGTACACCTAAAAATGTGCGGTACTATCACAAATGTATATCATTTTACGTACCTCAAAGCCCGTTAGTAGACTCATAAAGGCGTCATCCAACCCGCTTTCGGTGGACGAAATCCTTTCCATCACCGTGCCCATAAACATACGGTGTTCTTCCGAGATAGTCGCTCGCTTCAGCAGATCCCTCAGTGCGTCCGACCGCATACCAGATGGCGCCGGACTCTTTTGTTTGCCCTCTTCAAGGGCCGGATACTGGGGACTTCGGGTGACCATAGGATTATCTTCTGGCCTCACCGGACCCGGGGAGGCCCTCCATGACGACACCTTCTTGAGCGGGGGAGTCCGGGGGAGGCGTTTCGCTCTCCATCATCTCCGAAAGAAGATCCCCTGAAGACGAGCTCTGTTGAGAAGGGCTAAGATCCGAACTGCAAGATAAATGCTTCGGTTATTTTCCTCGGAAGTAAGGTATAATATCTTTACTATTAAGCATTTTTTATCACTTATGGCTCGTTAGAGGGCTGATCCCCGCGCAGACTTTGTGCGGCAAGAGCACCCTCCGAGGCAGGACCCTCTGGTGGAGACTTCTTCTCCCGTTTGGAAGCCTTGGTTTCCGGCTCTTTAGAGGCAGTCCTCTTCCTTCCCCGGAGCGACAGAATGCCAGATTCTTCCCCTTGGTTATCCTCCTTCACGGAGGTGCTTATTCCCTCGGTTGGAATTGGTAGCGGTGGGGGCCCGCTTTCGCCCTCATTATTCCCCCCTTTATCTTCCTTTGAGGGCGCCGGGCAAGGCGCTAGCTCGATCATCTTTTCTAGTACCGGATTGTCCAAACCCTCAGGAAGGGGGGCCGAACACCGAATCATCTTCGCCTTTGTTAGCCAGTCCTGGTCAAAGAGCGATTTCTCGGAATGACGTCATGATAAATGAAAGACGGTGTGTTCGGCTAGAGGATTACTTACTTGGTCGGCGGTGCGGTTGCTGCTCAGGCCCAGGTCCTCGGTAGTATCCGGACACTCTATTTGGGGTCCAAAGAATGATTTATACATCTCCTCGTGCGTCAGGCCGAGGAAATTCTGAATAGTGCGCGGTCCTTCTGGGTTGAACTCCCACATGCAGAGGGGCCGGCGTTTGCAAGGCTGGACTCGACGAACCAGCATGACTTGCACCACCATAACCAGACTGAAATCTCCTTCCAAGAGATCTTGAATGCCGCTCTGAAGTATAGGCACGTCCTTGGCTGGACCCCAGCTCAGCCCTCTGCTAATCCATGACATCAGTTGTGGTGGAGGGCCCGAGCGAAAAGCAGGGCAGCCACCCACTTGGCACTTCTGGGAGCTGTGATGTAAAACCACTCCAGTTGCCATAATCCGGACACCTCTGGAAAGGAACCCTTTGGCCATGGAGCTCCAGCGATCTTTCTTATTAATGTGCCTCCGCACGCTACATGCTGCCCCTCGACCATCTTCAGCTTCACGTCAAAGGTCTTGAGCCACAGGCCCAAGTGAGGGGTAATGCGGAGGAAGGCCTCACATACGACAATAAATGCCGAGATGTGGAGAAAGGAGTCCGGGGCTAGATCATGGAAATCTAGCCCGTAATAGAACATCAAACCCCTAACGAAGGGATCCAGAGTGAGGCCTAGACCTCGGAGGAAGTGGGAGACGAACACAACGTTCTCGTTGGGTTCAGGAGTAGGGACGACCTACCCTCGGGCAGGCAACCGATGCGAAACCTCGGTGGTCAGGTATCTGGCCTCCCTCAACTTCTTGATATCCTCTTCCGTAACGGAGGAGGGCATCCACCGGCCTTGAAGGCTAGATCCGGACATGATTGAAGGTCTGAAGCACCTAACCTGGGCTTTGGGTGTTAGAACTCTAGGCGGGGGAAGGATTCGATTGAGCACGGGAGGGAAAAAAAGTAAGAGCCTTGTCCCTTTATAAAGAGGGTGAATATCAAGCGGCCTCCTAGTGGCCGTTTGGGACTTGCCTAAAATCTAGGAGTCCTAGGCACGGTTGGGTTACCCACGACCGTATTGATGAGAATCCCGTAATTAGGGGAACACGATCTCTGCTTTGACAAGACGTGTCAAGAAACCGCCTCGCGTTATGTGTGGAGCTGGTTGAAGAAAAATGGTTCGAATAAATCACCGAGCCATGGCCTGATGTCATGTTGCCGAAATGTGTCAGCAGATTAGATTTGTGGAAATATTATTCTCTCTACGGTGGTATGTGGAACTTATTTTGCAGGGTCGGACACTATCCTTGTATTCAAATTCTTCTGAGGTGTATTCGGAGGAGGAACCCACCTTGCAATGCCGAAGACAATACTGCGCGTCGGACTCGACGTCATTGAAGCCTAGTTTAGGGGTTACTGAGGGAGTCCTAGATTAGGGGGTCTCCGGACAGCCGGACTATATCCTTTGGCCGGGCTGTTGGACTATGAAGATGCAAGATTGAAGACTTCGTCTCGTGTCCGGATGGGACTCTACTTAGCGTGGAAGGCAAGCTAGGCAATACGGATATGGATATTTCCTCCTTTGTAACCGACCTTGTGTAACCCTAACCCTCTCCGGTGTCTATATAAACCGGAGGGTTTAGTCCATAGGACAACAACAATCATACCATAGGCTAGCTTCTAGGGTTTAGCCTCTCTGATCTCGTGGTAGATCAACTCTTGTAATACCCATATCATCAAGAATAAATCAAGCAGGACGTAGGGTTTTACCTCCATCATGAGGGCCCGAACCTGGGTAAAACATCGTGTCCCCTGCATCCTGTTACCATCCGCCTAGACACACAGTTCGGGACCCCCTACCCGAGATCCGCCGGTTTTGACACCGACACCATCCGTTAGCTTAGCATAATGATCGCTTAGTTTTACTGCTATTGATTTCATCATGACTTATACATGTTCCTCTGACTATGAGATTATGCAACTCCCGAATACCAGAGGAACACCTTATGTGCTATCAAACATGACAACGTAACTGGGTGATTATAAAGATGCTCTACAGGTGTCTCCGATGGTGTTTGTTGAGTTGACATAGATCGAGATTAGGATTTGTCACTCCATGTATCGGAGAGGTATCTCTAGGCCCTCTCGGTAATGCACATCACTATAAGCCTTGCAAGCAATGTGACTAATGAGTTGTAGCGACCAGACCTCAACCAGTCTGATCTCTGTGCTCCGGTGTCATCCCTGGATCAGTAATGCTGACACCACACAGTACTTGAAGGATTTATAACAGAGTAGCAATCACACACTTATTACATCGAGTGTCTCAAAAGAGAACTTATTACAATAAATATGGCTTAAGACCATCTAATAACGATAATAGCAGAAGGCTTGGAAGATAAGTGAGTCCATCAACTCCAACGGCATCACTGAGTATAGAACCACGACCTAAAAGTCTCCTTACTCATCGTCTGAAAAGTCTACAACATGAACGTTGCAGCCCGAAAACGGGTCAACACATGGAATATGCTGGCAAAGTAACACATAGAGAATGATGGAAGAATAAGACTATACTACATGCATATTTGGCTGGTGGAAAGCTCTATGGTTATAGTTTTGCGTAAAGCCAATTTTTCCCTACTGCAAAGGAATAAATTTTATTTAACTATCAAGGTAGTTGTTAAACATTGAGAGTGTAGACACCCTCTCAATCCCAATTAAACTTCATCATTAAAACCCAACAAAATTAATTAGAGTAACATGATGAGATTCGCATGATAATCCAAGTACTAGATACTCAAGATGTCCATAACCGGGGACACGGCTAACCATGATTAGTTTATACACTCTGCAGAGGTTTGCACACTTTTCCCCCACAAGACTCGATCTCCTCCGTTGGGATTCTCGCACTACATGGTGTTTGAGAAACGGATGACCGAGACATAGTCTTTCAGAAGCGCTTGCACCTAACGAACGGGTAGACCGTACCAACCTACATCCCCTACATCTGCTAGTCTACCACTTTAAGAGTTCGCACGACTTAGTCAACTATGCTAGAGCCCATAGTAGCTAGTGCCTGCACACGGAAGTTTCTAGTATGAATAATCTCATGATCCCTTTGAGCCTGGGCGGTGGTCCAAAAGAAAAACAGGCAATTGCTGGAATACCCAGGTGCCTTAATCCACCCAGATGTGTGTTTAAGTTGCCACCTTAAATAAACCATTAATTTAACAATCTCACATCTGTCATGGATACACTCACCCAATCCACGTCTACTAGCATAGCATAGCGATAAGCAACATAGAAGTAACTCCCAAAGGTTTGACAATAAAACAGGTAATAGGTACTACCTCATCTACTTCCCAAAACCCACAATTTAATTAGATCCTAAACATGCAATGTGCGAGGATTGATCTAATGCAATAAAAACTAGGTAATAGGAAGTATGATCAAAGTGTTACTTGCCTTGCTAATGATCCATGAAACCTAGGGATTCGAAGTAGCAAGCGGCGCAATCCGGGTACTCTATCGCAGACAAACAAGCATACAATAAGTACTCATCTAATGCACAGGTAAAACTCAAATAAGAGATCTAACCAGATAGTTCAACTTAAGAACTCCGGTTGGCAAAAAGAATCAAATCGAGCGAAGCAACGAAAGACAAACGGCAAAAGAAACAAACTCTGTTTACTAATCTGAATCTAGGTCAAATTTTACCAAGGCAAAAACTTGTTTGAGTTGGTTAAACAGAAAGAGGGTTTCGAGACGAAACTCCAGGCGCTTGAATCGCCTGATTCCGATAAACGAGCGAAAAGTTATACTAGAACGAAAATCGGATCAGAAATCGCGATCAGAAATAATCGCGGAAAATCTGAGAAAAAGAGAAACAACGAACAGAATAACGAATGAACATTCGTTTTCTGGAACTTAACGATGAACGCGTTCGTTAAAATGAACGAACGAGCGAACGCTCGCTAAATAAATAAACGGGAAAAAACCGATCTATTTAAAAAAAGAAAACTAGAGTTTTCTAAAAAAACCAAATCGGTTTTTCTCAGAAAACCGGGCGGCGGCGGCGGCTACCTCGGCTCGGACTCCGGTGAGGCGGGCGGCGGGGCTGCGTGGGCGGGGCGGCGCGGCTCGGCTCGGGGCTCCAGGGGGGCCCCGGGTGGCTATTTAAAGGGGGAAGGGGGCGGCCTGGCTTGGGGAGGGGGTCGGGCGACGCGGGCGGCTCCGGCTCGGACTCTGAGTCCGGCGGCAGCAGGACGTAGGAGGCGGCGGCTCCTGGCGGGCCGGCCTGGCTCGGCTCGGCCTTTGGCCCAGTCGGGCACGGGTTTTTTTAAATAATTTCGCTGGACTAAAAAAAGTTCTAGAAAAATAAATAAAAATGTAAAAATGCCAAAACAAATTTTCACCGTCTAAATAAAATATTTAGAACAGGATGAACATTTTATTGGCCCTAAATGCAATTTTTGAAAACGTGCAATTTTTCCTAAATTAAAAAAAAAACGAAAAACTCCAAAATAAAACTTATTTGATTTTATTATTAAATCCTCAATATTTCTTTATTTTGGGAAAGTCATTTTATTCCCTCTCTCATATTTTTGTAATAGAAATAATTGAAGGTAAAATAAATAAAATCAAATGATCCTATTTTTCAAAATTTGAGAAAACTCAAATTTGAAAATAACGAAATCCCCAACTCTCTCCGAGGGTCCTTGAGTTGCGTGAAATTTCTAGGATCAACCCAAAAGCAATAAATTTTGATATGCAATGATGATCTAATGTATAATATTCCAAATTGGAAATTTGGGATTTTACAAACCTACCCCCCTTAAGATGAATCTCGCCCTCGAGATTCGGGTTGGCTAGAAAATAGGTGAGGGTGGTCCTTCAGCAGATCTTCCTCTCGCTCCCAGGTGGCTTCATCCTCCGTGTGGTGGCTCCACTGAACTTTGCAAAACTTGATAACCTTGCTGCGGGTTACTCGGCTGGCATACTCAAGAATCTTAACTGGTTTCTCCTCATAGGTCAAATCACTGTCCAACCGAATCGCTTCCAGCGGCACTATATCTCTCAGCGGTATATCAGCCATCTCTGCGTGGCACTTCTTCAACTGGGAAACGTGGAATACATCGTGAACTCCTGACAATCCTTTGGGCAATTCCAACTTGTAAGGTACTTCTCCCATACGCTCCAAAACTTTGTATGGTCCTACAAAACGTGGCGCTAACTTTCCCTTAACTCCAAAGCGCTTAACTCCTCGAAGTGGAGATACTCGAAGATAAACTCGGTCTCCGACTTTGTAGACTGTCTCCTTGCATTTCGAATCTGCGTAGCTCTTCTGCCTGGACTGGGCTACCTTGAGCCTATCGCGAATCAATTTCACCTTCTGTTCAGATTCCTTAATCAGATCCGGTCCAAACAACTGGCGGTCTCCAACTTCATCCCACGACAATGGGGTCCTGCACCTCCTTCCGTACAAGGCTTCGAAGGGGGCCATCTTCAAACTAGATTGATAACTGTTGTTGTAAGAGAACTCTACATATGGTAAATTGTCGTCCCAACTAGATCCATAATCTAGCGCACAAGCTCTCCGCATATCCTCCAAAATCTGATTAACTCTCTTGGTCTGTCCATCTGTCTGCGGATGGAAAGCTGTACTGAACTCTAGCCTGGTACCTAAAGTTTTGTGCAATTGATTCCAGAACTTTGAGGTAAACTGGGTTCCTCTATCTGATACAATGCTCCTTGGAACTCCATGCAGACATACGATCCTGGTCATGTATATCTTTGCCAACTTAGCACTGGTGTAAGTAGTCTTCACTTGAATGAAATGAGCTACCTTTGTTAAATGATCGACTACAACCCAAATCGTGCCATAGCCTGAACGAGTTCTGGGCAAACCTGTGATAAAATCCATGCCTAGCTTATCCCACTTCCATTCGGGTATTGGCAATGGCTGTAACAATCCTGCTAGCTTCTGATGCTCTGCATTTACTCTCTGACATACATCACAAACTGCTACATACTCCGCAATATCCTTCTTCATTCTGGTCCACTAGAAAGTATCCTTCAAATCCAAATACATCTTAGTATTTCCTGGGTGAATCGAATATGGTGAATCATGGGCCTCTTGCAGTATCAACTTCTTGATCTCGGGGTCATTGGGCACGTAAACCCGGTCTTCAAACCATTGGGTATCGTGCTCATCCTCACGAAATCCCTTAGCTTTTCCTTTGCTCATTTTCTCCTTTATAGAAGCAATCTCCTTGTCAGTCTTCTGGGCTTCTCTGATCTTATCCATCAAAGTAGAACGAATCTCTAATGCTGCTACATAGCCTCTCAGAACTATCTCCAAACAAAGCTCATGAAGATTTTCGGCTAACTCCCTTGGTAAATCTCCCGTCATTAGGGTATTGACGTGGCTTTTACGGCTCAACGCGTCGGCTACTACGTTAGCCTTTCCGGGGTGATAATGCAATCTCATATCATAATCCTTGATGAGCTCCAACCATCTCCTTTGCCTGAGATTCAACTCCTTCTGCGTGAAAATATACTTCAAACTCTTGTGATCCGTGTACAGTTCATAATGGTTTCCAATGAGAAAATGTCTCCAAGTCTTCAATGCATGCACTACGGCTGCTAACTCCAAATCATGCGTGGCATAGTTCAACTCATGAGGCTTAAGCTGTCGTGAGGCATATGAAACAACTCTTCCCTCCTGCATAAGCACTGCTCCAAGTCCTTGACGTGAAGCTTTGCAATACACCTCATAATCCTTGTTCTGATCCGGCAAAATCAACACAGGTGATGTAAGCAAACGTTTCTTCAACTCCTGGAAACTGGCCTCACATTCCTCAGTCCATTTGAACTTGGTATCCTTCTTCAACAACTCCGTCATAGGCTTCGCAATCTTCAAGAAATTTTCAATAAATCTCCGGTAGTATCCTACGAGTCCCAGAAAACGCCGAATCTCTCCAACTGTTGTTGGGGCTTCCCAATTTGTCACAGTCAACCTTGGTGGGATCTTCTGCTATACCTTCTCCGGATATAACGTGCCCAAGGAATCCAACTTCCTTCAACCAAAATTCACATTTGCTAAACTTGGCATATAGCCGATGTTCTCTGAGCTTTCCAAGTACCAAATGCAAATGCTCCTTATGCTCCTCTTCATTCTTCGAGTAAACCAGGATATCATCAATGAACACTACGACGAACTTATCCAAAAACTCCATAAATACTTTGTTCATCATGTTCATAAAATAGGTAGGTGCGTTAGTCAGACCAAATGACATAACGGTATACTCATACAGCCCATACCTGGTGGTAAAAGCCGTCTTAGGTATATCCTGTTCTCGAATCTTCAACTGATGGTATCCTGATCGCAGATCGATCTTGGAAAATACCTTAGCTCCTTGCAGTCGATCAAACAGATCATTAATCATCGGTAGTGGGTACTTGTTCTTGATGGTTACTTCATTCAATCCTCGATAATGAACAACCATCCTTAACGATCCATCCTTCTTTCCACTAAAAGTACTGGCGATCCCCAAGGTGAAGAACTTGGGCGAATATAACCTTTATCTAGTAACTCCTTAATCTGCTTCTTAATTTCCTCCAAATCCTTTGCGGGCATCCTATATGGTCTCTTAGATATTGACCATGTGCCTGGCAAAAGCTCAATCAAGAACTCAATATCTCTATCCGGTGGCATGCCTGGCAACTCCTCGAAAATACATCAGGGAAATCCTTCACTACTGGTACTTCCTCCTGCACAACGCCTGTTAAGAAATTTACTTGAGTCCTCTTTGGCACATGCCGGGATACATACTTGATCCTTCTTCCTTCTGGCGTTGTAAGCAAAATTGACTTACTGGCGCGTTCAATGTTCCCTTCATACTTCGATAACCAATCCATGCCTAATATCACATCCAATCCTTGAGATTCCAATACTATTAGGTCCGAGGGAAATACATAGTTACCAATCCTTAATGGTAACCGATCACACCATAGACTAGCCATATACTCTGCTCCAGGCGAGGTTACTAACATGGGTGACCTAAGGGCTTGGGTTGGCAGTTTATACTTATCCACAAATCCCCTTGAGATGTATGAATGCGATGCACCAGTATCAAAAAGAACGAGTGCAGTAAATGACTTAACCAAAAACTTACCTATTACTGCATCAGGATGGGCTTCAACCTCCTCCACGTTAATGTGGTTCACCTGTCCCCTGTTGAAAGGGTTCGACTTCTTCCCAGAGCTTCCATTGCCATTTCCATTATGGGCTTCAGGACATTCATTGGCATAATGTTCGGTCTTCTGGTACTTAAAGCAAGTGACTTGGCTCAGGTCTCTCTTGGCTGGGGTTGATGGGTTGGTACGGTTCTGGCCGTTGCTTCCTCCATTCCCATTACCATTCTTGGGGCCATTATGATTGTGTGAGCTTCCTCCCCCATGGGTATGCTGAAAAGGTCCTCTTGGTCTAGGGGTAAAGCGCGACTTCTGCTGAGTCCAGAATTGTACTTCCCTTGTCCATACTTCCTCTTGCGGTTCTCAATTTGCTGCTGCTTCCCTTCAATCATAAGAGCACGATCTACCAACTCCTGGTAGTTGTTGAAGGTTGCTACCATCAACTGCATGCTCAACTCATCATTCAGTCCTTCCAGAAACTTCTCCTGCTTAGCTGCATCTGTAGCAATGTCATCTGGGGCATAACGTGCTAGCTTACTAAAGTCCTCCACATACTGGCCAACTGTCCGCCCTCCTTGGTGCAAGTTGCGAAACTCATGCTTCTTCATGGCCATAGCTCCTGCTGAAACATGGGCAGTACGGAAAGCCTGCTGGAACTGGTCCCATGTGACAGTGTCGATAGGGAAAGTGGCTGTGAAATTCTCCCACCTTGATGCTGCGGATCCGTGTGAAGCGGAGTACATAGCTTCTTTGGAAGCAACAAATGAAGGAGTCTGGATGAAGGAGTTCATATCTGATCTAGGTGTAATACCTAGTGCATCGGGTCCAATGAAAATCTTTTGTGACAATACTGGAGCAATAGCCTTGGCGGAGGAATCCATATTTTACAAGAGAACCAAACACATCAAGAGACACTTCAATTCCATCCACGATCAAGTCAAGGAGGGAGACATAGAGATTTGCAAAATACAAACGGATCTGAATGTTGCAGACCCATTGACTAAGCCTCTCTCACGAGCAAAACATGATCAACACCTAGACTCCATGGGTGTTAGAACTATTACTATGTAATCTAGATTATTGACTCTAGTGCAAGTGGGAGAGTGAAGTAAATATTCCCTAGAGGCAATAATAAAGTTGTTATTTATATTTCCTTATATTATGATAAATGTTTATTATTCATGATAGAATTGTATTAACCGGAAACTTAGTACATGTGTGAATACATAGACAAACAGAGTGACCCTAGTATGCCTCTACTAGACTAGCTCGTTAATCAAAGATGGTTCAAGTTTCCTGACCATAGACATGTGTTGTCATTTGATGAACGGGGTCACATCATTAAAGAATGATGTGATGGACAAGACACATCCGTTAGCTTAGCATAATGATCGTTTAGTTTTACTGCTATTGCTTTCATCATGACTTATACATGTTCCTCTGACTATGAGATTATAACACTCCCGAATACCGAAGGAACACCTTGTGTGCTATCAAACATCTCAACGTAACTGGGTGATTATGAAGATGCTCTACAGGTGTCTCCGATGGTGTTTGTTTTGTTGGCATAGATCGAGATTAGGATTTGTCACTTCGTGTATCGGAGAGGTATCTCTGGGCCCTCTCGGTAATGCACATCACTATAAGCCTTGCAAGCAATGTGACTAATGAGTTAGTTACGGGATGATGCATTACGGAATGAGTAAAGAGACTTACTAGTAACGAGATTGAACTAGGTATGATGATACCGACGATCGAATCTCGGGCAAGTAACATACCGATGACAAAGGAAATAACGTATGTTGTTATGCGGTTTGACTGATAAAGGCCTTTGTAGAATATGTAGGAACCAATATCAGCATCCAGGTTCCGCTATTGGTTATTGGCAGGAGATGTGTCTCGGTCATGTCTACATAGTTCTCGAACCCGCATGGTCCGCACGCTTAACGTTCGATGACGATTTGTATTATGAGTTATGTGATTTGCTGGCTGTCGGTGTCAAAACCGGCGGATCTCAGGTAGGGGGCCCCGAACTGTGCGTCTAAGGTTGATGGTAACAGGAGACAGGGGACACGAAGTTTTACCCAGGTTCGGGCCCTCTTGATGGAGGTAATACCCTACGTCCTGCTTGATTGATATTGATGAATATGAGTATTACAAGAGTTGATCTACCACGAGATCGTACTGGCTAAACCCTAGAAGTCTAGCCTGTATGACTAAGGTATTGAGTATCCCCTATCCGGACTAAGTCCTCCGGTTTATATAGACACCGGGGGATCTAGGGTTACATAGAGTCGGTTACATAATATGGAATCTTCATGGTTGTTCGCCAAGCTTGCCATCCACGCCAAGGAGAGTCCCATCCGGACACGGGTACATTCTTCGGTCTTCATATCTTCACAGTCCATCAGTCCGGCCCATAGATAACAGGCCGGACGCCCGAGGACCCCTTTGTCCAGGACTCCCTCAGTAGCCCATGAACCTGGCTTCAATGACAAGTTATCCGACTTGTAGTGCTATCTTGGGCATTGCAAGGCGGGTTCCTCCTTCCGAACTCCCGAATGGTCTTCAGACAAATTGATTGTGTTCAGACCTGTCCGGTTATAATTTCGAACCATTTTTTGCCCCACGTTTCGAGATGCGGTTGTCATTGGCACGTCTTGTCAAAGAAGAGATCGTGTCCCCTTATCACGGGATTCTCATCAATACGGGTGTGGGTAACCCAACCGTGCTATTTACACAACCTTAGGAACAGGCGAATTTTAAGGCGAATGGGGGGGGGGGGCGTTCGATATTCACCGCCCTTATAAGGAGATAAGATTCTCCCTTCTTCCCCCACTCTTTCCTCCTGCCTCTCCGTCCTTGAGCTCCAGCGCCCAGGTTCTCATTCCCCTAGTCTCGAGAAAGCACTCAACCATGTCCGGATCCGGAGGTCAAGGCAAGTGGATGGCCTCCTCCATTAAGGAGGAGAACTCGCCGAGCTTCGGGCGGCCGGGTACCTCGCGAAGGAAATCGCCCACCGTCTTCCAGCCCGGGGACAAATCATCCCCACATCGAAGCCCAACGAGAGGCTAGTGTTCATCCCCCACTTCCTTCGCGGGCTATGGTTTCCACTCCACCCCTTCGTCCGCGGGATTATGTTCTACTACGGGATAGATTTCCACGATATATCCCCGAACTCCTTCCTCAATATCTCGGCGTTCATCGTCGTGTGCGAGGCTTTCCTCCGCATCCACCCCCACTTCGGGTTATGGCTCAAAACCTTCAACGTGAAGCCCAAGGTGGTGGACGGACAACACGCAGAGTGCGGGGGCGCAATGGTGAGCAAGCTCACCAATGTTTCTTGGCCAAAAGGCACATTCGTGGAATCTGTCAAGGAAAGGCAGAAGCTATGGTTCTACATCACCGAACCCCGTGATGCCACCTGGGCCGCAGCTGCCGAATTCAACTCCGGTGCTCCCGTGTGGCTCACCTCTTGGGTCAAGAAGAGCCCCAACTGGTGTTCGTCGGACGAGCTGATAGCGCTGCAAACGCGCATCCAAAGCATGATCGATAGGGATATCAAGCTCGTCGACATAATCCAAGTGATGCTGGTGCGCCGGATCCTCCCCTACCAGAGCCGAAGCCACCCTCTATGTGACTTCAGCCCGAAGAAACACCATACCTTGGTGAGGCTCTTAGAAACGACTCATCAAGATGCCTGGAAGTTTCTTTTCAAGGGCAACGAGATACCACCGGCCATCGATTCGGATTGTGGCCACGGCATAAATAACCTCCCCAACGAGGTATGTTATTTTTAACACATCCCTTACTTGCTTGTTTCAAGGGTGATTGAGGGAGTCCTGTATTAGGGGGTCTCCGGACAGCCGGACTATCTCCATTGGCCGGACTGTTAGACTATGAAGATACAAGATAGAAGACTTCGTCTCGTGTCCGGATGGGACTCTATTTGGCGTGGAAGGCAAGCTAGGCAATACGTATATGGATATCTCCTCCTTTGTAACCGACCTTGTGTAACCCTAACCCTCTCCGGTGTCTATATAAACCGAAGGGTTTTAGTCCGTAGGACAACAATCACAACATACAATCATACCGTAGGCTAACTTCTAGGGTTTAGCCTCTCTGATGTCGTGGCAGATCTACTCTTGTAATACCCTTATCTTCAATATTAATCAAGCAGGACGTAGGGTTTTACCTCCATCAAGAGGGCCCGAACCTGGGTAAAACTTCATGTCCCTTGCCTCCTGTTACCATCCGGCCTAGACGCACAATTCGGGACCCCCTACCCGAGATCCGCCGGTTTTAACACCGAGATTGGTGCTTTCATTGAGAGTTCCTCTGTGTCGTTGCTGTTAGGCTTGATGGCTCCTACTATCATCGATAGCGATGCGGTCCAGGGTGAGACTTTTCTCTCCGGACATATCTTCGTATTCAGCGGCTTTGCACTGTGGGCTAATTCGCTTGGCCATTTGGAGCAGATTAAAAGCTATGCCCCTGGCCATCAGGTCAGATTTGGAAGTTTGAATTACACGGCCAATATCCATGGGGACTTGATCTTCGACGGATTCGAGCCACAGCCGGGCGCGCCACACGATCGCAATGGGTATGACCTAGCTCTGCCACCGGACAGTACTCCAGAGGTCGCGCCCGCATTAGCTCCGACCCTTAGCTCAGAGCCAACTGCGCCAATCAAGGACGGGTGGATAGACACCACCTCAGGGGTTGCAGTCTCAACGGCGATCGAGCCGAACACCAGCATAAATCTCCGTGGAGCCCATGACTCCAAGGTGCCGGACTCTCTTCCGGACCCCGAACCATCTGCGCCCCTACCAATCGAATCTGAGTGGGCGCCGATCATGGAATTCACCACCGCGGATATCTTTCAGCACTCGTCCTTCGGCGATGTTCTGAATTCACTAAGGTCTCTCTCTTTGTCAGGAGAGCCCTGGCCGGATTATGGCCAACAGGACTGGGATACGGACGACGAAGAAATTCGACGCCCACCCACCACCCACTTTGTAGCCACTGTCGATGATTTAACCGACATGCTCGACTTCGACTCCGTAGACATCGACGGTATGGACAACGATGCGGGAGGCGAAGATGAACCACCGCCAACAGGGCGCTGGATGTCCACTTCATCATATGACGTATACATGGTGGACACACCAAAATAAGACGACGACGAGGAACGGAAGGACACACCGAAGGCTTGTTCCCTCGAGAAGCAGTCAAAGCGGCGGCGCAAGCACCGCCCCAAATCCCGCCTTGCCAGAAATAACGATCACACAGACCCAGCGTTGGAGCAGGGCGAACCACTACCGGACCATGGCAATACGGAGAATCAAACCGAACAAACCAATTCTGTCAAAGATAATAGTCCGGCCGACACAACGCCGGATAGGCACCCGGAGCAGCAGAATGCCCGTCAAAGGCTTGTTGCCACCGCGAGGAGCCTAAAAAAGCAGAAGCAAAGGCTCAAGGCTGCACAGGACACACTCCGAATCAGATGGAGTAAAGTAATCAACACAGTAGCGAAGTACGGCGACAATCGCCCCACCAAGAGCTACCCAAAGCGAAAGTTGCTACCTGAATTCGATGAGGAGGCCTCAGACCCCTCACAACCAAAAATCAAAACAGCCACCTCGCCGGATAGACGACCTCACGACCAACATAGAGCGGCAAACAATGCCACTCACAAGACAATACGCGATTCACACGGGGGCTTGCACCAAAAGGACAACGCAACTAGATCCATCTATGGACCACGCAAGCATGCCCCAGCATACGATATAACATCCGAACAACGCGGTACACCCAGATACAGGGGTGCCTCACACCCCCTATGTTTCACTGATGAGGTGCTGGATCAGGAATTTCCAGAGGGATTCAAACCTGTAAACATAGAGGCATACGACAGAAAAACAGACCCTGGGGTCTGGATCGAGGACTATATCCTCCACATCCATATGGCTCAAGGAGATGATCTCCACGCCATCAAGTACTTACCACTCAAACTCAAAGGGCTAGCCCGTCACTGGCTCAAAGGCCTCCCCGAGAACTCCATTGGAAGATGGGCAGAGCTCGAAGACGCTTTTCGGGCAAACTTTCAAGGGACTTATGTCCGACCTCCGGACGCGGATGATTTGAGTCATATAACTCAACAGCCCGGAGAGTCAGCCCGAAAGCTTTGGAACAGGTTTCTTACTAAAAAGAACCAAATTGTCGACTGTCCGGACGCCGAAGCCTTGGCATCCTTTAAGCACAGCGTCCGTGACGAATGGCTTGCCCGACACCTCGGCCAAGAAAAGCCGAGAACGATGGCAGCATTAACAAGCCTCATGACCCGCTTTTGCGCGGGTGAGGACAGCTGGCTAGCCAAATGCAGCAGCAGCGACCCCAGTACATCCGAAGTTAGAGATGGAAATGGGAAATCACGGCGCAACAGCAATAACAAACGCTGGAATAAAGGAGACAACACGAAGAACACGGCAGTAAACGCCAGATTCAAAAGCTCTCGGCCAGGTCAGAAGCCACCCTCTAAAGGCGCTAGAGACGAACTGTCCAGCCTGAATAAAATTTTGGACCAAATATGTCAGGTCATAGCACCCCTGGCAAACCAGCCAATCATACCCACAGATAATGTTGGGTCTTCAAGCAGTCCGGCAAGCTCAACGCCGTACACAAGGGGGAGGATACACCAAGCGAAGAAGAGGATGAGACTCTCAAGGGAAACGCTGGGGAACAAAAGAAATTTCCACCAGAAGTCAAAACAGTAAACGTGTTGTGCGTGATCAATGGAAGAAACAAAACGGCACTCCCAGGAAAATACGCCCAAAGGCCTGTCACCGCGGAGTCCTGCCACTGGTCGTCTCAACCGATCACTTTTGACCATCGTGATTACTCAGCAAGTATCCGGCATGCAGGATGGCTGCCCTGGTATTAGACCCAATAATTGACGGATACAGCTTCGCACAAGTCCTGATGGACGGTGGCAGCTGTCTAAATCTGATATACCAGGATACAATCCGCGAAATGGGGATAGACCCAACAAAAATTCGCCATAGCAATATTACCTTTAAAGGAGTAACGCCAGGCCTAGGGGCTCGTTGTACGGGCTCCCTGCTACTAAAAGTTATATTCGGCTTCCCCGATAATTTCCGTAGCGAACATCTAACCTTCCACATCGTTCCGTTCCAAAGTGGCTATCAACCACTACTCGGACGTGAAGCTTTCGCTCACTTTAATGCAATACCACACTACGCTTCCCTCACACTCAAGATGCCCGGTCCACGTGGCATCATTACAGTGAACGGAAATATTAAGCGATTTCTGCGCGCCGAAGAGCGTGCGGCTGCCTTGACAGCCGCACACTAAAAACGGCCTCACCAACTAAAACATTTAGCAGGTCCTCACGACCTCGGACACGGTTAGACGAGTCCGGTGCAACGATATGCAATTTATACCGGATCAATGATCACACCCCTATTACAAATACAAGGGGCTCAGCGTGCGCAGACAAGTGGCAATTCTTACTCACCTTGAATTATACATGGTTTATTTAAAAACTATCTTTTTACACGACAACTTTTTTACCTAAGCTCCTCTCTTTTATAGATAATCATCGTGCTACACCCGTCCAGGATACGGCACAACGGAGACACAGGCACAGACGTGCAGCAGGGACCCGCTCCAAGGATTCTTTTTAGATTAAGACCCTGCGTAAACCTTTTTTACTATGTCTTGTTGATACATATCCACCGAATTCTTAGCACAATTGAGAAGGATGCTGATGTCTTGGCATGTGGCCACGTCAGAATAATGCACGTACCTGGACACAAGGGGCTTCTTATAAGCGGCACTATTTCTGCCCGGTTTATACCATAAAGACCGAATACCTTAGGGAGTGTTCGGCGTCGCGAGTTCGGCCTTATATGCACCAGCTCCGAATCATTGTCTTTGGTCAAATGTTGGGTTTGCCCGGCTCCTGTGTTTTGGTGCCTTACGTTCCGCTTTACCGGCTAAGGTAGCACCAGGAGAACTACTGCGATTGTGCCCTGGTTCATCCGGACGAGCGCCTCAGTAGAGAAAGCCGAAAACTGACTATCATGATATAGCGTGAGACTGGTCAACCACTCGATGACCTATCGGAATGTTAGAATTCCTCCGCCTTAACGAAGGGCCGTTTTCCGGACAGGCATATACGCACCCCGCGATCGGGAGAGTGCGGAGCCACCAGGGGCTATCTAGTAGCCCCACTATCAAACTCCTATGGCTAAGTGAAAGTGTTAAAGCATTATAGTCCGGTTTCCTCGCTCGCTGCGATATCACCTCCTTATTAGGACCAAGACGTTGGGTTAAGTGTGAACACGCGTTTTTTGCGAGCACCTCCGCATTATATGTTGGGGGTTGAAGCTGATGGCTGCAATCTTTCAGGTTATACACATGTATACATAAACGGCCGCACAGGAGGCATCATACTACTTTCAGGCAAAAGTATAAACATAGCCTTATAAAAACTTCATAAAAGCATTATGTTTACAATGAGAATACATATCACTCAAACATAATATTTTTCGAGCACTGGGCCTCTATCAAACGAGCACCCTCGAGAACTTCCTCGAAATAGTGTTCGGTAGCCACACGGCCTATGGCCGAACCCTGCGCCGCAACAGTGGTAGCGTCCATCTCCGCCCAGTATGCTTTAACACGGGCAAGGGCCATCCGCGAGCCTTCTATGCACGCTGACCTCTTCATCGCATTAATGCGCGACACCACATCAAGGAACTGCTACACTAAACTGAAATAGCTGTTCGACTTAGGCCCTTCTGGCCATAGCTGATCCACAACAGACCTCATGGCGAGTCCGGACAACCTATTCAGTTCGGCCCATTCGGCTAGCTGGTCAGTCAATGAAAGCGGACGCTCTGGAATGTGGAATTCTGTCCAGAACAGCTTGTCCACTTCATGATCTGTCTGACCTTGGAAGTACTTGGCCGCATCGGCAGCGCTCGCCGCCAAATCCATAAACGCATCTGCCGAGCTCCACAGCCGATCCAGAGGGGCATACCATGGATCTCCGAACTTCCTCCGTAACATGAAGGGTTTCCCAGCCGCAATATCCCCGGCTTCCTGCAGCTCCTCCTTCGCTCTCATAGCAGAACGGGTGTCTTTGTCTGCCGCCGCGGCCTTCTCAAGGTCCGTTGCCTTCGCTCGATTTTCTTTCTCAAGGACCCAACAACGATCGGAAGTGTCTTTTAACTCTACGGCCATATTGACCATCTTCTCCTGGCTCCCGCAATGTGCGGCCTTCTCGGCTTCCAACTCTTCGGCTGCCTTCAAAGCAGCCGCATTACTAATCCTCGCTTATTCCTTGGCTCGGGCAAGTTCCGCCCGCAAGGCTTCCACGGTGGCAGCTCCATCTGCAGTCACAACATATTAAAGATACTGGCATTATGCTGCTCTTACTATGTGACGTTCACCGGATGATAACACTTACCCTGTGCCTCGTCAAGCCTCTTGTTAACAAGCTCGATGTCGGCGTCTGCCGCATCCAATTGCCGTTTTAATTGGGTAAACTCATTAGTCCGGCTAGCCACCGGAGCTTCCACCGCCTGCACATAGAGGCAGTCTGGTTATTGCCTGGGAATACGATCCTCTGTTCGTCGTCGTTCTCGACGACAACCAGAGTCTCAGGGGCTACTATCTACACAGGGCACACCTAACATGTGCAGTACTATCACATATTATCTCACATACATCAAAGCCTGTCAGTAGACTCATAAAGGCTTCATGTAATCCGCTTTCAGTGGACGAGATTCTCTCCATCACCGTACCCATCAACATACGGTGCTCTTCTGAGATGGCCGCTCGCCCCACCAACTCCCTCAGAACGTCCGACCACACACCATGCGGTGCCGGACTCTTTCATATGCTCTCTTCGGGAGCCGGACACTGGGGACTTCTGGGGTGTACGAGACTATCTTCTGGCCTCACCGGATCCGGAGAGGCCCTCCGCGACGACACTTCAGGGTCGCCCGCTTCTGGAGCAGAGGAGTCCGGGGGAGGCGTTTCGCTCTCCATCATCTCCGGAAGAAGTTCCCCCGAAGATGAACTCATTTGAGAGGGGCTAAGGCCCGAACTGCAAGATATATGCGGTGGTTGTTTTCTCAGAGGAAAAAGATATCATACTCTTACTATTAAAATATTTTGGGATCACTTACGACTCGTTGGAGGGCTGATCCCCTCGCGGACTTTGTGTGGCAAAAGCACCCCCCGAGGCAGGACCCTTTGTGGGAGACTTCTTCTCCTGTTTGGAGGCCTCGGCTTCCGGATCCTCGAAAGCAGTCCTTTTCCTCCCCTGGTCGTCCTCCTTCGCGAAACGCTCGTTCCCTCGGTCGGAGCGGGTAGCAATGGGGGCCCGCATTCGCCCGTATTATCCCCCTCGGTATCTTCCTTCAAGGGCTCCGGGCAAGGTGCAATCTCGAGCATCTTCTCCAATACCGGATTTTCCAAACCCTAAGGGAGGGGGGCCAAACACCGAATCATCTTCGCCTTCGTTAGCCAGTCCTGGTCAAAAGGAAAACTCTCAAAAATAACCTCGAATAAAAGACAGTGTGTCTGGCTAGAGGATTTCTTACTTGTTCGGCGACGCGGTTACTGCTCAGGCCCACGTCCTCGGTGATATCTAGACATTCCACTTGAGGTCTGAAGAATGACTTGTACATCTCCTCGTGCGTCAGGCCGAGGAAACTTTGAATGGCACGTGGTCCCTCTGGATTGAACTCCCACAAGCGCAGGGGCCGGCGCTTGCAAGGCTGGACTTGGCGAACTAGCATAACTTGTATTACCGCAACCAAATTGAAATCTCCCTCAAAGAGGTCTCGGATGCGGCTTTGCAGTATAGGCACGTCCTTGGCTGGACCCCAGCTCAGACCCCCGCTAATCCATGACATCAGTTATGGTGGGGGGCCCGAGCGGAAAGCGGGGGCAACTGCCCACTTGGCACTTCTGGGAGCCGTGACATAAAACCACTCCCATTGCCATAATTCGGGCACCTATGGAAAGGAACCTCTCGGCCATGGAGCTCCTGCCATCTTTCCTATTGATGCACCTCCGCACGCTGCTTGTTGCCCCTCGATCATCTTCGGCTTTACTTCAAAGGTCTTGAGCCACAGGCCAAAGTGAGGGGTAACACAGAGGAAGGCCTCACACACGACAATAAATGTCGTGATGTGGAGAAAGGAGTCCGGGGCTAGAACGTGGAAATCTAACCCGTAATAGAACATCAAGCCCCTGACAAAAGGATCCAGAGTGAGGCCTAGACCTCGGAGGAAGTGGGAGACGAACACAATGTTTTTGTTGGGTTCGGGAGAAGGGACGACCTGCCCTCTAGCAGGCAGCCGATGCGAAACCTCGGCGGTCAGATATCTGGCCTCCCTCAACTTCTTAATGTCCTCTTCCATAACGGAGGAGGGCGTCCATCGGCCTTGAAGGCTGGATCCGGACATGGTTGAAGATCCGGAGCACTTGACCTGGGCTTTGGGTGTTAGAACTCGAGGCGGGGGAAGGGTTTGATTGAGCACGGGAGGGAAAAAGCGAAAACCTTGTCCCCTTATAAAGATGGTGAATATCAAGCGTCCTCTCCGTAGCCGTTTAGGACTTACCTATAATCTAGGAGTCCTAGACACGGTTGGGTTACCCACGAACCGCATTAATGAGAATCCCGTAATTAGGGGAACACGATCTCCGCTTCGGCAAGACGTGTCAAGAAACCGCCTCACGTTATGTGTGGAGCTGGTTAAAAGAAATGGTTCGAATAATCACCTGGCCATGACATAACGTCATGTTGCCAAAACAAGCTAGCGGATTAGATCTGCGAAAACGTTATTCTCTCTACGGTGAAATGTGGAACTTATTTTGCAGGGTCAGACACTATCCTCGTATTCAAATTCTTCTGTAATGTATTCGGAGAAGGAACCCGCCTTGCAATGCCGAAGACAACTGCGTGCCGGACTTGTCATCATTGAAGCCTGGTTCAGGGGCTACTGAGGGAGTCCTGGATTAGGGGGTCTCCGGAGAGCCGGACTATCTCCATTGGCCGAACTGTTAGACTATGAAGATACAAGATTGAAGACTTCGTCTCGTGTCCGGATGGGACTCTATTTGGCATGGAAGGCAAGCTAGGCAATACGTATATGGATATCTCCTCCTTTGTAACCGACCTTGTGTAACCCTAACCCTCTCCGGTGTCTATATAAACCGAAGGGTTTTAGTCCGTAGGAAAACAATCACAACATACAATCATACAGTAGGCTAGCCTCTAGGGTTTAGCCTCTCTGATCTCGTGGTAGATCTACTCTTGTAATACCCATATCTTCAATATTAATCAAGCAGGACGTAGGGTTTTACCTCCATCAAGAGGGCCCGAACCTGGGTAAAACTTCGTGTCCCTTGCCTCCTGTTACCATCCGGCCTAGACGCACAGTTCGGGACCCCCTACCCGAGATCCGCTGGTTTTGACACCGACAGTGATATATAATGCTTTCATTACCATTGCTTTTTCAGTACTGGTTGAAGCAGGCGAAGAAGATTTGGTGTCCGGCTCCCCTGCCCGAGGAGCCAGTCACTCCGCGCTTGGCGAAGATGCTGGAGCCGGCGCCTTACAAGGCACCAGAGAAGAACAACACATGAAATGCCAAGGGGGTCCGGAGTGGCCCCCGCCGCAAGGGCATTTCGGACGCGGCGTCCGAAGACAAGGCCCATTCCCCCGCTGCCAAAGACGACACAGATGAGGAGGAGGAGGAGGAGAGCGACTCTCCCTCCGTCGGGGGAGGAAGAAGAGGGCGGCCTCCACAACTCTGGAGCCGGAGGCGCCCAAAAAGGGAAGGGATCCCTAGTGGGTAACTCCGCATGGGACGTTGATGACAGTCCAAAGAGACGCCCCCGCACTAAGCCTCGAGCCGCATCGTAAGTACTAATACCTTATCCACCCATAAAGTTTCTCCTCCTCATTGTATTGAAATGATTGGCAAATGTTATTGTAGTCCGGCCCACAACAGCTCCCAGCGATCTTCATCAGGAGGCTCGCTGGATTCCAAGGCGATGGCAAGCGACTCCCTGTCGGACGCACACTCCCCCAAGACCAAGGAGGATGCGGATGTGCTGTCCCGAAGGACAGTCTCCGGCGGGGGAGAGGCTCAGGAGGCGCCCGAAGGCGAAACCTCCATCGCCGGACCCTAAGGGGACTCAGTCTCCAATGAGACTGGCGGGGAGGGCCGGACACAGTTCGGCCCTCAACCGGACTCAATTCCGGAGACCGAGGCGGCTCCAGAATCCAGCACACACCCTCCATCGAAAGAAGGGGGAATCCTATTGCGCCGGTGGCCCCTGTCCAACCAGGGGCACTGGATAACCTAGTGGAGGCGCTACGAGGCGCTTCCATTATGGATGAGCAACGTGCTCTTATGGGCATGGTGATTGAAAAGGTTCAGTCCGCCAAGAGCGGATTAACCGAAGTTTACAGCAGCTTGCTGACAGGTTTTGAGGTAAGAGATGCTGAACAAGGAGAAAATCCCAGTGTAGACCAGTAGCCCCTAAGACACTGTCCGGTGTTCGGAAAGAAAAAGCCGGACAGAGGATCAATCTCGTTTTAACAGGGAACTAACTTAATTTTTCTAAAATGCAGGCATTGTTGCTAGCCGCAGCCTCGCATACTGCTGAAGTTTTTGGACTGAAGCAGAAACTGGCAGAGGCTGAGGAGGAGCTGGGCCAAGCGAAGAGGCAGCTCCAGGAGAAACAAGGTAAGCAATAACCTGTTATATATTCGAAAAGAAGAAAATTGTATGCGATGACCATAATGCCATGATTTGTATAGAAGCGACGACCGAGGTCGAGGCCCTGGCCGAAGCCGAGGGGAAGGCTGTCCAACAGCAAGCCACCCGTAAGAAGCTCAAGGCTCGGGTCGGGGAGGTCCAGCAGGAGCACAAAGATATGGTGAAGAAGTGTGAAGCTTTGGAGCACGAGGCGTCAGCCCGAGAGACCGAACTTACCAAGGCTCGTCAGAGCTCAGAGGTCGCACAGAATGAGGCTCGGGATGCTCTGCAGGAGATCCAGGAGGTGAAGAAGATTGCAGTGGGTAAGGTATTTAACATGCAAAGCAAGTTTGTGGAGAGGAAGTACCTTTTACTAACCCGGATTCGGAGTTGCCTAGGGGCTTTTGTGGATCTGCCCCGCAGTGTATCCGATGCTGCGGAGTTCTTTCGAGCCAGGGAAGGGGATTCTTCGAAGAAGCTGTTCTGGTCGCAGTATGCTGTGCCAGAACATCCGGTGGCCTTTTCCGATCAACTGAAGCAGTTGGTCGAGCTGCATAGGGTGCCCGAACTGGCTATGAAGGATTTCATAATCCGATTATGGCCGGCCAGAGCTATACCTAGTAGTTATTTCAGCCTTGCGAAGCGGGTGGTGGAGGCTTGTCCACGGCTAGACATCGTCAAGTGATCTGTCTGCATCGAGGGTGCCCGCATGGCCTTCGCTCGTTGCAAGATGTGGTGGGTGAAGATGGATGCCGTCGAGGTGGCCAGGGGCCGCCGGAGGGCAAGGAGCACCGCACACCCGAGCGATACTTTGCGGATGTCCTGGAGGGATCTCGACTTGTAGCAACGCAGTGCGGGCAGGACATTATTCTCGAATGAATACATCCATGTTTTGCCTTGTATAAACAAATCTGCCTTGTAATATATAATTTTTATTATGTTTTGATCATTTCCTCCTATGCGGCCATGTTGTATGAAATCTGAGGGTTAACCAGTCGTCAGCTTCAGCCCTCGTGTAGGTAGTACGGAGGTGTTCGGGATGGAATCTAAACAATCTTGATCCAATTATATGGTCCTTGAAGGAGTTGTTTAGCGCAGCGAACCAGGCAACCAGACTATACGGCTTGAACGCCCTCACTTAGCCATAGGAGTTTTATAATAAAACATAGGCGCAGCCCCTGGTATACGAACCAGAGTGCTGTCAGCGTCTGATCGGGAAGTACCGATCCTTCGCGAATTGCAGAAAATCTCCAACGATTTGAGACCTTCGAACAGCTCACCAGCTCTCGTTGCATCATGACAGTCAGTTTTCGACTTTCTCTACTGAGGTGCTCATCCGGTTTAGACCAGGACACAATCATAGTAGTTCTCCCTTTACTACCCTAACCGATGTAGCGGAATATAGGGTACCAAGCACAGGAGCCGGGCAACCCAACTATTGAATAAAGACATGATTTGGAGCCAATGCATATAATGCTAAATTCGGGGTGCCAAACTATACTTATAGGAAGTGTTCGGACTTTTGTTGCCATAGTGTAAGGTGCTATAAAGCCCCTCACAAACGTCAAAAGTACCAAAGTGTATGGGTGCTACCTGATGGGGTTATCCACAGGGAATCTGAAAAAGAAAAGAGAGAAAGAAAACAGAAAAGGCGTAAAGGTAAAAAGCTGGGGTCCTAAAGCTCTAGCTACAAACTGTTTTCATTGTAATCTAATTAGTACGTCAAGGCGCATTGATACAAACAGTGCAATAAGCAATAGGCTATTTAACATGCTGAAACCAGGGGAGAGCTGCATATGGGTCCTAGAAAACAGGTAGAGTTATCGTTAACGGGATCACCTAAAAAGTTCCCCATATGTCCGCGTTTCTCGCCGTCTTGGTGTATTTATCCTACAAGAGGACTGATGACCAGACCCCCCGATGGGGCCTGTGGGATTGAGACCTAAACGGAAAACAAGTAAAAGTGAAAGTATGTGTGTATCCGATGTCAGTTGAGATGTGCCATGGGTCACAAGTTATCTGTGCCTCCGTCAATGCCCATGGAATTTTAAGTGCATAGTTATGTACACGCGGCACGAATGCTGCCACTTGATCGGGACTGAGACGGAGGCCGGATTGCTAGTCGAGCTCCTGACAAGACGAGCTCTCCTGCTGCAGAGTAGTTCGGACCCTCTTAAGGGTGTCCGTGGGCTCAGTAGCCGAATGAAGGTTCTGCTTGAGAAGGTCGCTTTGTACTTCTGCTGCTAGGGCAGCTGTGTGCTCTTCTGTACAGAGAGAGCGTTCCGTATTGCCATTGACTGTTATGACGCCGCGTGGACCGGGCATCTTGAGCTTGAGATAAGCATAGTGTGGCACTGTGTTGAATCGAGCAAACGCAGTTCGTCTGAGCAGTGCATGATAGCCGCTGCGGAATGGGACGATATCGAAGATTAACTCCTCGCTTCGGAAGTTGTCCGGAGATCCGAAGACAACCTCTAATGTGATTGAGCCCATACAGCAGGCCTCTACACCTGGTATGATTCCTTTAAAGGTAGTCTTTGTAGGCTTGATCCTTGATGGGTCAATGCCCATTTTCTGCGATGTATCCTGATAGAGCAGATTGAGGCTGCTACCACCGTCCATAAGGACACGAGTCAGGTGAAACCCATCAATTATTGGGTCTAACACTAGTGCGGCTGAGCCCCCGTGACGGATACTGGTCAGGTGGTCCCGGCGATCGAAAGTGATCAGGCACGATGACCATGGATTGAATTTTGGGGTGACTGGCTCTATTATGTAGACGTCCCAAAGTGCACGCTTGCGTTCCCTCTTCGGGGTGTGGGTGGCATATATCATGTTCACCGTTTTGACCCGAGGGGGAAACTTCTTCTGTCCCCTTGTGTTCGGCTGCCGTGGCTCTTCGTTGTCGTCCTCGCTTTGCGATCCTTTTTCCCTATTCTTGGCGTTTAATTTGCCGGCCTGTTGGAAAACCCAGCACTCTCTATTTGTATGATTAGGAGGCTTGTCGCGGGTGCCGTGAATCTGGCATGGACGATCAAGTATGCTGTCTAAGCTAGATGGGCCCGAATTGTTCCTTTGGAACGGCTTCTTCCACTGACCGGACTTAGAGCCACTGAATCCGGCGTTGATCGCCGTATCCTCGGTGTTGTCACCATTGTTTAGACACTTGTATCTATTGCGTCGAGACTTGTCTTTGTTACTTTTAACTTCAGGGGTGCCGATGTCGCTTGCATTGTTCTTGCTACGAGCCAACCAACTGTCCTCACCCACACAAAAGCGGGTCATTAGTGCCATGAGAGCCGCCATGGATTTTGGCTTTTCTTGGCCGAGGTGGCGAGCGAGCCATTCGTCGCGGATGCTATGTTTGAAAGCTGCTAGAGCTTCAGCGTCCGGACAGTCAACGATTTGGTTCTTTTTAGTTAGGAACCTTGTCTAGAATTTCCTGGCAGACTCTCCGGGTTGCTGGACTATATGGCTTAAGTCATCAGCGTCCGGAGGTCGAACATATGTACCTTGGAAGTTATCGAGGAATGCCTCGTCCAAGTCCTCCCAACTGCGGATAGAATTTTCAGGCAGACTGTTTAGCTAGTGCCGAGTTGGCCCCTTGAGTTTTAGAGGGAGGTATTTGATGGCGTGAAGGTCATCTCCGCGTGCCATATGGATGTGGAGAATGAAGTCTTCGATCCACACCATGGGGTCTGTGGTCCCATCGTATGATTCTATGTTCACAGGCTTGAATCCTTCAGGGAATTCATGGTCCAGGACCGCATCAGTGAAGCAATGAGGGTGTGTGGGGCCTCTGTATCGGGCCGTATCGTGACGCAACTCTGATGGAGCCCATCTGCGGTGTTTGGCCAACGCATGACTGGGTTTGTCACGTCCGAATAGGTGGCCATTGTCATGTGTCGAGGTGCGTCCTCGCGATCCGTAGATTGATCTGGTAGGTCCTGCTTTATTATTCAGGTTCTGCCGGAGGTCATATGTATGGCCGTGGGCGAATTTACCTTTGCCTGAGTGACGAGGCGGGGCGGGCTGGTGTTCGGCATGAGCTGCCGTTTTGTCCCGACCACGCGGTGGTCGGTCGGCCGCATTGTATGATGGTGGTATATATTCTGACGCCTCCTCATCGAACTGAGGTAGCAATTTACGCTTTGGGTAGCTTTTGGTTGGGCGCTTGAGGCCGTATTCTTCGGCTGCTAGGACATCCGTCCATTTATCGTTGAGCAGATCCTGGTCATCTTGAAGCTGCTACTGCTTGTTCTTCAGGATCCTTGCGGTGGCTATTAGCTGGCGCTTGAAGCGCTTCCGCTCAAGAGGTTCCTCAGGCACGATGAAATCCTCGGTGCCGAGGCTCACCTCGTCCTCGGAGAGCGGAAGGTAACTATCGTCCTCCGAATCTTTGTGCGAGGCCTGTTTAACAGGGCTAACATGCGCATCTTCCTGTTCATCTTGTTCGTTTGTTGTGTCGACGGGGTCTTCGTTGTCTTCGGCACCTTCCGGAGTGTCATCTTCTCCTGTGCTGGTGTTGCTATCTTTACTGCGGCATGACTTAGAGCGGCCCCGCCGATGCCTGCGCTTGGACTGTATTTTGGAAGGTTTATCCTCAACTAGGTTTTCCTTGTCGCCGCCGCTGTTTTCCTTTGGTGCATCCACCATGTATACATCATACGAGGAAGTGGCCGTCCAGCGTCCGGTGAACGGCGGGTTCTGGTCTTCTTCTTCTCCGGCATCGTCGTCCATACCATCGATGTCCTCGGAGTCGTAATCAAGTTCATCGGTCAAATCCTCGACCGTGGCTATAAAGTGGGTGGCGGGTGGGAAGCGAAATTCTCCATCGTCAGCCCCTAGTTCAAGCTGGATATAGTTCGGCTGAGAGTCCTCCGCTAAGGACATACTTTTTAACGAGTTTAGCACATCGCCCAAAGGCGAGTGCTAGAAGATGTCTGCGGCACTGAATTGGAAGATCGATAAATGATCAAGCTCGGCGTCCGCGGGCTCGCGTGGTTCGGAACCTACAGCAGGAGACGAGTCCGGTGTTCCGGTGGCATAGGCATCGGGTGAGTCCAGGCCCATGTGCGGCTCCAACACCGTGGAATATGCGGCCTCCGTGGTGGGGTTAATCCTCCCATCTTTGGATGGCATGGCCTGCTCTGGCTCTAGGGCCAGAGCGGTTACAGGAGTGATCTCCTGGATGCGGCCCAATGATAGATTGAAGCCATGATCATCGGGGTGATCGGGAGCGGCCACTGCGGTATCGAATCAAGCGAAGATCAAGTCTCCATGGATGTCCGAGACATAGTTCAAGCTTCTGAATATGACCTGATGGCCAGGGGCATAGCTTTCGATCTGCTCTAGATGGCCAGACGAGTTGGCCCACAATGCGAAGCCGCCAAACACAAAGATCTGTCCAGGGAGGAAAGTTTCTCTGCAGACAGCGCCATTATTGACGATTGAGGGGGCCATCAAACCTTTCAGCGACAGCACAGAGGAACTCTCAATGAAAGCACCAATGTCGGTGTCAAACCGGCGGATCTCGGGTAGGGGTCCGAACTGTGCGTCTAAGGTTGATGGTAACAGGAGACAGGGGACACAAAGTTTTACCTAGGTTCGGGCCCTCTTGATGGAGGTAATACCCTACGTCCTTCTTGATTGATATTGATGAATATGACTATTACAAGAGTTGATCTACCACAAGATCGTAATGGCTAAACCCTAGAAGTCTAGCCTGTATGACTAAGGTATTGAGTATCCCCTATCCGGACTAAGTCCTCCGGTTTATATAGACACCGGGGGGATCTAGGGTTACATAGAGTCGGTTACATAATGTGGAATCTTCATGGTTGTTCGCCAAGATTGCCTTCCATGCCAAGGGGAGTCCCATCCGGACACGGGTACAGTCTTCGGTCTTCATATCTTCACAGCCCATCAGTCCAGCCCATAGATAAAAGGCTGGATGCCCAAGGACCCCTTAGTCCAGGACTCCCTCAATGACTGAAGTTTGTTCAAAGTCATAGATGAGATCACGGACATGACGAGGAGTCTCAAAATGGTCGAGAGTTAAAGATCGATATATTGGAAGGTTATATTCAGACATGGAATGGTTCTGAAGTGTTTCGGGTATTTTCTGGAGTACCGGGAGGTTACCGGAACCCCCCGGGGAAGTAGTGGGCCTTAATGGGCTTTAGGGGAAAGGAGAGAAGGGCCTCAAGGGGTGGCTGCACCCCCCCATGGCTGGTCCGAATTGGACTAGGAGGGGGCGGCGCCCCCCTCTTTCTTTCTCCCCTCTTCCTCCTTCCCTCCTTCTCCTACGTGGAATAGGAAAGGGGGTGGGAGCGAATCCTAATTGGACCATGAGTCCAAGTAGGACTCCCCCCTTGGGCTGGCCTCCTCTTCACCCCTCCTTTAAAGATGTGGGAGGGGGCACCCCAAAGGCACACCAAGTCTTCTGTTAGCCGTGTGTGGTGCCCCTCCACAGTTACACACCTCAGTCATATTGTCGTAGTGCTTAGGCGAAGCCCTGTGCCGGTAACTTCATCATCACCGTCGCCACGCCGTCATGCTGACGGAACTCTCCCTCATCCTCAACTGGATCAAGAGCTCGAGGGACGTCATCGAGCCGAACGTGTGCTGAATATGGAGGTGCCGTACGTTCGGTGCTAGGATCGGTTGGATCACGAAGACGTTCGACTACATCAACCGCGTTACTAAACGCTTCCGCTTTTGGTCTATGAGGGTACGTGCACATACTCTTCTCGCTCATTGCTATGCTTCTCCTAGATAGATCTTGCGTGATCGTATGATTTCTTTTGAAATATTGTGTTCCCCAAGAGGGAGCGCCGACGCCTCTGACCCGCGGGCGGTGCCGCAGACTCGACCGGCGAGTGCTTCTCGCTTGGTCTGGGCCCAAGGCTTCGCCTTGCGGAGGGGTCGGGCTCGACACCGCCGGTCTGAGCTGGGCTGTGCCCGCTCGACCTGGCATGGCTCGCCGTCTGCGCTTTGTCCGCCCTCTCCCAACCTCTCGGACGCCGGCCATCATTGGCGTTGGTGCCCCAGCTCCCATCCTCCACAGGTCTCCGTTCCGGCCATTTATCGCGGCTTTCGGCTTGTCGGCTCTTCAATTCCCGGCTTCCTCCCCCCAGGCAGCTCTGGCCGGCCCTGCTTCGCGCTCTTGCTCCGGCGACGGTTGTGGCGGCTCATCGAGGGGAAACTCTCCGAGCCTGCGCCTCCCCCCGTTCGCAGCCCCCTGCGCTGGCATGCCAGGGCATCCTGGGCTATGCCCCGTCTCCCCCTTCCCCTCCCCCTTAGCTGGGCCGGACCGGGTGGGCCAGCCCCCCTCTCGCGTGCCTTAGGCCCACCTCACGGACACAGTGGAATTGGTCACCCAGCGGCTTCCCTGTGCCCCCATCTCCCCCCCGCAGCTGCCGCTTCACCCTCGTCACCCCGCCCTCTCTCGTCGACTCCCCCTCTCGCCGCCACCCCACCTCCTCCTCCTGAACTCCCCCCACCCTCCCTTCTCCGGCCATGACCCGGGAGTGGGAGGACGGTGAGGCCCGCCGCAAATGCCGCTATGAGGACCGACGTGACCCCCCACCCCTCCCCCGACGCGCTCCGTCGCGAGGATGACCTCCGGCGGGAGCTGCATGACCGGGAGGCACGCCGGGATGACCGTTGCTCCCCTGGACGCTCCAAGCATCGCGGGTCGTCCCGCTACCTGCTACCTCTTAAGCATGCGTTGGTTTTCCCTTGAAGAGGAAAGGGTGATGCAGCAAAGTAGCGTAAGTATTTCACTCAATTTTTGAGAACCAAGGTATCAATCCAGTAGGAGACAACGCACAAGTCACCTAGTACCTACACAAATAATCAAGAACCTTGCAACCAACGCGATAAAGGGGTTGTCAGTCCCTTCACGGCCACTCGCAAAAGTGAGATCTGATAGAGATAGTAAAGTAAATATTTTTGGTATTTTTGTTGTATAGATTGGAAAGTAAAGATTGCAAAATAGTAAACGAGATGCAATGTAAATAAAAGAGATGCAATATAATAAGAAAGAGACCTGGGGGCCATAGGTTTCACTAGTGGCTTCTCTCAAGATAGCATGTATTATGGTGGGTGAACAAATTACTGCCGAGCAATTGATAGAAAAGTGCATAGTTATGAGAATATCAAAGGCAATGATCATGAATATAGGCATCACGTCCATGTCAAGTAGACCGAAACGATTCTACATCTACTACTATTACTCCACACATCGACCGCTATCCAGCATGCATCTAGAGTATTAAGTTCATAAGAACAGACTAACACATTAAGCAAGATGACATGATGTAGAGGGATAAACTCAAGCAATATGATATAAACCCCATCTTTTTATCCTCGATGGCAACAATACAATACGTGCCTTGCTGCTCCTACTGTCACTGGGAAAGGACACCGCAAGATTGAACCCAAAGCTAAGCACTTCTCCCATTGCAAGAAAGATCAATCTAGTACACCAAACTAAACCGATAATTCGAAGAGACTTGCAAAGATATCAAATCATTCATATAAGAATTCAGAGAAGAACCAAATAATATTCATAGATAATCTTGTTCATAAATCCACAATTCATCGGATCTTGGCAAACACACCGCAAAAGAGTATTACATCAAATAGATCTCCAAGAACATCGAGGAGAACTTTGTATTGAGAATCAAAGAGAGAGAAGAAGCCATCTAGCTAATAACTATGGACCCGAAGGTCTCTGGTAAACTACTCACGCTTCATCAGAGAGGCAATGTTGTTGATGTAGATGTCCGCCATGATCGATTCCCCCTCCGGCAGATCGCTGGAAAAGGCCCTAAGATGGGATCTCATGGGTACAAAAGGTTGTGGCGGTGGAAAAGTGGTTTCGTTGCTCTCCCTGATCGATCTATGGTATAAGAGTATATATAGGCAAAAGAAGTATGTCGGTGGAGATACGTGGGGCCCATGAGGTGGGGGCACGCCTACCCCCTGGGCGCACCCTCCTACCTCGTGACCGCCTCGCGGAGTTCCAGACTTCAACTCCAAGTCTTCTGGATTGCTTTTGGTCCAAGAAAGATCATCACGAAGGTTTCATTCTGTTTGGACTCCGTTTGGTATTCCTTTTTTGCGAAACTCTAAAATAGGCAAAGAAACAGAAACTAGCACCGGGCCTCCGGTTAATAGGTTAGTCCCAAAATAATGTAAAAGGGCATATTAAAGCCCATTAAACATCCAAAACAGATAATATAATAGCATGGAACAATCAAAAATTATAGATATGTTGGAGACATATCAAGCATCCCCAAGCTTAATTCCTGCTCGTCCTCGAGTAGGTAAATGATAAAAACAGAATTTCTGATGTGGAATGCTACCTAACATAATTATCAATGTAATTTTCTTTATTGTGGCATGAATTTTCAGATCCGAAAGATTCAAGAGAAAAGTTTAATATTGACATAAAAATAATAATACTTCAAGCATACTAACAAAGTAATCATGTCTTCTCAAAATAACATGGCCAAAGAAAGTCCATCCCTACAAAATCATATAGTTTGGCTATGCTCCATCTTAGTCACACAAAATATTCAAATCATGCACAACCCCGATGACAAGCCAAGCAATTTTTTCGTACTTTAGTATTCTCAAACTTTTTCAACTTTCACGCAATACATGAGCGTGAGCCATGGACATAGCACTATAGGTGGAATAGAATGGTGATTGTGGAGAAGACAAAAAGGAGGAAGATGGTCTCACATCAACTAGGCATATTAATGGGCTATGGAGATGCCCATCAATAGATATCAATGTGAGTGAGTAGGGATTGCCATGCAACGGATGCACTAGAGCTATAAATGTATGAAAGATCAACAACAGAAACTAAGTGGGTGTGCATCCAACTTGCTTGCTCACAAAGACTTAGGGCATTTTGAGGAAGCCCATTGTTGGAATATACAAGCCAAGTTCTACAATGAAAATTCCCACTAGTATATGAAAGTGACAAAATAAGAGACTCTCTACCATGAAGATCATGGTGCTACTTTGAAGCACAAGTGTGGAAAAAGGATAGCAGCATTGTCCCTTCTCTCTCTTTTTCTCTTTTTTTTCTTTTTTTGTTTGGCTTCTTTGGCCTCTCTTTTTTTCCTCACACAGGACAATGCTCTAATAATGATGATCATCACGCTTCTATTTATTTACAACTCAAGGATTACAACTCGATACTTAGAACAAAATATGACTCTACATGAGTGCCACCGACGGTGTACCAAGATGTGCAATGAATCAAGAGTGACATGTATGAAAAAATTATGAATGGTGGCTTTTCCACAAATACGATGTCAACTACATGATCATGCAAGGAAATATGACAATGATGAAGCATGTCATAATAAACAGAATGGTGGAAAGTTGCATGGCAATATATCTCGGAATGGCTATGGAAATGCTATAATAGGTAGGTATGGTGGCTGTTCTGAGGAAGGTAAATGGTGGTTTTATGGTACCGGCGAAAGTTGCGTGGTACTAGAGAGGCTAGCAACGGTGGAAGGGTGAGAGTGCGTATAATCCATGGACTCAACATTTAGTCATGAAGAACTCACATACTTATTGCAAAAATCTACAAGTCATCAAAACCAAGCACTACGCACATGCTCCTAGGGGGATAGATTGGTAGGAAAATACCATCGCTCGTCCCCGACCGCCACTCATAAGGAAGACAATCAAAGAAATACCTCATGCTTCAAATTTGCTACACAACGGTTACCATACGTGCATGCTACGGGACTTGCAAACCTCAACACAAGTATTTCTCAAATTCACAACTAGTCAACTAGCATGACTCTAATATCACCATCTTCATATCTCAAAACAATCATAAAGAATCAAACTTCTCATATCATTCAACGCACTTTATATGAACGTTTTTATTATACCCATCTTGGATGCCTATCATATTAGGACTAGTTTTATAGCCAAAGAAAATTACCATGCTGTTATAAAAGACTCTCAAAATAATGTAAGTGAAGCATGAGAGATCAATAATTTCGATAAAATAAAACCACCATCGTGCTCTAAAAAGATATAAGTGTAACACCCCGGATGTAATTTACCATATTTGTATTCCAACTCTTGCCATTTTCGGCTCTAAGTTATGATATTCCCTCGTGGTTGGGTTTTGTCTTTGTTTTGCATTTTGTCCATGTCACGCATTTCATATCATGTCATCATGTGCATCTCATTTGCATACATGTTCGTCTAATGCATCCGAGCATTTTCCCCGTTGTCCGTTTTGCATTCCGGCACTCCTATGTCCTCCGGCGCCCCCATTTTTGTATCTTTTCGTGTGCGGGTGTTAAACATTCTCGGAATGGACTGAGATTTTCCAAGCGGCCTTGGTATACCACTGGTAGACCGCCTGTCAAGTTTCGTGCCATTTGGAGTCCGTTTGATACTCCAACGGTTAACCAAGGAACCGTAAAGGCCTCATGTGTGTTGCAGCCCAACACCCCCTCCAAAGTGGCCCAAAACCCCTCCAAACCCCCTCCATCTTCTCGTCCGTTCGATCACGACCGCGTGGCTGAAAACTGCACCTCATTTGGACTCTCCTAACTACCCCTACCTATAAATATGTGCACCCCTTCGAAATTTTCGGGCAAAACCCAAGCAAATCGCCCCCTCCGCTGCCGGACGTGTCCGCACCCGTCGGACACGCCCGCGCCGCCGCGCCCAGCCACCCAGGAGCCGCCACGTGGCCCCAGCGCTGCCCGCCGCTGCCGGCCCGCCCGAGCCCGGGTCGGGCCCCCCCGGCCCGCATCGCCGCCCGACCGCACCACGGCCGCCCGCCTTCTCGCGCCGCCTCTCGCGCCCCACCGCCGACGAGCGCCGCAGCCGCCCGCCGGCCCCGCCTTGCCGGCCTGCTCCTCTGCCCACGCCGCTGCGAGCTCGCCGGTCCTGTGCCTCTCTGCCCGCGCCTCGCTCCGCCCCTCGTCGCTGCGTCAGCTTGTGACACCCCAAAATTTTGGCCTTGTTTTATTAAATTAAATTTTTTGCCAGGAATTAAAACTTTGATTTTTTTGGACTCCCTTTTGATTTTTTTAAACATTACCTTTCTTATTATCATGGAGTTGTTCCCTAAAGTGAAAATCTTTCAAATATGTTATTGGACTTGTTCAACCATTTGATTATCAATTATATTATACCTGTGTTCTTAATGTCTACGAGTACATTCAAAGTACTCACTGGCTTGTCCCTGGCTATTGTCTTGGCCAGATTTCTGCTTGGAGAGGAGCGTGACGATGACAGCCTCGAGACCTAAGCAACGGTGATAGCAGCTTCGCGAAGATAGGAGTTAACCTGGTCAGCTATTCCTGTGGGAAATGGAGTCCCATAGACACTGATGTCTCACAAACTGCTTCCGCCATCGACCACTAGAAACCCAATTGTTGTACTCACAGGCCAGAATGGTCTTGTGCCACATATATTGTATTTTGCTTGGAATTTCTATATCAAGTTGGAGCCTCATCAGCTAACAGTAATCCAGGGGCTGATGAGCACGACAGTCTTTTTCTGGAATTTAAAACCCAGAAAAACCCGGTCGTGGCAGACTTGGTATCAGAGCCAGGCTGACCATTGGCTAATCCTATCTTAGCCGGGTCTATAAACTTAGGCAAACCAACCCACCAAACCATAACCACACCCCAGCCAAGCTTCTCGCGCAAGATAGCCACACATTGACCCAACACCTTTTGGCAGTCGGTGCCCAACCTATCAACCTAACCTATCGCTCATGCGCCAGTGATCGAATCTTAAATAGTCCTTTCTCGCAAGCGTGCAAAGGAAGACTCCCTCCTCTTTTTCCTATAAAAAGGGGGCACGCTAGCCCCAACACAGCACAGCACAGCCTCTACCCCAAACCAAGCTACAATGCCTGACCCTGTCGTGCACAATGAGACCACAGCAACCAACCTTGGAGGCTTTGTGACCATACTCGCAAACCTCACTCGTCGTGCCTATGCGTTAGAAGAGCCCCCAGAATATGTTGTGTACCAAGGACCCATGAGCAGTGAGAACCGTCAATTCTGGGCCACTGTACACATCTACGGTAGGGGTCTAGAGCCCGAGCGCCCCTACAGGTTCACCGGAAGAACAACTTCCTTTGAGCTTCAAGCCATCCAACTATCTGCTCGAGAGGCTATAGTTCATCTCCGGCACTTGTCGCCCAGAGTTAACTGTCGCTCATTCCACTACTACCCCAGACGTGAAGGGTATGGTAGACCACCCCAAGTTGCCAACGGAGATCACGAGACGGATCCTGCATTGTTGCACCTAGTGCGCTATGTAAGTGCACTAGAGGAACTGTGCGATCAAATCACTATTGATCTAATCGCAGCTCGTGGAGAGCTGGTTCGTCGAGCCCCGGCGATAGAAGAAAACGAGCCCAACGCCGACAACCCAGTCGTGCTGTTTGGACACCCGATCGAGTCCCTGAGGCCTGCCCCCAGCCATAAGCCAAGGTGCTGCGATAACCCCAGAGGTGCTTCGTCGCATATTGGGAGCACACTCCAACGGGATTGTGGCCAACAATCCCCGAGATTGTCCTCATCGCTACCCCTCAACCCACTCCAGCTAATTCCGACGACGAGACCCGTGGAGGAGCCTCAAGGCACGCCCGCTTGGATGTAAACGAGGTAGACTAAGTCACCCGAGTCATATCGAGTCCCAGTGTACCCTCGCTTTGTAATCGTGTGACCTTGTAATTAAATGCCGCCTGTTGTAGTGCCTCTGTTTTAATAGTAGCCTTACCTGGATACGCCAGTATGCAGTATAAGATTTCTATCCCGGACACAGTTACCAAGAATCACCCAGTCAACCCCACAGTAACACATCACTATAGTGAAATGTGTGAATCTGTGGCTTGACCCCGACCCTTGGAGCAGGGCTGAAAATTTTCTTTACCATTCACCTCGGTAAAATGACCCAGCTCCGGTGCTATAAAAAGGCCACCACGTGACCTTGCCAAGCACCTCTCACCTTGTGCACCACCCTCACAACCATTTCTTGCCATGCCGAGCCCTAGCATTTATCTGAGAACCCCAGATGCAACCCCAGGAAGTTTTGTCAAGATATTGCGGGATTTTACCTGCAGTACCATGGGCGCTACCCAGCCACCCCAGTACGAGCTGTTCAAATCGAGAATTACCCCTTCCACCTCAAGATATTGGGCAGCAGTACACATCCCTCCCGTAAACTCAAACCAAGATCCAACGGAAGTCTCCTTCATGGGGAAATCTATGCCAACCCCACATATGGCCATAGAAGCTGTTGCATACGAAGCGCTTGCTCGCCTTCGATTCGCGGTACCCTATGCCAGCGAACGAGGGTATTATTACTTCCCGAGCCGTGCAGCACCCGGAGGAGTGACATCTTTTCCCGGTGGATGCATTGAGAGAGACCCAGTCCTGGCCAACCTTGTTCAGTACGTCATCGCTCAAGAGCATTTATCCCAACGTGTGATGGGTTATCTCCAGAGCCTCACAGATTTAAATCCTCAGATCGCCATCGGCAGAGCACTAAGGCCCGACCAGGAGAGACACGTACATTGACTGGTCAAACCACTTCCCCCGATAGAAGAGGAGTGTATCCCAGTACCAGATACGTTTTCTAGGGACCCCGTCCAGTTGCCGTTTCCATTTTAGAACATCGCTGCAGTGTTCATTATTGCAACATTTATTTATGTGTGTGACTTATGTGTGATACCCTGAGTTTGTGCGACGAGTCAATTATTTGGCTTCTACTAATGTGTGTAGTTTTTTTTGTGGTTTATACTCCTTTAAATTAACTGTTTTTCCCTCGCAAAATTCTGGAGTGAGATTTCTTTTCCCTGAGTTGCTACATCTACACTTTCTCACGGCGTGGATTTATTAATTTCACACAGCACCATGGCAGCAGACTCACAACCATAATCATTCGGACACATACACTGTTTGCAAAACTTTGCAACAGTGTTGCATCCAGCTAATCACCCCTAACAACGGTTAGCACCCGGCACACCCCACCTACTCCTCGTGATCACCACCAGCACGGAGAGCCAATACCCGAGCAGCAGCGTCGCAACGATCGTCGAGGATCATCGTGCACAAGAGCACGGAGAGCCCCAGCAGTGTCGCCAGCCCTCCGCATATCAGGATCGCAAACCAGTCCAGCATCGCCTCCACCATTAGAGCCTAACCCGAGCTTTTGTAAGCAGTAATGGAGGGAGAAGGAGGAGGAGAAGTGAGGCCAGGTGTGAGGAAGAAGAGAGAGGCACCCCGGCCGTTTTATAGCTCGAGCTCGGTGTACGGTGGGCGAAGTCCACCAACGCCGCTCGTCGCCGATCGCCGGTGTTCGGAGTCGAATCCGCGAGCAGTGCCGATAGCGTGCTGGCCCGCGAGGTGAGTGCACGCTACACCGGCAGCTAGCACGCCGCGCACTACCGCGGTACGGCCTAAATGCCCTACGCGCTAGGCGTCGCCAGTGGAGAAAGCGCGTGGGAGAGAGGAAGAAGAGAGAGCCAGAGGGAGAAGAAGAGACTGACAGTGGACCCCGGGTCCACCTGTCAGCCAGAGGGAGCACTGTGCTCTCGGGTACGACCAACGTATATTTAAATTTGGAAGTTATTCTAAATTTATATCCAGCGTAGAAATCTCACGATTTTGTCCCGAACCGTAGACTTTTCCACGTGGCACCAGTTTTCACACTGTGGTTTTTCACCACTTATTGCCCTCTCACTGTAGCCACATTTTTACTGCTTATAGTTTTTCTTAAAATAGCTCTGAGCAAATCTCGAGGACGAGATTTTTCTTAAGGGGGGTAGTGTTGTGACACCCCAAAATTTTGGCCTTGTTTTATTAAATTAAACTTTTTTGCCAGGAATTAAAACTTTGATTTTTTTGGACTCCCTTTTGGTTTTTTTAAACATTACCTTTCTTATTATCATGGAGTTGTTCCCTAAAGTGAAAATCTTTCAAATATGTTATTGGACTTGTTTAACCTCTCAAGAAAAACTTTTCTTTTATCAGTATAACTAATTACATAATTAATTTGCTTAATCTTTATTTTATAGAAAAATGGGTTTTCAAGGTTATATGGCCATAATTGAACTACAACCATTTGATAAATTCACCTAAAATTCTAACCAAAATTTGGAGATGTCATGTGATGTTTTTAAATCACTTTTGTACAAAAATATCTTTTATTCATGTTATATTTGGAGCTCTACACTAAATTTTTCTTCTCTGGTCCAGAGTGCAATTTGCACTACAACCCATTTAAATATTTCTTTCTGGCCTCCACCAAAATTATGGGATGTTGGTAGTAGCATATGATTCAACTTTATGCAAAAACCTAGTGCTCTTCTTTGAAAATTTTGAGTGAATCAACCTCATTTTCATTCTGGTCCAGCCTTGTGATTTCTACTACAACCCTATTTAATTTTGCTCCAATGATCTTGTGCTTTCTCCCACTTGTAGATAGCCCTACCAAACCCCTAAGTCCAGGAGCATGCACCCATTGGCATATTTTTGGTTCATGAAATAATGTCATTTATTTCCTGTCCAGAATTGAAGTTTTGCAAAACTTGCACTAACAAGTTTCTGCTTTTGGCAAACCAACCTTACCACCCTCTTATTCATCTAAAGAGACCCCAATCTGGAAGTTTTGGCCACCCCAAGAGATGCCTAGGTGCATGTGGCATTCTATCGAGCACCCTATAGGCATGACCAGTTTTGACATGAGTTTTGGCATTGCACTGTGAGCTTGCACCTTTGATCAAACTAACATGTCCACTAGGCTCCCAGTTGCCCCTAGCCTGGGTCTGTTAATTGCCAGCCTCACCCAAGCTCTGTAGCAGGCTCTGGCAATTCGTCGAGCACGTTTCGTGCGTGCTCTGGGCGCGCCCAGAGCGTGCGTTTGGCACGCACGTGCGCCCGAGCCACCGCGTCCCGCCCCGCACTTACTCCAGTCCGTGACCGACCGTAGCCAGCGCGCCGTGTCCCCTTCTGCACCCCACGAACCCCGCAGCCCTCGCCACGTCTCTGGCAAGCCAACAGCTAGCCGCCACCGCCGCCCGACAGCTCCTGCGCTGGCCAGCGCCGCCCAAGCCACCTCCGCTCCCCAGCTCGCCCTTGGAGCAGTAGCCACTCGTCCGCTAGCTCCTGCCGCCATCCCCAGCCTCGCCACGATGCCCTGCAGCTACAGAATGGCGGTCGCCCGAGAGCTTATCCACGGCCGCCGCGGAACTGCCTTGCCACGCCTATAAAAGGAGGCCCCGAACCCATTCAAGCACACATGCAACCTTAGAATGCTCCCCTAGTTCTCCCGTGGCAGCCAATCGACCCGGGGGAGGTCTTCTTCCCCACCTCCGGCAACAACAGCCGCCGCCATGGCCCCAGCTCTTCCAGCACCACCAAGGCCTCTCCCTCTCCGTTCTCTCCACCAAGAACTCCCCCTTCCCTCCGTGAACCCATCCCCCGCCTCGATTTTGATCGGGAACCATCGTAGCCCCAATCACACTCTGCTCTCGAAGCTCCCTCCGCCGCGAGACTCACCGCCGACGACCCCGTCCACCCCCGAGACCGTAACACCCACCGGCGGGACCGCCTCGACCCCCTGAGCCCGTGGATGGCTTCGGTTTCTCGAACGGAGCCGCCAATCGCTGACGGCGATCGCCGGAGTTCCGCCTCCGCTCGGGACAGAGAAAGAGGAGGGAGAAGACTGGCCAAACCTGACTAGTGGGCCCCTTGGACCCACTGTCAGTGACCCTGCGCCTATCCACGTGGGTTAAGTGAAGGCGTAATCCGCCCAGTACGTTTTCCCCGCTCCGAAAGCGTATTCCTCTCTGAAACGTTTTTCTTTTTCTGTCTTATTTAAATCAGTTTTGACCAGAACTTTGACTGACTGTATCTTTTTAAATATAATTCCAAATAAGTTGATTCTTTTTCCTACCTTCCTCAAATTTGGTCTAGTTTATTTTAAGATTTATTTGAAAATTTTCCAAACAACTTTTTTGTACTGTTTTTGAAATGTGTGTTAATTCAAATATATTTTTAAAATAGGATTTTGGAGAGAGAGAAGAAACTTTCAAAAGTTTTGGAGAGCACCTCACCCCTCCACAACTTAAAGGCAAGCATTCTGAACCCTGGCATAATGTTTTTGGTGTGTTATTTGACACGTTTATAACACCACCTTATTTCAGAGGACTTGTTATTTCATGTGACATGATCATTTGCATGGAAGCATATTAGTGATTTCCTTGCTGTTGGAAATGAATATAATTGTGATGGTAATCATCCTCATGTGCCTTGCATGCATGCCGGATAGGAATCCGGGAAAGCCTCGGCCTTGGGTAGGCGTGAGCTTGTCGCCGGTCCCCGTCGGGACGGTTATGTCCGGTATGGCATGGTAAGGTACATTGAGTGGTGATTTCGTCGGTTGAAATATATTTGATATACATGTCATGCAGGGAACTTATAAACCTCCTGGGTCGACCGTAGACCGAGTCTTGTTTCCAGTAACCCCCATACTTGCTATGTACTACCACTTGTCCCTGCCGCAGGTAGGGTATGGTTCAGTAAGTCGTCAACCCCTTTCAAGCACACACCGTACAGAGAGGCCATGGTGGAAGATAACGGTTGTAGCCGGTAGGCAAGCCACCTGGTCCGGGGGCATGGGTGTTTCCGGTTGAGACCGAGAGGGGAGGCCACCCCTTAGAGCGCGCGATATAAATTTGATCCCATGCTACGCGAGGTTGTAGCCTCCCCACTTAGAGTTTGCTTGACAGGTGTCGTGGGTGATTCCAGACACCGGTGAGTTAAGCTGGTGTGTGCAAGTTAGGCGTGTTTTCAACTAAAAGGCCATAGACGGAATTAGTCCCGATGGACTAAAGGAATCCGTTACTCGTGGGTAAAGAGTACACCCTCTGCAGAGATTAAACCTATTCGAATAGCCGTGTCCATGGTTAAGGATTACAGTCTGGGAACTGGTCAAGTGTTGGTCTTAGTGTCGGTCTTCGGAGGAGAGTTTGTTAACCCAGAACTTGGACCGTGACTTGTGACTTGTGAAGATTATGATTATTATCTTGTGATGGACTAACCCGTTACATTATTTGTACCCCTGGGATGGTTCTACCTCCTGGATATTCATTGTGATTATTTATCTTGTAAGCCCTTTATGTGGTGTCGCTCAGACGCCCGACTGTGGCATTTCTTTTAAAGCCCTTTATGTGGTGTCGCTCAGACGCCCAACTGTGGCATTTCTTTTAAAGCCCTTTATGTGGTGTCGCTCAGACGCCCGACTGTGGCATTTCTTTTAAAGCCCTTTATGTGGTGTCGCTCAGACGCCCGACTGTGGCATTTCTTTTAAAGCCCTTTATGTGGTGTCGCTCAGACGCCCGACTGTGGCATTTCTTTTAAAGCCCTTTATGTGGTGTCGCTCAGACGCCCGACTATGGCATTTCGTTTAAAGCCCTTTATGTGGTGTCGCTCAGACGCCCGACTGCGGCATTTTATTCCCACTCTATTACTGCTTATTCATGTTGCATGAAAATAACCTGCTTGCATGCATAAAAGATGTTTTATTTATGACTGACGATGTGATCATGGATTTTTTCAGTGCATGATTATCAATTATATTATACCTGTGTTCTTAATGTCTACGAGTACATTCAAAGTACTCACAGGCTTGTCCCTGGCTATTGTCTTGGCCAGATTTCTGCTTGGAGAGGAGCGTGACGATGACAGCCTCGAGACCTAAGCAACGGTGATAGCAGCCTCGCGAAGATAGGAGTTAACCTGGTCAGCTATTCCTGTGGGAAATGGAGTCCCATAGACACTGATGTCTCACAAACCGCTTCCGCCATCGACCACTAGAAACCCAATTGTTGTACTCACAGGCCAGAATGGTCTTGTGCCACATATATTGTATTTTGCTTGGAATTTCTGTATCAAGTTGGAGCCTCATCAGCTAACAGTAATCCTGGGGCTGATGAGCACGACGGTCTTTTTCTGGAATTTAAAACCCGGAAAAACCCGGTCGTGGCACACCTCCGCCAGCGCCGGATCCGGTTAGGTCCGGCCGGATCTCCGGCGACCACCATCTTCTCCGGCCTCCTACCGCGTCTCCGGCCGCCATCCCCAACTTCTCCGGCAAGTTCCACGGCATTTTCCGGCGAACCTCGAAGACCGTGCGCCAGATCTGGATCTGAGAGACCTAGGGTTGACCTCTTTCTTTTTCTCTCTATGTCATTTTTACATTATTTTGTAGCACTATTCATCATGCCATATCTGTGTCACCGTAGCTCCGTTTTGGGCATGTGTTATATCAGAATGTTCGTTAGGATGTCCTCTTCATTTTGTTCCATTGCACAATGCTTGTTTGAGTCCATATTGATGCCCAAATGACTGTTGCTAGAGTGCTTCATAATGTTAGTTCTTGATTCTTATCAGTTTATGAGCATTTGTCATTTTTGCCATGATTATTGTGTGCTGCATATGGGCATGAGCTCTGCATGTGGTTTGGGCCATGCCATGCCATCTTTAAAGGGGTGTATGCCATGTATTTTTGTGATCAATGTGGTGACTAGCACAAGCATGCAAAGTAGCTCTCGTGATGTTGCTGATTTCAGGGACTTAGAATTTCAGTAAGTCATTTCCCTGCTGCTATTTTAATGCGATGTATTCATGTTGCTACAGAGTGATCCATGCTTCTTTTGAGTATGTTCAGTAAGTATGATTTTGACATATGGTTACGATCTATCCATCCATGTCCTTGTTTGCATTTATGGATTCCCCTAGCATGACTCAATATTGCTCTACTTTTGCTATAAAATGTTCCTGGCAGATTGTTTACGTGTTAATCAATTTTGCTAAGGTTGTTGTAGTTGATCCATTCATGCTATGAGATGGTTCTTGCCATGGTTAGCTTCTTGAACATGTCTTTTTGCTGGTAGTATTCTTAGCTTGTCATGCAATGCCTTGTGTTGAGTGCATCGAGCTCGCAAACATGCCTACGTAACTCTGTTTATGCCATGTCCAGTTTTCTGCTAAGTCTGAATCTGTTAACGAAACTTGCTATGTTTACATGGGTGCCATCATGTTTTCTGTGCTTTTTGGGTTATGGTCAGTAAGGGACTTTTGTTATATGCTTTGAGTAGATGCATGCCATGCCTTGTATTGCTAAGATCTGATCCTGTAGCATGTTGTTATCTTGCTCTAAACATTGCTTCCTCATGTTAATTCCTGACATGTTAGTATTTTCACTAAGTCTGTGATGCTGTTATCTTTTGCACTTTTGCCATGCTTGTTTGAACCTGCTATTGTGTGATTTAGCCGTAGCTCAGTGTTCATCTTTTGTCTAGCATCTTGAGTAGATCACTGCCATCTGCTTTGTTGCTATGTTGGAGTGCAGTAGCTTAGTTTCTTGTTGCATTTTAGAAGGCATCGTGCTGTTAATCACAGAATTCTTGTTTTGCTTGCCATTTGCAAACCGTGCATCCGATTCCGGTGATCTTTATATCGATTTCAACCGAAATCAACCCATCTTTCCAGCGGGACACTTGGTTTGCCAAGTTGAGGCCTGGTTCAATCTTTTCCTTCTGGAGCACGCATATGCATTGCATAGAACATCCCGCATATCATAACATGTTTTATCATGTTGCTTGCACATTGCACCGTGGTTGATTGTGTTTTCTTTTGCTTGTATTCTTGCCTTGGGTAGAGCCGGGAGATGAGTATGTGATCGAGGAACTCGTTGAGTACGCTTACGAGGATCAACTTACGTCAACTCGGAGAACTTTGCAGGCAAGATGACCATACCCTCGAAATCACTTCTATCTTTGCTTGCTAGTTGTTCGCTCTTTTTCTATGCCGCGGTACCTATCACCTGCTATATCATGCCTCCCATATTGCCATGACAAGCCTCTAACCCACCTTTTCCTAGCAAACCATTGTTTGGCTATGTTACCGCTTTGCTCAGCCCCTCTTATAGCGTTGCTAGTTGCAGGTGAAGTTGGAGTTTGTTCCTTGTTGGAACATGTTTATTGTTGGGATATCATTACTATATCTTGTTTACTTTAATGCACCTATATACTTGGTTAAGGGTGGAAGGCTCGGCCTTATGCCTGGTGTTTTGTTCCACTCTTGCCGCCCTAGTTTCCGTTATACCGGTGTTATGTTCCTTGATTTTGCGTTCCTTACGTGGTTGGGTGTTATGGGAACCCCTTGACAGTTCGCCTTGAATAAAACTCCTCCAGCAAGGCCCAACCTTGGTTTTACCATTTGCCACCTAAGCCTTTCTCCCTTGGGTTCCGCGGACTCAAGGGTCATCTTATTTTAAACCCCCCCGGGCCAGTGCTCCTCTGAGTGTTGGTCCGAACCGAGCTGCCTGCGGGGCCACCTCGGGGAAACTTGAGGTTTGGTTTTACTCGTAGCTAGTCTCATCCGGTGTTGCCCTGAGAACGATATACGTGGGACTCCTATCGGGATTTGTCGGCACATCGAGTGGCTTTGCTGGTCTTGTTTTACCATTGTCGAAATGTCTTATAACTGGGATTCCGAGTCTGATTGGGTCGTCCTGGGAGAAGGAATATCCTTCGTTGACCGTGAGAGCTTGTGATGGGCTAAGTTGGGACACCCCTGCAGGGTTTTGAACTTTCGAAAGCCGTGCCCATGGTTATGGGCAGATGGGAATTTGTTAGTATCCGGTTGTAGAGAACCTGACACTTAACTTAATTAAAAATGCACAACAACGTGTGTAACCGTGATGGTCTCTTTTCGGCGGAGTCCGGGAAGAGACCACGGTTTGGTGTTATGCTTGAACGTAAGTAGTTCAGGATCACTTCTTGATCATGATAGCTTATCGACCGTGCTTTGCTTCTCTTCTCGCTCTCATTTGCGTAAGTTAGCCACTATATATGCTAGTGCTTGCTGCAGCTCCACCTCACTACCTTTTCCTACCTATAAGCTTAAATAGTCTTGATCGCGAGGGTGTGAGATTGTTGAGTCCCCGTGACTCACAGATTACTTCCAAAACCAGATGCAGGTGCCGATGATGCCAGTACAGGGGATGCGACCGAACTCAAGTGGGAGTCCGACGAGGATTCAGGGCGCTACTATGTTTCTTTTCCAGACGATCAGTAGTGGAGCCCAGTTGGGGCGATCGGGGATCTATCGCATTTGGGGTTGTCTTTATTTTGGTTCCGTAGTCGGACCTTGATTGTATTCTGGATGATGTAATGCTATATTTATGTATTGTTTGAAGTGGCGATTGTAAGCCAACTCTTTATCTCTATCTTATTCAATACATGGGATGTGTAAAGATTACCCCTCTTGCGACATGCCTACTATGCGGTTATGCCTCTAAGTCGTTCTCTGACACGTGGGAGGTATAGCCGCATCGTGGGTGTTACAAGTTGGTAATTAGAGCCTTCCCCGACTTAGGAGCCCCCCTGCTTGATCGAATCGCTGGCGTTGTTGAGTTTAGAAAAAATGTTTTGAGTCTTATAGGATTATATATATTAGAGAGTAGGATTCTTTTTACTCACCAGTCCCTTCGTCGCTCTGGTGAGGCTTCCTGACGTAGAGTTTTGACTCTTCTCTCCTCAAATTTCACAGAATTTTTTAGGATCATGCGGGTATCTTGGAATCATTCCGATGGTTTTGTGATGAGAACATTGTTCTTGGTGCCTCCTGACATTTAGGCATTGTGGCAGTGTCCCGGGGAGTTGAGCTCCGAGGTGTTGTCATCACAATTTTATCGTTGCAGTTCTGGAATACCCAAGTTTCGCCGACATCGAAAATCTCCTTTATGTAGTTGTTGGTGAGATAACCTCGACGCCACCCAGTACTGGGGCGGGAGTTCGGGAGTATTGCCATAGCTCGTATAACAGATGCTTTTCGAAGGTTGAGGTAAATGGTTTCCGAAGGTTTCTTGGTTATGTGTTGAAGGATGGATGCAGCTGGATGTAGGATTTGCTAGTTTTCGGTGAGATATTATACTTCCCATGTATCCCCAACACCTGATTGTATAACCAGAAAGTTTCAGGAGTTTCATAGGTGGGAATTCTCGTAGCTCTAGTATTTCTTCCCGCAGATATTTGGTTTGTGATTGGGTAATCCTTACCAAATATTTGTTCATATCCGTACCTTGTTGTTTTATTCATCTACCTATATCTAAGTGGCTTCTCAATTTATGGAAGTGTGGTCATTTACCTTGGAATTCATCCGTTCATTCTTGTTCGAATGTTAAGGCTACATGTTGCAATTTCGATCCATTTGATTCAGCTTGAATATATGTCTGTCAAGATGCTAACGGATGTCACCCTCTTCAGGATGGCTCCTCCAACGCGTCAGAATCCGGAACCTCCGCCACCACCTCCACCTCCGGAGGCATGGCAAGCTGTCATGGCCGCTACCAAAGCCAACACGCAGATGCTTATGCAACTCTTGCAAGAGCGTAACCAAGGAAATCAAGTCCATGGCAACAATCAAGTTCAGTTTGCTACCCTCAACCAGTTCCTCGCAAACCAGCCGAAGTCCTTCAGTAACTGTGTCGAGGCCATAGACGATGATGATTGGCTCGTGGATATCTGCAAACATTTTGAGTGTGGCAACGTCAGGCCTGAGGACTTTGTCAAGTTTGCTTCGTTCCAACTCAAAGACCAAGCTGCTGAGTGGTATAAACAATACAAAGATTCCAGAGGAGGTCGTGTGATTACCTGGGATGATTTCCACCGAGACTTCAAAGCTCACCACATTCCTCAAAGTGTTGTTGAGAGTAAGCATGAGGAGTTCCGCAATCTGAAGCAAGGCAGTATGTCTGTTTACTAATACAACATAATGTTTCAGAGGCTCGCTTGCTTCGGCAAACAAGGCGTCCCTGATGAGAATAGCATGATTTATCAATTTAGAGGTGGCCTCAGAGAAGATCTGCAACTAGCTCTCGTCCTTTTTGAGCCGAAACAGTATGATGAGTTCTACAACATGGCACTAAAGCAAGAGGCTGCTCAGCTCAAGTGCGATGCTTCCAAGAAGAGAGTCGGGGATGCAACTCCTTCTTCTTATTTAACTCAAGTGGCAGCTAAGCAGCGAAAGTACTAGTTGCCTCCTCCTCCTCCGTTCCATCAGCCTTACCAGCAGAAGAGCAAAGGTGGCAATGGATCTTCCCACCCACCCAACCCAGGCTATCAGAACAAAGCTTTGTCTCATGCTCCAAGGTCAAGTGCCCCGTATCACCGGCCGCTCTCAGAGGTTACGTGCAACAAGTGTCAGCGGAAGGGGCACTATGCAAACAAATGCTTCAACCAGAGGCGCCTTCTGCCTCCTCCTCCTATGAGAACTGCCAGCAATGCAGTGGTCAAGCATAATCCCAAGTTTGCAAAGGTCAACATGATGAATGCAGCTCAGGCAGAGGACTCTTCAGAAGTGATCATGGGTAACCTTCCTGTTAATGATATTCCTGCAAAAGTCCTTTTTGATACTGGTGCATCGCATTCTTTCATGTCATTCCCATTTGCATCAGAGCACAACTTTGACACTAAGGCATTACCTAAAGCATTGCAAATTGTTTCTCCGGCTAAGCGTTTGAGTTCTAGCATGATGGTTCTGGATGTTTCTATCAAGATGGGTGACTACAAATTTTTGGCTTCTCCAATTGTTCTGGGTGACTCGGATATTGATCTAATCTTGGCATGGACTGGCTTTCTAAGCACAAGGCTCAGCTTGATTGTGCTGCCAGGCAGATTCAATTGACACACTCATCTGAGGATGTGATCATCTATGCCACTCGTGACGATACCATTTGACTGTTTTCTCTCAATGAGAAGGGCGAGTTGAATGCCATCTCTCAGATTACAGTCGTTTGTGAATATCAAGATGTCTTTCGAGAAGAGCTTCCGGGAATGCCTCCTCACTGGCCAATTGAATTCGTCATTGATCTTGAGCCTGGCACGGAACCTGTTTGCAAACGTCCATACAAGCTTGGACCAGAAGAGTTGAAGGAACTGAAGAAACAACTCGATGAACAAGACCGTATGGGTATGATCCGACCGAGTTCTTCTCCATGGGGTTGTGGTGTTCTTTTTGTTAAGAAGAAGGATGGCACGAACCGACTTTGTGTCGACTACCGTCCATTGAACAAGAAGACCATAAAGAACAAGCACCCACTTCCCAACATCAATGAGCTTTTCGAACAACTCAAGGGTGCTCAAGTATTCTCCAAGCTTGACCTTCGTATGGGCTATCATCAGATTCGCATTCATGAACAAGATATCCCCAAGACAGCATTCAGAACAAGCTATGGTTCCTATGAATACACTGTCATCTCTTTCGGCCTTGTCAACGCTCCTCCAACATTCTCTCGCATGATGAACTTCATCTTCAATCCTTACACAAATGATTTCGTCTTGGTGTATCTCGATGACATTTTGGTCTTTTCCAAGAACAAAGAGGATCATGCCAAGCACTTGAGATTGGTGCGGACAAACTCAGAGAACATCAGTTCTATGCGAAGTTTTCAAAGTGTGAGTTTTGGCTCGATGAGGTTCTCTACCTTGGGCATATCATCTCCGCCAAGGGCATAGCGGTTAATCCTGAGAAGGTGTCTGCAATTGTGAATTGGGAACCACCTCAGAATGTCAAGCAGCTCCGCAGTTTCCTCGGGCTTGCAAGCTATTTTTGAAGATTCGTTGAAAATTTCTCTAAGATCGCGAAGCCTCTTTCCAACCTCCTCCAGAAGCATGTGAAGTATGTCTAGACGCCTGAATGTGACATCGCTTTCAACACCCTCAAAGAGAAGTTAGTCACAGCTCCAGTTTTGACTCCTCTTGATGAATCCAAACCATTCGAGGTTTTCTGTGATGCTTACCTGCAAGGTCTCGGTGCTGTGTTAATGCAAGACAAGAAAGTTGTGGCCTATACCTCTCGCCAGTTGAAGCCCAACGAAAAAAACTACCCACTCATGACCTCGAGTTGGCGGCAGTTGTCCATGCTCTTTTAACATGGAGACATCTCTTGTTGGGAAGGAAAGTGGACATCTTCACTGATCATAAGAGTCTCAAGTACATCTTCACTCAACCCAACCTCAACCTCAGGCAGAATCGTTGGGTCGAAATGATTCAAGAGTATAATCCGAGTATTGAATATACTCCAGGCAAGGCCAATGTCATTGCTGACGCTTTGAGCAGGAAGGCTTACTGCAACAGCTTGATTCTCAAGCCCTTCCAACCGGATCTTTGTGAAGCTTTCCGCAAACTTAATCTCCAAGTTGTTCCTCAAGGATTCCTTGCCAACCTCCAAGTCTCTCCTACTTTGGAAGATCAAATTCGTGAGGCACAACTTCTTGATGCCATGGTGAAGAAGGTGAAGAATGGGATTGCCAAGAGCCAACCCAAGTACAAGTGCTATCGCCTTTATGACAAAGATACTCTATTCTTCGAGGATCGCATTGTTGTTCCTAAGGGTGACCTTCGTAAAGTCATTATGAACGAGGCTCACAATTCACTCCTATCTATTCATCCTAGAAGTACAAAGATGTACCATGACCTCAAGTAGTCGTATTGGTGGACTCGAATGAAGCGCAAGATTGCTCAGTTCGTGAATGAATGTGATGTCTGCAGAAGAGTGAAAGCAGAACACCAACGGCTACCTGGTCTCCTCCAACCTCTTGCCATTCCAGAATGGAAGTTTGACCATATTGAGATGGACTTCGTAATTGGATTTCCCAAGTCCAAGCGTGGCAATGATGCTATCTTTGTTGTCATCGACAAGCTTACAAAAGTGGCTCATTTTCTTCCTCTCAAAGAATCTATCACAGCAGCTCAGTTTGCAGAGCTATATACCTCCAGGATTGTCTCTTTGCACGGCATTCCGTAGTTGATATCTTCAGATCGTGGAAGCATCTTTACCTCTAAGTTCTGGGATTCCTTCCAGAAGGCTATGGGCACCAACATTCACTTCAGCACAGCCTTTCATTCTCAAACTAGTGGACAAGTCGAGCGAGTAAATCAAATTCTTGAAGATATGCTCAGGGCTTGTGTCATTTCTTTCGGTATGAAGTGGGAAGATTGTCTTCCATATGTCGAGTTCTCCTACAAGAACATCTTCCAAGCGAGTTCGGGCAAGGTCCCATTCGAGATTCTCTATGGCAGAAAGTGCCGTACTCCTCTTAATTGGCCAGAGACTGGTGAACGCCAACTTCTTGGCAATGACTTAATCACAGAGGCTGAAGAAATGTGCAAAGTCATTCGTGAAAATCTCAAAGCCGCGCAATCGCGCCAGAAGAGTTACTATGATAGCAAGCATCGTGACTTGGCTTTCGAGATCGGAGACCATGTTTACCTCCGCATCTCTTCAATGAAAGGTACTCGTCGCTTCGGTATCAAAGGGAAGCTTGCCCCTAGATACGTGGGTCCTTTCAAGATCATTGGCAAAAGAGGCGATCTCGCCTATCAACTTGAGCTTCCATCCAACTTTGAAAATGTGCACGACGTGTTTCACGTGTCTCAGCTTCGCAAGTGTTTCAAGACTCCTGACCGCACCATCAACTTTGAAGAGATTGATCTCCAAGAAGACATGTCTTATCATGAGCATCCCGTTGCTATTCTTGAAGAAACTGAGCGCAAGACTCGCAACAAGTCTATCAAATTTCTGAAAGTGAAGTGGTCACATCATTCCGACCGGGAAGCCACCTGGGAACGCGAGGACCACCTCCGTTCCGAATATCCGGAGTTCTTTCAGTCCTAGATCTCGGGATGAGATCCTTTCGTAGTGGTGGAGTGTTGTAACACCCCGGATGTAATTTACCATATTTCCAACTCTTGCCATTTTCGGCTCTAAGTTATGATATTCCCTCGTGGTTGGGTTTTGTCTTCGTTTCGCATTTTGTCCATGTAATGCATTTCATATCATGTCATCATGTTCATCTCATTTGCATACGTGTTCATTTCATGCATCCGAGCATTTTCCCCGTTGTCCATTTTGCATTCTGGCACTCCTATTTCCTTCGGCGCCCCCTTTTTTGTCTCTTTTCGTGTGCGGGAGTTAAACATTCTCGGAATGGACCAAGATTTGTCAAGCGGCCTTGGTATACCACCGGTAGACCGCCTGTCAAGTTTTGTGCCATTTGGAGTCCGTTTGATACTCCAACGGTTAACCGGGGAACCGTAAAGGCCTCGTGTGTGTTGCAGCCCAACACCCCTCCAAAGTGGCCCCAAAACGCCTCCAAACCCCCTCCATCTTCTCGGCCGTTCGATCATGATCACGTGGCCGAAAACCGCACCTCATTTGGACTCTCCTAGCTCCATCTACCTATAAATATGTGCACCCCTTCGAAATTTTGAGGCAAAACCCTAGCAAATCGTCCCCTCCGCCGCCGGACGTGTCCGCACCCGCCGGACACGCCCGCGCCGCCGCGCCCAGCCACCCAGGAGCCGCCACGTGGCACCGGCACTGCCCGCCGCCGCCGGCCCGCTCGAGCCCGGGTCGGGCCCCCCGGCCCGCCTCGCCGCCCGACCGCGCCGCGGCCGCCCACCTCCTCGCGCCGCCTCTCGCGCCCCACCGCCGATGAGCGTCGCCGCCGCCCGCCGGCTGCGCGTCGCCGGCCTGCTCCTCCGCACGCGCCGTCGCGAGCTCGCCGGTCCCGTGCCTCTCCGCCCGTGCCTCGCTCCACCCCTTGTCGCCGCGTCACCTCCGCCGGCACCGGATCCGATGAGTTCCGACCGGATCTCCAGCGACCACCCTCCTCTCCGGCCTCCTACCGTATCTCCGGCCGCCGTCCCCGACTTCTCCGGCATGTTCCAAGGCGTTTCTGGCGAACCTTGAAGACCGTGCGCCAGATCTGGATCTGAGAGACCTAGGGTTGACCTCTCTCTTTTTCTCTCTAAGTCATTTTTGCATTATTTTCTAGCACTATTCATCATGCCATATCCCTGTCACCGTAGCTCCGTTTTGGGCATGTGTAATATCAAAATGTTCGTTAGGATGTCCTCTTCATTTTGTTGCATTGAACCATGCTTGTTTGAGTCCATCTTGATGCCCAAATGACTGTTGCAAGAGTGCTTCATAATGTTAGTTCTTGATTCTTATCAGTTTATGAGCATTTGTCATTTTTTCCATGATTATTGTGTGCTGCATATGGGCATGAGCTCTACATGTGTTTTGGGCCATGCCATGCCATCTTTACAGGGGTTTATGCCATGTATTTTTGTGATCAATGTGGTGACTAGCACAAGCATACAAAGTAGCTCTCGTGATGTTGCTGATTTCAGGGACTTAGAATTTCAGCAAGTCATTTCCCTGCTGCTATTTTAATGCCATGTATTCATGTTGCTACAGAGTGATCCATGCTTCTTTTGAGTATGTTCAGTAAGTATGATTTTGACATATGGTTACGATCTATCCATCCATGTCCTTGTTTGCATTTATGGAGTCCCCTAGCATGACTCAATATTGCTCTACTTTTGCTATAAAATGTTCCTGGCAGATTGTTTACGTGTTAATCAATTTTGCTAAGGTTGTTGTAGTTGATCCATTCATGCTATGAGATGGTTCTTGCCATGGTTAGCTTCTTGAACATGTATTTTTGCTGGTAGTATTCTTAGCTTGTCATGCAATGCCTTGTGTTGAGTGCATCGAGCTCGCAAACATGCCTACGTAACTCTGTTTATGCCATGTCCATTTTTCTGCTAAGTCTGAATCTGTTAACGAGACTTGCTATGTTTACATGGGTGCCATCATGTTTTCTGTGCTTTTTGGGTTATGGTCAGTAAGGGACTTTTGTTATATGCTTTGAGTAGATGCATGCCATGCCTTGTATTGCTAAGATCTAATCATGTAGCATGTTGTTATCTTGCTCTAAACATTGCTTCCTGATGTTAATTCCTGACATGTTAGTATTTTCACTAAGTCTGTGATGCTGTTATCTTCTGCACTTTTGCCATGCTTGTTTGAACCTGCTATTGTGTGATTTAGCCGTAGCTCAGTGTTCATCTTTTGTCTAGCATCTTGAGTAGATCACTGCCATGTGCTTTGTTGCTATGTTGGAGTGCAGTAGCTTAGTTTCTTGTTGCATTTTAGAAGGCATCGTGCTGTTAATCGCAGAATTGTGCCATTCTTGTTTTGCTTGCCATTTGCAAACCGTGCATCTGATTCCGATGATATTTATATCGATTTCAACCGAAATCAACCCATCTTTCCAGCGGCACACTTGGCTTGCCAAGTTGAGGCCCGGTTCAATCTTTTCCTTCTGGAGCACGCATATGCATTGCATAGCACATCCCGCATATCATACCATGTTTTATCATGTTGCTTGCACATTGCACCGTGGTTGATTGTGGTTTTGTTTGCCTGTATTCTTGCCTTGGGTAGAGCCGGGAGATGAGTATGTGATCGAGGAACCCGTTGAGTACGCTTACGAGGATCAAGCTTACGTCAACTCAGAGAACTTTGCAGGCAAGATGACCATACCCTCGAAATCAGTTCTATCTTTGCTTGCTAGTTGTTCGCTCTTTTGCTATGCTGCGATACCTACCACCTGCTATATCATGCCTCCCATATTGCCATGACAAGCCTCTAACCCACCTTTTCCTAGCAAACCGTTGTTTGGCTATGTTACCGCTTTGCTCAGCCCCTCTTATAGCGTTGCTAGTTGCAGGTGAAGTTGGAGTTTGTTCCTTGTTGGAACATGTTTATTGTTGGGATATCATTACTATATCTTGTTTACTTTAATGCACCTATATACTTGGTTAAGGGTGGAAGGCTCGACCTTATGCCTGGTGTTTTGTGCCACTCTTGCCGCCCTAGTTTCCGTTATACCGGTGTTATGTTCCTTGATTTTGCGTTCCTTACATGGTTGGGTGTTATGGGAACCCCTTGACAGTTCGCCTTGAATAAAACTCCTTCAGCAAGGCCCAACCTTGGTTTTACCATTTGCCACCTAAGCCTTTTTCTCTTGGGTTCCGTGGACTCAAGGGTCATCTTATTTTAAACCCCCCCGGGCCAGTGCTCCTCTGAGTGTTGGTCCGAACCGAGCTGCCTGCAGGGCCACCTCGGGGAAACTTGAGGTTTGGTTTTACTCATAGCTAGTCTCATCCGGTGTTGCCTTGAGAACGAGATACGTGCGACTCCTATCAGGATTTGTTGGCACATCGGGTGGCTTTGCTGGTCTTGTTTTACCATTGTCGAAATGTCTTGTAACCGGGATTCCGAGTCTGATCGGGTCGTCCTGGGAGAAGGAATATCCTTCGTTGACCGTGAGAGCTTGTGATGGGCTAAGTTGGGACACCCCTACAGGGTTTTGAACTTTTGAAAGCCGTGCCCGCGGTTATGGGCAGATGCGAATTTGTTAATATCCGGTTGTAGAGAACCTGACACTTAACTTAATTAAAAATGCATCAACAACGTGTGTAACCGTGATGGTCTCTTTTCGGTGGAGTCCAGGAAGAGAACACGGTTTCGTGTTATGCTTGAACGTAAGTAGTTCAGGATCACTTCTTGATCATGATGGCTTATCGACCGTGCTTTGCTTCTCTTTTCGCTCTCATTTGCGTAAGTTAGCCACCATATATGCTAGTGCTTGCTGTAGCTCCACCTCACTACCTTTTCCTACCTATAAGCTTAAATAGTCTTGATCGCGAGGGTGTGAGATTGTTGAGTCCCCGTGACTAACATATTACTTCCAAAACTAGATGCAGGTGCCGATGATGCCAGTATAGGGGATGCGACCAAACTCAAGTGGGAGTTCGACGAGAATTCAAGGTGCTACTATGTTTCTTTTCCAGACGATCAGTAGTGGAGCCCAGTTGGGGCGATCGGGGATCTATCGCATTTGGGGTTCTCTTTATTTTGGTTCCATTGTCGGACCTTGATTGTATTCTGGATGATGTAGTGCTATATTTATGTATTGTGTGAAGTGGTGATTGTAAGCCAACTCTTTATCTCTATCTTATTCAGTACATGGGATGTGTAAAGATTACCCCTCTTGCGACATGCCTACTATGCGGTTATGCCTCTAAGTCATGCTCCGACACGTGGGAGATATAGCCGCATCGTGGGTGTTACAATAAGTGAAGCACTAGAGCAAAATTATCTAGCTCAAAAGATATAAGTGAAGCTCATAGAGTATTCTAATAAATTCCGATTCATGTGTATCTCCCCCAAAAGGTGTGTACAGCAAGGATGATTTTGGTAAGCTAAAAATCAAAGACTCAAATCATACAAGACGCTCCAAGGAAAACACATATCATGTGGTGAATAAAAATATAGCCTCAAGTAAAGTTACCGATAGACGAAGACGAAAGAGGGGATGCCTTCCGGGGCATCCCCAAGCTTAGGCTTTTGGTTGTCCTTGAATTTTACCTTGGGGTTCCTTGGGAATCCCCAAGCTTAGGCTCTTGCCACTCCTTATTCCAAAATCCATCAAATCTTTACCCAAAAACTTGAAAACTTCACAACACAAAACTTCAACAGAAAATCTCATGAGCTCCGTTAGTATAAGAAAATAAACCACCACTTTAAGGTACTGTAATGAAATCATTATTTATTTATATTGATGTTAAACCTACTTTATTCCAACTTCTCTATGGTTCATACCCACCGATACTACTCATAGATTCATCAAAATAAGCAAACAACACACAAAAACAGAATCTGTCATAAATAGAACAGTCTGTAGCAATCTGATTTGTTTGAATACTTATGTAACTCCAAAAATCCATAGAAAGTTTTTAATCCTAGATAAAAAGTATATTGATCTACTGCAGTTGTAATTGGTATTTTATCGCTCTCTGGTAAAAAATGATAATTATTTTCGTGAGTGCAAACTTTCTATTTTTCAGCAGGATCAAATCAACTATTACCATAAGCTATCCCAACGTTCTTACTTGGCACACACACTAATTAAAACATAAAAAACACAATAATAAGAGAAGCTAGATGAATTATTTATTACTAAGCAGGAACAAAAAGCAAAGAATGAAATTAAAATTGGGTTGCCTCCCAACAAGCGCTATCGCTTAACGCCCCTAGCTAGGCATAAAAACAAGAATAGATCTATGTATTGTCATCTTTGGTATGCAATACATAAGTGGCTCTCATAATAGATTCATAAGGCAATTTAATTTTATTCATAGGAAATTATTCCATGCCTTTCCTTAACGGAAATTGGAATCTAATATCCTTCTTTCATGTCAATAATTGCACCAATCGTTTTAAGGAAAGGTCTACCAAGAATAATAGGACAAGTAGGATTGCAATCTATATCAAGATCAATGAAATCTACGAGCACATAATTCCTATTTGCAACAATAATAACATCATTAATCCTTCCCATAGGTTTCTTAATAGTGGAAACCGCAAGATGCAAATTTAAAGAACAATCATCAAATTGAAGGAAACCTAGCACATCACACAAAGTTTTTGGAATCATGGAAATACTAGCGCCCAAATCACACAAAGCATAGCATTCATAATCTTCATCTTAATTTTAATAGTAGGTTCCCACTCATCATAAAGTTTTCTAGGGATAGAAACTTCTAGTTAAAGCTTATCTTCATAGGATTCCATTAAAGCATCAACGATATGTTTAGTAAAAGCTTCATTTTGGTTATAATCATGAGGAGAATTTAACACAGATTGCAACAAGGAAATACAATCTATCAAAGAGAAATTATCATAATTAAATTCCTTGAAATCCAAAATAGTGGGTTCATCGCTATGTAAAGTTTTGATCTCTTGAATCCCACTTTTATCAATTTTTGCATCAAGATCTAAAAACTCCGAATTATTGGGACGCCTTTTAACTAAAGTTGACTCATCTACAATACCATCTTTATCAAGATTCATATTGGAAAACAAAGATTTAATAGGATTCACTTCAATCACTTTTAGATCTTCATCATTATTATCATGAAAACTAGAAGAACACGCTTTCACAAAGCAATATTTTTTAGCATGCATCCTAGAGGTTCTTTCTTTGCACTCGTCAATGGAAATTCTCATGGCTTTGAGGGACTAATTGATGTCATGATTAGGTGTAATAGATCCAAGATTCAAAGAATCAACATCAAGAGAAATTCTATCCACGTTCCTAGCCAACTCATCAATCTTAAGCAATTTTTCTTCAACCAAAGCATTGAAATTCTTTTGACAACTCATAAATTCTTTAACACTAATCTCAAAATCAGAGGGTATCTTATTAAAATTTCCATAAGAGTTGTTGTAGGAATTACCATAATTATTAGAGGAATTATTAGGAAATGGCCTAGAATTAAAGTTTCCTCTATACGCATTGTTACCAAAATTGTTCCTACCAACAAAATTCACATCCATAGATTCATTATTATTCTCAGTGGATAAAGGCATATCATTAGGATCAGAAGAAACACTTTTATTAGCAAACAATTTCATAAGTTCATCCATCTTTCCACTCAAAACATTAATCTCTTCAATCACATGAACTTTTTTACTAGTGGATCTTTCGGTGTGCCATTGAGAATAATCAACCATAATACTGTCTAGGAGTTTAGTAGCTTCTCCTAAAGTGATTTCCATAAAAGTGCCCCCCGCAGCTGAATCTAAAAGATTTCTAGAAGCAAGATTCAATCTAGCATATTTTTTTTGTATAATCATCCACAAATTCAAACCATGTGTAGGGCAATCACGTATCATTAATTTCATCCTCTCCCAAGCTTGTCCAACATGCTCATGATCAAGTTGCTTAAAATTCATAATATCGTTCCTAAGAGAGATGATCTGAGCGGGAGGAAAATACTTAGAGATAAAAGCATCTTTGCACTTATTCCATGAATCAATACAATATTTAGGCAAAGAAGATAACCAAGTTTTAGCACGGTCTCTAAGCGAAAACGGGAATAGCTTCAATTTAACAATATCATTATCCACATCTTTCTTCTTTTGCATATCACACAAATCAACAAAGTTGTTTAGATGGGTAGCGACATCTTCACTAGGAAGGCCAGAAAATTGACTTTCATAACAAGATTAAACAAAGCGGTATTAATTTCACAAGATTCAGCATCGGTAGTAGGAGCAATCGGAGTGCTAATAAAATCATCGTTGTTGGTATTGGAAAAGTCACACAATTTAGTTTTATCTTGAGCCATCGTGACAAACAATCAATCTAACACACAAGCACACAAGAAGCAAGCAAAAAGAGACAAACGGAAAAGGGGGCGAAGAAAAGGCAAAGGTTTTTGAAAATCATTTTAGAAGTGGGGGAAGGAGGAAAACAAGAGGCGAATGGAAAATAATATAATGCGAGGGAGAAAAGTTTATGATGGGTACTTGGTATGTCTTGACTTGGCGTAGATCTCCCCGGCTACGGCGCCAGAAATCCTTCTTGCTACCTCTTGAGCATGCGTTGGTTTTTCCTTGAAGAGGAAAGGGTGATGCAGCAAAGTAGCATAAGTATTTCCCTTAGTTTTTGAGAACCAAGGTATCAATCCAATAGGAGACAACGCACAAGTCACCTAGTACCTGCACAAACAATCAAGAACCTTGCAACCAACGCGATAAAGGGGTTGTCAATCCCTTCACGGTCACTCGCAAAAGTGAGATCTGATGGAGATAGTAAATTAAATATTTTTGTTATTTTTATTGTATAGATTGGAAAGTAAAGATTGCAAAATAGTAAACGAGATGCGATGTAAATAAAAGATATGCAATATAATAAGAAAGAGACCCCGGGGCCATAGGTTTCACTAGTGGCTTCTCTCAAGATAGCATGTATTACGGTGGGTGAACAAATTACTGCCGAGCAATTGATAGAAAAGCGCATAGTTATGAGAATATAAGGCAATGATCATGAATATAGGCATCACGTCCGTGTCAAGTAGACCGAAACGATTCTGCATCTACTACTATTACTCCACACATCGACCGCTATCCAGCATGCATCTAGAGTATTAAGTTCATAAGAACAGAGTAACGCATTAAGCAAGATGACATGATGTAGAGGGATAAACTCAAGCAATATGATATAAACCCCATCTTTTTATCCTCGATGGAAACAATACAATATGTGCCTTGCTGCCCCTACTGTCACTGGGAAAGGACACCGCAAGATTGAACCCAAAGCAATGCACTTCTCACATTGCAAGAAAGATCAATCTAGTAGGCCAAACTAAACCGATAATTCGAGGAGACTTGCAAAGATATCAAATCAGGCATATAAGAATTCAGAGAAGAACCAAATAATATTCATAGATAATCTTGTTCATAAATCCACAATTCATCGGATCTCGGCAAACACACCGCAAAAGAGTATTACATTAAATAGATCTCCAAGAATATCAAGGAGAACTTTGTATTGAGAATCAGAGAGAGAGAAGAAGCCATCTAGCTAATAACTATGGACCCGAAGGTCTGTGGTAAACTACTCACGCTTCATTGGAGAGGCAATGGTGTTGATGTAGATGCCCTCCGTGATTGATTTCCCCTTCGACAGATCATGGGAAAAGGCCCCAAGATGGGATCTCACAGGTATAGAAGGTTGCGGCGGTAGAAAAGTGGTTTCGTGGCTCTCCCTAGTCGATCTAGGGTATAAGAGTATATATAGGCAAAAGAAGTACGTCGGTGGAGCTACGTGGGGCCCACGAGGGTGTGGGCGCACACTCCTACCTCATGGCTGCCTGACGGAGTTCTAGACTTCAACTCCAAGTCTTCTGGATTGCTTTCGGTCCAAGAAAGATCATCGCGAAGGTTTCATTCCGTTTGGACTCCGTTTGGTATTCCTTTTCTGCGAAACTCTAAAATAGGCAAAAAAACATGAACTGGCACTGGGCCTCCGGTTAATAGGTTAGTCCCAAAAATAATGTAAAAGAGCATATTAAAGCCCATTAAACATCCACAACAGATAATATAATAGCATGGAACAATAACAAATTATAGATACATTGAAGATGTATGTCTCCCCCCTCCCGTCGCTGGCGATTGGCGGACGGCCCAGCGCTGCTCGTCTTCTCCTGCGCGCTGCCGGGGCCGAAGCCCCTCTCTGCCCCGTCCCTCCCACGCCTCCCCTCCTCGCCCCTTGGCCCCTCCGACCGCCATGCCCACCCGCAAGTATGTCCCTCCCCATGCCTCGGACCCCGCTCCTCAAGCCGGCTCGGCTGCTAGGGCCGGCCCAAACTGAGGCCGCCAGGGGCAGGGACGCAAGAAGAAGCGCCACCAGGCCCGGGCGCCAGCCTCCTAAGCCGTTGCGGCTACGGGTTCCACTGTGGCTTCGGGGCCTGTCTCCGGCCTCCCCTCACCTCCATGCTTCAACTGTGGGGAGGTCGGCCATGTGCAAGTCAACTGCTCCAACCCGCCATGATGCTACATTTGTAAGGACCCGGGACACCTTGATCTGCTCTGCCCCGACAGGCCCTTGACTGATGAGCTCCGGATGTACGGCCACATGATCGAGGGGTTGGGCTTATTCCATGTTGAGCTCCCTGACCTCGCCCCACCCTCTCCCTCCCTCCAGGCGATCGTGACAGTGGTAGATTTTGTGGCCTCGCCCGAGATGATCGAGGCCGAGCTCAACCACTTGTACCGCCGTCAGTGGGACTGGGAGGTCACCCTGACATCCGGGACGGTGTTCTTCATGATCTTCCCCGACGCTCTCAGCCAGGGCTATGCTACTCGCAGTGATCAGATCACCCTCGCCCTCAACAAGATCATCGTCGACATCTTCGAGCCGATTCTCGACCCTAAGGCGGTGGCGGTGCTGGATACGGCCTGGATCCTCATTGCTGGCCTCCCGGACATTGCGAGGTCCGACCGCGTCATTCGCCAGATGTCTCGGATCCTTGGCAAGGTGGTCATGGTGGACGAGCTCTCCCTCCACAAGGAGGAGGAGGAGGTCCGGGTCAAGGTCAAGTGTCTGGACTCCTCCTGGTTCCGTGCCACCGTCCGGGTATTCTTCAACGACCAGGGCTTCGACTTGCGGATCGCTCCTGTGCCCCCCACGCTTCTCCGTCGACGGCCCTCCATGAGGTAACACCGGCGGGGATTACCATGGCCGCCACCACTGTCGCTCTGCCCGCTCGGATGATGAGGAGGCCTCAGATGACGGCCGCTCCCGGTCCCCCTCTCCTGACCCTCGCGTGCCTTCCGTGGGGCATGGGGGCCGGCAGGTCGGGCTCGGCTCCTCGGGACCACCGGTGGCCTCCATTGGGGCTTCGGTGGACTCGCCGGCCGGTCCCTCAGGCGAGAGCGACACATCTAGTGTCGGGCTGCTGGTCATCCCCGCCTCCTCCCCGCGCTCCCCAGCCGGCCCTCCGCCGGCTCCTGCTGCTTCCACTCCGGTGTCCCCGGCTCCGCTGCCGGTGTCCCCGGCTCCCCCGCGCCTCCCACCCTACTCGGGACCCGTGGCCGTGGCAGACCCGGCCCCTGCCCTGGTGCCGGCGGTGGTCACGCCCGTGGCCTCCCCGCCACCCCCTGCCGTGGACCTCTACTTGGAGGTGTCCCCCCTCCCATGCCGGCCGCTTCTACGCCACCTGCGCCCCCTACTTCGGACGTCTCTCCGCCCTCTGCACCACCCACTTGTTGGGGAACGCAGTATTTCAAAAAAAATATTCCCGCGATCACGCAAGATCTATCTAGGAGAATCATAGCAACGAGAGGAGAGAGTATGTCTACGTACCCTCGTAGACCTAAAGTGGAAGCGTTATGTAACACGGTTGATGCAGTCGAACGTCTTCGTGATCCAACCGATCAAGTATCGAATGCACGGCACCTCCGCGATCTGCGCATGTTCAGCTCGGTGACATCCCTCGAACTCTTGATCCAGTTGAGGCCGAGGGAGAGTTCCGTCAGCACGACGGCGTGATGACGGTGATGATGAAGTTACCGACGCAGGGCTTCGCCTAAGCACTACAACGATATGACCGAGGTGGAAATCTGTGGAGGGGGCACCGCACACGGCTAAACAATCAACTTGTGTGTCTATGGGGTGCCCCCTCCCCCATATATAAAGGGGTGGAGGAGGGGGCCGGCCAGCCACCTTGGGCGCGCCCCAAGGGGGGAATCCTACTCCTACTAGGAGTAGGTTCCCCCCTTTCCTAGTCCTACTAGGAGGGGGAAGGGAAGGAAAGGGGGGCCGACCGCCCTCCCAATTCGGATTGGGCTTGAGGGGGCGCCCCTCCTCTTGGCCTTCTCCTCTCTCTTCCACTAAAGCCCATGTAGGCCCATTAAGCCACCGGGGGGTTCCGGTAACCCCTGGTACTCCGGTAAATGCCTGAACTCATCCAAAACCATTCCGGTGTCCAAACATAACCTTCCAATATATCGATCTTCATGTCTCGACCATTTCGAGACTCCTCGTCATGTCCGTGATCACATCTGGGACTCCGAACTACCTTCGGTACATCAAAACACATAAACTCATAATACCGATCATCATAGAACTTTAAGCATGCAGACCCTACGGGTTCGAGAACTATGTAGACATGACCGAGACTCATCTTCGATCAATAACCAATAGCGGAATCAGGATGCTCATATTGGTTCCTACATATTCTACGAAGATCTTTATCGGTCAAATCGCATAACAACATACGTTGTTCCCTTTGTCATCGGTATGTTACTTGCCCGAGATTCGATCGTTGGTATCATCATACCTAGTTAAATCTCATTACCGGCAAATCTCTTTACTCATTCCGTAATGCATTGTCCCGCAACTAACTCATTAGTCACATTGCTTGCAAGGCTTATTGAAAGTGCTAGTTATCGACTAGAGGGGGGGGTGAATTGGTGATTTTTATGAAAGTCTTGAAAACACGGGGGCTTTGAAGACAAATGATAGAAATGAACATATTGATATGCAGCGGAAGGTAGACTACACCAGACAAGCCATAGTCAAGTAAGCAATGAAGTGAAAGCACGAAGACTATTAGTTGCTAGGTAGTATGGATCAGGATGGAAGCTAGTATGAAGCCAAACAACAACAGTCTTCACTCAGTGAAGTCAATCAGATCATGGAAGTAGGAAATGACTTCACGAAGACAAAATGTAAGTAAAGAGAGGTAAAGGATAGAACCAGTTGCTTGGTGAGGACAAGGATTTGTTGGACCAGTTCCAGTTGCTGTGACAACTGTACGTCTGGTTAGGGAGGCTGAGATTCAACTCAGAAGACAGTGTCTTAACCTTATTCCCCTTGGTCTAAGGACACACAATCCTCTCCCGATCACTAGTAAGTCTTCAAGGTAGACTTCCAAACCTTCACATACTTCGTTCACCGGCGATCCACAATGGCTCTTGCTCAGAACACGACGCCTAACCGGCTGGAGGATTCACAGTCCTCAAGTGCAACAAGTCTTCAGATCACGCAGACAGAAACTTCAGTGACGCCTAACACTCTTTGGCTCTGGGTGTTTAGGGCTTTGTCCTCGCAAGGATCTCTCTCTCTCTCAAATGCTTCGGAGGTAGGTTGTTCTCAAACTGCAAAAACCTTGCACTAACTCTGAGTAGCCACCAATTTATGGTGTAGGGGGTGGGCTATTTATAGCCAGGAGGCAACCCGACCTGATTTGTCCGAAATGACCCTGGGTCACTAAGGAACTGACACGTGTCCAACGATCATATTTCAAACACACGCGGCAGCTTGACTTGGGCTACAAGTAAAGCTCACTCATCCAGCTCTGGATAAGATTTGCTCTCATTGCCTTCGCTCGAAGACATAGGATTTGGTTGAGAATCACTTTAGTCACTCTGACTTTGTTCACTTGGACCCCACTTAACAGTACGGTGGTTCCTATGACTCAACAAAAAAGAAAAGGAAACTACGAAACAACCATGTCAGTACTTCAGGATGCTGCTAATGCGACACTACGATCAGAGACCCTTCGAGAAACTGTGTGCGATGCAATGATCACGAATGGTGGTGTAGGAAAACCGCCAGAAATGTGTAAAATGTTTGCGATGACGGATGCATCAAACACGGTTCAGGTTTTAGTTGCTTGTGCGATGAAGGGCATATGATTCAGTTCAATTAATTGTTTGTGATGAGGAGGAACAAAAGAAACGGGCAGCCAGATGAAGGTGTGTGCGCGATGTATAGCATATGGTTCACTCGGATGTGATTAGGCAACACAAAAGAAATGGACAACCCGATTAGGTGTGTGCGATGTACATCATACTGTTCACTCGGATGAACTGTTTGTGATTAGGCAAGAGAATATAAACGGTTCAATATAACAAGATGTGTGTGATACGCGGCAAACATGTCTATAATCAGAAATGTGGGCGAAGACCGATAATAACGCAGACGATTGCTTCTAATAAGACGTATGTGATATGCTCTGTCTACACAAAATCTATTGGCCATTGTGGGACGGGCGGTCATCCAGATACGCCATAAGGATGTGAAGAGGCATTCCTATCAGCAAGGACTAGCTGTTCCACCAGTAGCTCATGTAAGAAAACTATCAAGTTAAGTGGGCTCAGGCTGGAGCAGGCATCGGATGGGTGACTGGATGGGAAGTTGTATCGATGTTAAATTAGGTGATGGGAAATTTAACCTCGAGGTCCTTGTTTTTTATTATTTTTATTTTTAACACATGTTAAAGAAGGTCTACCGCATTAATTTTTGACAATGTGATACGTGGCATTCAGTTGATCCATCCGACCTATTTGTGATGGAATAGGCCGTGTGTGTTGTGGGCAAACACTTGCTAGTATTCAACCATTTGGGATTGATGAATTCATCACCGACGGGATCCCTAGTGTGGTTTCTGTTCACCTGATCATCATCTACTTCTTGTGCTAGCTTGATGCTAAGTTTCCATTAATTGATGGCATTTTATGAACACGCCACCGTTTCCCACCATTTCCTCACCTGTTTCCCACCACCCTGCTATATTGCGCATAGGGGGGGGGCGATGCACGGAGGCGACAAGCACAGCCTGTAGCACATCCACCTTTTCCAAGCATGCCAACCCACCACAGCACCGCCTCTGCCATCAACCTCATCGACGAGGAAAATGAGCAGGCGCCATGACCCGTCAAGGCCGAGGCGCTCCCCGGCAACGCAATGGACGATGCTGTGATGCGCGTCATAGCTAGGGTTGAGCAGACCTTTGGCGCATGGCGCTTGAGCGCCGCGGATCAAGATAGGCATGTCAGCGCCAACAGGCTGCAGCTCGCTGCACAACATGATCGATGGTGCACCACAGAGCAAGCTAGGTGCATCCGCGCTGATAGGCTGCGGCTTGCCGCACAGCGAGACCGTTGGAGCGTCGCAGAGCGAGAGGGGCAGCGCGCCGCATAGCAAGAGCGGATCCATCGACGCTTGGCTGCTGTCTACACAGCGTCGCAGCTGTGTACACACCCTGTTAGTACCCCCATTCCTCGCCAGGAGTGGGCAGAGGCCCTCAATGTCGTACTTGCACCAGATGCCTGCCACGCCGTACTTGCACCGGACGCCCGCTGCACCGTTCGCATGGGTGCCGCCGTTCACCTTGTCCGCGGCCCGCTGGATGCCAATGCGTTGGTCCGTAGGCTCGACCGCCTCCTTGGCCCAGGTGTCCACCTGGGCGCAATAGAGGAACATGGCCATCACATCCTCGAGCTGGTGATCTCCGATGAAATAGCCAACTTGGAGCTTGAGATCGCGCTCCAGATGTACCACGAGCGTGTCGATCGGTTGGACGAATGCCTGCACGAGTTCAGGCAGAGCCAAGAGCTACCCTAGGCAAGGGCTGCTGGTCATGGTCTCATGGACGCGTTTTATTTTGAAAAGTTGTTTCGACATGGATAGCTTTGTATTCACAACAATCATAGTATTGCTCTGTTTCATTGTGTGTACTCTGTTTTCCATTCTTATATCTTCTGTTTCAATGTATGTATATACGCTTTCCATTATGTATATGTGGATGATAATAGCTAGATTGAAATTAGTATACAAAAATAGATAGAAAATGGAATTCATAATATATATATATTAATTGTTCATTAGATCATCACAGAATATATATATATCATCACATATACGTGATGATACTTAACTAGTAGGTACAATGCATAAAATTGAAAATGAACAATACTAAAACTAATAATCCCTCCTGGGGCCAGTATTCTGGCAGCCCCTCGCCAGCAGCTCCCTGGTGCATGGCGTCTTCCCAGTGCGGAGGCAGCACTCCGACTCCTCCGCCTTGCAGTGCTTGACGTACCGATCTGCCTCTTGCTGGAGGACGCACGCGACCGATATTGCCATTTCGTTGGGCGCCCCTCGGAGCTCCTCATCGGTGGCACGCTAGAGCTTATCAGCCCACCTCCACGCAGCGACGAGGTGCCCAGCGCCTATGACCTTCCTCACGAAGTACCTGTCTTCGTACACCTCCTCGACACGACGACGCGCCCGCCCCCAAAGCTCCGCCGCCTCCTTTGGCTTCCTCCTCTGCCATCTCCTTATTGAACGCCACTTTCCTGGCTTTCTCAGCCGGCGGCAGCGACTTCCATAGACAAAGATTGTACTGGCCCCAAAACCAATCCAAAGTTGGGGGTCCGGCGCAACCTCGTCAGGCGGCGCGTAGGGGTCCTCGTCGCTGCTAATCGAGTGAGCGTCCTCGGGGAGCGGCGACTCGTCAGCGCGTGGGCAGACCAGCGATGCCATGACAGAGATTTGAGAGAGAGTGAGAGGGCGAGCGAGGGGAAGATGTAGATGAGAATGTAGGCGGGATGACGTGAGCAAGGTAGTATTTATTGGCGGACGGAATATAGATCGACGGGGATAGTACAAACGCCGGTCGCCGGAATTTATGAGTACTGTAGTTTGAATTTCGCACGATTCCTGCAGCAAAATCCGTGTGTGAACATAATAGCCAAAATCCATGTGTGAATATAATAGCTGACGGTTTCCAATGCAGAACCGTGGCTGATTAATGATCCCCGCCATTCACCTACCAAACCTCGAGCCGCGAGATAGAGTGCCAATCGTGTGGGGGCCATTTGTCTTGCCAGATCTTTGCATTTTCTTTTTTGAACACTAGATATTTACATCATCTGATGATTTTTTAACTCGCACACAAGTACACAAAAATATGATTTTTCAAACCGTTTAGGTTAGGCGTTGCATGTAGATGTAGTTCAAATTTAAATTACGGTCATTAAATGGTTAGAAAATCACTTAAATGTCTTTAAAAGGTCAAATGACCCCTGAAAATTTCCAAATTTTCACATGACAGTTGTATTAGTGCACGTTAAACGTAGGAAAAAATTTGAAGGCCGTAAGAGGAAGCTATCTCCCGTCCATAAGCAAACATGCATTGTTCCCTTTCGGAACCACGAACCTTCTAGTGAGTTGCTCCGGTTTGTGAGGGGTGTGTGTCCAAACTTTCGTCCAACAGGCCAATTTTTTTACCACATCATCTTGGTGGCATGACATTAAATCAAGCAAGGTTTCATGGTTTTCTGATCATTTTTTAATTTTTTGGAATTAAAATGCCATGGCATGCACTCCAGGCATGTGCCCATGCCTTGACACCAATATGTTTGAAAATTCATTCGAATTTACTGCACATGGAATTAACTCGCACACAAGTACACAAAAATATGTTTTTTCAAACCGTTTTGGTTAGGCGTTGCATGTAGATGTAGTTCAAATTTGAATTACGGTCATTAAATGGTTAGAAGATCACTTAAATGTCTTTAGAAGGTCAAATGACCCCTGAAATTTACCAAAATTTCACATGACAGTTCTATTAGTGCACGTTAAACGTAGGAAAAAATTTGAAGGCCGTAAGAGGAAGCTATCTCCCGTTCGTCATCAAACATGCATTGTTCCCTCTCGGAACCACGAACCTTCTAGCGAGTTGCTCCTGTTTGTGAGGGGCGTGTGGCCAAACATTCGTCAAACATGCCAATTTCTTTATCACATCATCTTGGTGGCATGACATTACATCAACCAAGGTTTCATGTGTTTCTGATCATTTTTCTATTTGTTTTCAATTAAAACACTACAAAAAATACACTTCCGTGATGATACGTGTTTGTCACAGTAGGTCACATTTTTTGTCATGCATGTACATCCATGATGATTTTATGACAGAATCAAGATAGTCATACATGTGCTGTCATAGAAGTGTTCCATGACATTATCAAAATTATCATCATGGAAGTGTCCACTTCCATGACGATAAATCAAGCGTCACAGAAGTGCTTTCGTCAAGGGTGACTGACACGTGGCATCCACCATAACGGAACACCTTTAAGCTATCGGGTCCAGTAACCCGTTAACAGCCCCGACCAATGGGGATTTTCCACGTGTAAAATCATCATTGGCTGGAGGAAAGATGTGTCGGCTCACCGTTGGGATAGATGCCATCCAGTCATTGGACCCAAGGCGCCTATGATACATCGACACGTGGCACGAACCAATAGAGGCCCATTCTTGTGAAAAGGCCGGCCCGTTTGACTTGGTCAAAAGGTGGTGGGCTGGCCCATGAAAAGCCTGTTAACGGTCTGTTTGCATATAGCCCATTTACAGCCCGCTAACCCAGGGCCCGTTACGACTGAGGGAGTCCTGGACTAAGGGGTCCTTGGACGTCCGGCCTGTTATCTATGGGCTGGACTGATGGGCTGTGAAGATATGAAGACCGAAGACTGTACCTATGTCCGGATGGGACTCTCCTTAGAGTGGAAGGCAAGCTTGGCGAACAACCATGGATATTCCATATTATGTAACCGACTCTATGTAACCCTAGATCCCCCCGGTGTCCATATAAACTGGAGGACTTAGTCCGGATAGGGGATACTCAATACCTTAGTCATACATGCTAGACTTCTAGGGTTTAGCCATTACGATCTCGTGGTAGATCAACTCTTGTAATACTCATATTCATCAATATTAATCAAGCAGGACATATGGTATTACCTCCATCAAGATGGCCCGAACCTGGGTAAAACTTCGTGTCCCCTGTCTCCTGTTACCATCAACCTTAGACGCACAGTTCGGGACCCCCTACCCGAGATCTACTGGTTCTGACACCGACATTGATGCTTTCATCGCTGAAAGGTTCGATGGCCCCTTCAATCGTCAATAATGGCGCTGTCTGCGGAGAAACTCTCCTCCCTAGACAGATCCTTATGTTCAGTGGCTTCGCACTGCGGGCCAACTCGTTTGGCCATCTGGAGCAGATCGAAAGCTACGCCCCTGGCCATCAGGTCAGATTCGGGGGCTCGAACTACGTCGCAGACATCCGTGGGGACTTGATCTTCGCCGGATTCGATACCGCGGTAGCCGCTCACGATCACCCCGATGATCATGACTTAAATCTATCATCAGGCCGCATCCAGGAGATCGCTCCTGTAACCGCTCGGGCCCTAGAGCCGGAGTGGGCCGCACCATCCAAAGATGGGAGGATTAACCCCACCACGGAGGCCGCAGATTCCACGGCGTTGGAGCCGGACATGGACCCGGTCTCACTCGATGCTGAAAGTGCAACTATCCCTAGGTGGTTTTGGTAATTCCTAACAACATATAGCTCATTGAGCTAATGCTATTTCAAGATTAATATCTTAGGAAAGCTGAATGATTGGCATGGCATGGATGAGAAAAGTGGATCCCTCAAATGCTAAGGACAAAGGATTGGCTCAAGCTCAAAGCTCAAGACTCTACATTTTCTATTTTAGTGATCCGAGATCACATTGAGTCTATAGGAAAAGCCAATACTATCAAGGAGGGATGAGTTGTTGCTTAATGAGGCTCTTTCTCAAAATGCTTAGTAATATGCTCCAAAACCCTCAACTACTTTCTCACATCCACATATGACCTAAACCAAAAGTCAAACTCGGCCCCACCGATTCTTTCTATCCGGCACCACCGAGTTTCAAATGTCATAGCCACTGCCACAAACCCTAGGCAAATAGGTCTCGCCAATAGGGATCTCGGTCTCACCGAGATGGGATTGAAATCTCTCTATTTCCCTTCGTAACATTTCGGTCTTACCGAGATGAGCGATCGGTCCCACCGAGATTGCAATGTGAACTCTCTGTTTTCCCTTCGTAACGTTTCGGTCTCACAGAAATGAGCGATCGGTCCCACCGAGTTTACCTGACCAACTCTCTGGTTAGCTTATTACCAAAATCGGTCTCACCGAGTTTGTGTAATCGATCTCACCGAGATTATGTTATGCCCTAACCCTAATCATATCGATCCTACCGAGTTGCATATCGGTCCCACCGAAAAACCCTAACGGTCACTAGCTTTGCTGAGTCGGTCCGACCGAGTTTAACAATTGGGTCCCACCGAGATTGGCAAGTTGTGTAACGGTTAGATTTTGTGTGGAGGCTATATATACCCCTCCACCACCTCTTCATTCGTGCATAGAGCCATCAGAACAAACCTACACTTCCAACTTACTTTTCTGAGAGAGAACCACCCGCACTTGTGTTGATGCCAAGATATTCCATTCTTACCATATGAATCTTGATCTCTAGCCTTCCCCAAGTTGCTTTCCACTCAAATCTTATTTCCACCAAATCCATATCCTGTGAGAGAGAGTTGAGTGTTGGGGAGACTATCATTTGAAGGACAAGCGCAAGGAGTTCATCATCAACACACCATTTCTTACTTCTTGGAGAGTGTTGTATCCTAGATTGGCTAGGTGTCACTTGGGATCCTCCGACAAGATTGTGGAGTTGAACCAAGGAGTTTGTAAGGGCAAGGAGATCGCCTACTTCGTGAAGATCTACCGCTAGTGAGGCAAGTCCTTCGTGGGCGACGACCATGGTGGGATAGACAAGGTTGCTTCTTCGTGGACCCTTCATGGTTGGAGCCCTCCGTGGACTCGTGCAACCGTTCCCCTTCGTGGGTTGAAGTCTCCATCAACGTGGATGTATGATAGCACCACCTATCGGAACCACGACAAAAACATCCGTGTCTCCTATTGCGCCTGAATCCTCCAAACCCTTCCCTTTACATTCTTGCAAGTTGTATGCTTTACTTTCCGCTGATCATATAGTCTTTGCATGCTTGCTTGAATTGTGTTAAGATTGCTTGACTTGTCCAAAGTTGCTAAAATCTGTCAAGAACTAAAATTGGGAAAAGGAAAAGTTTTTATTTGGTCAAGTAGTCTAATCACCCCCCCTCTAGACATACTTTCGATCCTACAGATGCCTATGACACCGGAACACTGGTCTCATCTCCGGGTGTAGGTTCCGAACCACGCGAGCCCGTGGACGCCGAGCTTGATCGTTTATCGATCTTCGAATCCAGCGCCGCAGATATCTTCTAGCACTCGCCTCTGGGCGATGTGCTAAACTCGTTAAAAAGTCTGTCCTTAGCGGAGGACTCTCAGCCGAACTATATCCGGCTCGAACTAGGGGCTGACGGTGGAGAATTTCGATTCCCACCCGCCACCCACTTTATAGCCACGGTCGAGGATTTGACCGACGAACTTGATTACGACTCCGAGGACATCAACGGTATGGATGATGATGCCAGAGAAGAAGAAGACCAGAACCCACCGTTCACCGGACGTTGGACGGCCACTTCCTCGTATGACGTATACATGGTGGATGCACCAAAGGAAAACAGCAGCGATGACAAGGAAGACCCAGTTGATGATAAACCTTCCGAAATACAGTCTAAGCACCAGCGTCAGCGGCTCCGCTCTAAGTCATGCCGCAGTAAAGATAGCAACACCGACACAGGAGAAGATGACACTCCGGAAGGTGCCGGAGACAACGAAGACCCCGTTGACACAATAAACGAACAAGATGAATGGGAAGATGCGCAGGTTAGCCCTATTAAACAGGCCTCACACAAAGATTCGGAGGACGATAGTTACCTTCCGCTCTCCGAGGACGAGGTGAGCCTCGGCACCAAGGATTTCATGGTGCCTGAGGAACCTCTTGAGCAGGAGCGCTTCAAGCGCCAGCTAATAGCCACCGCAAGGAGCCTGAAGAAGAAGCAACAACAACTTCAAGCTGACCAGGATCTTCTCAACGATAAATGGACTGATGTCCTAGCAGCCGAAGAATACGGCCTCAAGCGCCCAACCAAAATATACCCAAAGCATAAATTGCTACCTCAGTTCGACGAGGAGGCTCCGGAATATATACCACCATCATACAATGCGGCCGACCGACCACCACGTGGTCGGGACAAAACGGCAGCTCATGCCGAACACCAGCCCGCCCCGCCTTTCACTCAGGCAAAGGTAAATTCGCCCATGGCCATACATATGACCTCCGGGAAAACCTGAACAATAAAGCAGGACCTACTAGATCAATCTACGGATCGCGAGGACGCACCTCGAAACGTGACAAGGGCCACCTACTCGGACGTGACAAACCCAGTCATGTGTAGGCCGAACACCACAGACGAACTCCATCAGAGTTGCGTCACAATACAGCCCGATACAGAGGCCCCACAAACCCTCATTGCTTCACTGATGAGGTCCTGGACCACGAATTCCCTGAAGGATTCAAGCCTGTGAACATAGAATCATACGATGGGACCACAGACCCCATGGTGTGGATCGAAGACTTCATTCTCCACATCCATATGGCACGTGGAGATGACCTTCACGCCATCAAATACCTCCCTCTAAAACTCAAGGAGCCAGCTCGACACTGGCAAAAGAGTCTACCTGAAAATTCCATCGGCAGTTGGGAGGACTTGGAAGAGGCATTCCTCGATAACTCCCAAGGTACATATGTTTGACCTCCGGACGCTGATGACTTAGGCCATATAGTCCAGCAGCCCGGAGAGTCCACCAGGAAATTTTGGACAAGGTTCCTAACTAAAAAGAACCGAATCGTTGACTGTCCGGACGCTGAAGCTCTAGCAGCTTTCAAACATAGCATCCGCGACGAATGGCTCGCTCGCCACCTCGGCCAAGAAAAGCCAAAATCCATGGCGGCCCTCACGGCACTAATGACCCTCTTTTGTGCGGGCGAGGATAGTTGGTTGGCTCGTAGCAAGAACAATGCAAGCGACTTCGGCATCCCTGAAGTTAAAAGTAACAAAGACAAGTCTCGACACAATAGATACAAGCGCCGAAACAACGGCGACAACACCGAGGATACGGCGGTCAACGCTGGATTCAGTGGCTCTAAGTCCAGTCAGCGGAAGAAGCCATTCCAAAGGAACAATTCGGTCCCATCCAGCTTAGACCGCATACTTGATCGTCCATGCCAGATTCACGGCACCCCGACAAGCCTCCTAATCATACAAATAGAGAGTGCTGGGTTTTCAAACAGGCTGGCAAATTAAACACCGAGAACAGGGAAAAAGGATCGCAAAGCGAGGATGACGACGAAGAGCCACGGCGGGCGAACACAGGGGGACAGAAGAAGTTTCCCCCTCAGGTCAAAACGGTGAACATGATATATGCCACCCACATCCCCAAGAGGGAGCGCAAGTGTGCGCTTAGGGTTGTCTACGCGATAGAGCCAGTCGCCCCAAAATTCAATCCATGGTCGTCATGCCCGATCACTTTCGATCGCCGGGACCACCCGACCAGTATCCATCACGGGGCTCAGCCGCACTAGTCTTAGACCCAATAAATGATGGGTTTCACCTTACTCGCGTCCTTATGGACGGTGGTAGTAGCCTCTATCTACTCTATCAGGATACAACACAGAAAATGGGCATTGACCCATCAAGGATCAAGCCTACAAAGACTCCCTTTAAAGGAGTCATACCAGGTGTAGAGGCCCGCTGTACGGGCTCAATCACATTAGAGGTTGTCTTCGGATCTCCGGACAACTTCCGAAGCGAGGAGTTAATCTTCGATATCGTCCCATTCCGCAGTGGCTATCATGCACTGCTCAAACGAACTATGTTTGCTCGATTCAAGGCAGTGCCACACTATGCTTATCTCAAGCTCAAGATGCCCGGTCCACGCGGTGTCATAACAGTCAATGGCAATACGGAACGCTCTCTCCGTATAGAAGAGCACACAGCTGCCCTAGCAGAAGAAGTACAAAGCGACCTTCTCAAGCAGAACCTTCATTCGGTTGCCGAGCCCGCGGACACCCTTAAGAGGGTCCGAACTACTTTGCAGCAGGAGAGCTCGGCTCGTTAGGAGCTCGACTAGAAATCCGGCCTCCGTCTCAGTCCTGATCAAGTGGTGGCATTCGTGCCGTGCGTACATAACTACGCACTTAAAATTCCATGGGCATTGACGAAGGCGCAGATAACTTGTGACCCATGGCACGGCTCAACCGACATCGGATACACACATACTTTCACTTTTACTTGTTTTCCGTTCAGGTCTCAATCCCATAGGCCCCATTGGGGGGGGTCTGGTCATCGGTCCACTTGTAGGATAAATACACCAAGACGGCGAGAAACGCAGACATATGGGGAACTTTTTAGGTGATTCCGTTAACGATAACTCTACCTGTTTTCCATGACCCATATGCAGCTCTCCCCTGGTTTCAGCATGTTAAATAGCCTATTGCTTATTGCACTATTTGTATCAATGCGCCTTGATGTACTAATTACATTACAATAAAAACAGTTTGTAGCTGGAGCTTTAGGACCCCAGCTTTTTACCTTTATGTCTTTTCTATTTTCTTTCTCTCTTTTCTTTTTCAGATTCCTTGTGGATAACCCCACCAGGTAGCACCCATACACTTTGGTACGTTTGATGTTTGCCAGGGGCATTATAGCACCTTACACTACGGCAACAAAAGTCCGAACACTTCCTATAAGTATAGTTTGGCACCCCGAATTTAGCATTATATGCATTGGCTACAAATCATGCCTTTGGTCAATAGTTGGGTTGCCCGGCTCCTGTGCTTGCTACCCTACACTACAAAAAAATACACTTCCATGATGATACGTGTTTGTCACAGTAGGTTGCGTTTTTTGTCATGCATGTACATCCATGACGATTTTATGACAGAATCAAGATAGTCATACCTGTGCTGTCATAGAAGTGTTCCATGACATTACCAAAATTATCATCACGAAAGTGTCCACTTCCATGATGATAAAGAGTGCGTCACAGAAGTGCTTTCGTGAAGGGTGACCGACATGTGGCATCCACCGTAATGGAACGCCGTTAATCTATTGGGTCGGATTTTGGATCCGATAACCCGTTAATAGCCCTGACCAATGGGAAATTTCCATGTGTAAAATTCTGATTGGCTGAAGGAAACACGTGTTGCCTCACCGTTGGGACAGATGTCATCCACTCATTGAACAGGAGGCGCCTATGATAGGTCGACACGAGGCACGGCCCAACAGTGGCCCATTCCTGTGAAAAAGGCCGGCCCAGTAAAAATTAGCAGGCCGACCCATATAAGGGCTACTTGTGTCAGGTCCATTTAAGCCCACGGCCCATACGAGATGTGCCAATTCGGCCCTTCAACGGCCCGTTAAAGATTTGACACCATTGCAGCCCATCGTCAGTTCGAGCCCGTTAACAGCCCGCTATATATTTGGGCTCAATATCGGCCCGATGAGATTTCGGCCTGTTAATGGCCCATTTAATGGATGGGCCAATTTTCGGGATGTACATCTTTCGGCCTTTTAGCGACCCATTTAAATGTTGGGCCAATTTCTGGCCCGGTGTGTCTTTCAGCCTGTTGACGGCCCATAAATCTGATGGGCCATTTGTAGTCGGGCCTGAGTTTCGGCCTTTTAGCGGCCATTTAAGTGTTGGGCCAATTTCTGGCTCGGTGTCACATTCAGCCTGTTGACGGCCCATAATTCAGTTGGGCCATTTGTTGTCGGACCTGAGTTTTGGCCTTTTAGCGACCCATTTAAGTGTTGGGCCAATTCCCGACCCTGTGTGTCTTTCGGCCTGTTAACGGACCATAAATGAGTTGGGCCATTTGTAGTCAGACCTTAGTTTTGGCCTTTTAATGGCCCATGCCCTTCATGGTCCAATACCATCCCGGTTTCTCTTTTGGCCTGCTAAAGGCCCACAACACAGTTGGGCCGTTCACAATATGACCTGACTTTCGGCCTCTTAGCGGCCCATGCTCTTCATGGTCCAGTACAAGCCCACTGTCTCTTTCGGCCTGCTAAAGGCCTACAATATAGTTAGGCCATATGTAGCCCAAACTTAGTAACGGCCTGTTAACGACCCGGGAGGTAAGAGGGCCGACCATTAACTTTCGGCCTAGTAACGGCCCATTAACTTAATGGGCCCACTAAAGGTCGTTCATGTCTTTAGGCCAAATTAGATAATTTGAGCCCATTACGACGAGCAATTATGCACAGGACCAAAACCAATCAAGCAAAGGTACGTCATACAGGGAATAACGTTGCACATCCAGCATATATTACAGGAAATTACATCCACTTGGCAATCAAAGATTGATGCCAGTGCAAATAAATGAGTAGAACCTAACCATCTACAACATCACAATCTGCAACCTCAGCACAGATGACGCCCATAAGCATGTGGGCAAGTTCTTGCTGCTTTGCTACACTGTCTCTGAAAACATTGATCAGTTGTTGTGTCGCACGACTCTGCACCTCTAATTCATCCACCATTTCCATCATTGCTTCAGCCATTAATTGGTTCACAAACATACATTTATTCCGTTGCATTCGAGACAGAGTATACTGAACAGATTCAGATGGCGATTTTTGGCAGGCTTGTATTATTGATAGTGGAGAGTGTCTCGACCACTGCATCATAACATAAATTAGGACGGGAACCAAACAAATTAATCATGAGTTATTGCCATATAACCTGGCCTAGATTTACTGGAAAGAAACAATGGGGTTGCCTTGCTGTTTTCAGAGTTTGTCTTCTTATCTTCAGCAGCCTGCACAAAATTAACACACTAGCATTGCTATCACTGGCCAAGTCAGATAATAGGAAAGCAACATTGACACAACGAACGTTTGGGCAACTAGCCTACACAAAATTAACACAATATGGCACAGCTATCATCAGCCAGGTAAGGTAATACGAAAGCAAAATTGACACAATGAATGAATGGGCAACCAGAGAAGCACTACAATTCAGAAATGTGCGTGATATGAGATAGTACATTCATGTAGCTCAGTATGCAAAACTACCAGACAGTTTTCCTTACAAAAATCAACATTGGCGCCTTTAACATTTTGCTACAACTATTTTTAGATCAGATAAAGGTTAGATTCACGCCTATTAACAAAATACATCCTGATGTAAAAATATAGTGATATACAACAGGTACTTACATCAGCATTGGAGCGTAGAGAATTCCCGCAAGATATTTTCCTCGAATACAATCCCAATGGAGGAAGTCTTGTATCGTTTAACCTTATTTTCTAAAAGAGAGATGGGTAAGAAACATGTAGAAAATATGATCAGAATGCTATAAAATTTCATGATGCGAGGATACGCACACGCTTCTTAGAATGGAGTTGACATTCTTTTGTTGGACTAGAGCGGACTAGTTCTTTGGCCACTGGAATCTGCTTATTATCAGTGGGAGTTGGGTTTCTCTGTGCTGGAGCAGTATCTATGAAAAATGGAGTTCGTTTATTATCTCCTGGCGTTTGGATCTTTTGCAAAGACCTGGTTTGTAACCCTTCAGATTCTAACATAGCCGTCTTCCCCTTGCATGCCTTATATAGAAGAATGGTGATTTGGTTATAAAACATGCTATAGCAGAGATGGAATACGTACTGAGGAATATAAAGGCATGGCATATTGACATGTATTCCCTCCATCCAGAAATAAATAGATGGGTCTAGGCGTATTTCAGTTCTAGATACATCCACTTTTATCCATTTCTGCGACATTTAATCCGAACGGAGGAAGTATGATGTAAGAGCTAGGGATACGATAGGACAACACAGTAAAAAAACACTAAAAAACCCACTGCAGAACCAAAGTATTAAAACCCACTGATATGAGATAGTACACTCATGTAGCTCAGGATGCAAAACTACCAGGCAGTTTTCCTTGCAAAAATCAACATTTTGGCCTTTAATCATACATTTTGCTACAACTAAATTTAGATCAGATAAAGGTTGGATTCACGCCGATTAAAAAAATACATGCTGATGTAAAATATAGTGATATACAACAGGTACTTACATCTACACTGGAGCACAGAGAATTCCTGCAAGAATCTTTCCTCATAAACGATACCATTGCATAAATTCTTCTATCTTTTAAGCTTATTTTCTAAAAGAGAGATGGGTAAGAAACATGTAGAAAATATGATTAGCATGCTATAAAATTTCATGATGCAAGGATATGCACACGCTTCTTAGAATTGAGTTGACATATTTTGCTGGACTGGAGCGGACTAGTTCTTTGGCCACTAGAATCTGCTTATTATCAGTAGGAGTTGGGTTTCTCTGTGCTGGAGCAGTATCTATGAAAACTGGAGTTGGTTTATTATTGTTGGATAACGTTGCAGAAAACAAAAATTTTCCTACTCGTTTCACCAAGATCCATCTAGGAGTTCATCTAGCAACGAGTGATTAGATGCATCTACGTACCTTGTAGATCGCGAGCGGAAGCGTTCAAAGAACGGGGATGATGTAGTCAAACACGACGTGATTCAAATCACCGATGATCAAGCACCGAACGGACGGTGCCTCCGCGTTCAACACACGTACGGAATGGATGACGTCTCCTCCTTTCTTGATCCAGCAAGGGGGGAAGAGAGGTTGATGAAGATCCAGCAGCACGACGGCGTGGTGGAGGATGCAGGGCGTCACAGTAGCAGGGCTTCGCCTATACTACGAGAGAGAGACGTAACGGGGAGAGAGGAAGCACCAAAGGCTGAGGTATGAAATCCCTCCTCTCCCCCACTATATATAGGAGGGCCAAGGGGGGGTGGTGCGCAGCCTAGGAGATCCAATCTCCTAGGTGCGGCGGCCAGGGGAGGTTTCCCTCCCCCCCAAGGTACCTCGGGGTGCCTTCCACCACTTGGACTCCTCCGTGGTGGAAACCCTAGGCGCATGGGCCTAGTAGGGCTGGTGCCCTTGGCCCATGAAGGCCAAGGCGCACCCCCTACAGCCCATGTGCCCCCCCGGGACAGGTGGCCCCACCCGGTGGGCCCCCGGGACCCCTCCGGTGGTCCCGGTACAATACCGATAACCCCGAAACTTGTCCCGATGGCCGAAACAGCACTTCCTATATATAATTCTTTACCTCCGGACCATTCCGTAACTCCTCGTGACGTCCGGGATCTCATCCGGGACTCCGAACAACATTCGGGTTACTGCATATTCATATCTTCATAACCCTAGCGTCACCGAACCTTAAGTGTGTAGACCCTACGGGTTCGGGAGACAAGCAGACATGACCGAGACGACTCTCCGGTCAATAACCAACAGCGGGATCTGGATACCCATGATGGATCCCACATGCTCCACGATGATCTCATCGGATGAACCACGATGTCGAGGATTAATCAACCCCGTATACAATTCCCTTTGTCAATCGGTATGTTACTTGCCCGAGACTCGATCGTCGGTATCCCAATACCTTGTTCAATATCGTTACCGGAAAGTCACTTTACTCGTACCGTAATGCATGATCCCGTGATCAACCACTTGTTCACCTTGAGCTCATAATGATGATGCATTACCGAGTGGGCCCAATGATACCTCTCCGTTATCCAGAGTGACAAATCCCAGTCTCGATCCGTGTCAACCCAACAGACACTTTCGGAGATACCTGTAATGCACCTTTATAGTCACCCAGTTATGTTGTGACGTTTGATACACCCAAAGCACTCCTACGGTATCCGGGAGTTACACGATCTCATGGTCAAAGCAAAAGATACTTGACATTGGAAAAGCTCTAGCAAACGAACTACATGATCTTTGTACTATGCTTAGGATTGGGTCTTGTCCATCACATCATTCTCCTAATGATGTGATCCCGTTATCAATGACATCCAATGTCCATAGCCAGGACATCATGACTATCTGTTGATCAACGAGCTAGTCAACTAGAGGCTTACTAGTGACATATTATGGTCTATGTATTCACACGTGTATTACGATTTCCGGATAATACAGTTATAGCATGAATAAAGACAATTATCATGAACAAAGAAATATAATAATAATGCTTTTATTATTGCCTCTAGGGCATATTTCCAACAGTCTCCCACTTGCACTAGAGTCAATAATCTAGTTACATTGTGATGAATCGAACACCCATGGAATTCTGGTGTTGATCATGTTTTGCCCTAGGGAGAGGTTTAGTCAACGGATCTGCTATATTCAGGTCCGTATGTACTTTACAAATTTCTATGTCTCCATCTTGAACATTTTCACGAATGGAGTTGAAGCGACGCTTGATGTGCCTTGTCTTCCTGTGAAACCTGGGCTCCTTGGCAAGTGCAATAGCTCCAGTGTTGTCACAAAAGAGTTTGATTGGCCCCGACGCATTGGGTATGACTCCTAGGTCGGTGATGAACTCCTTCACCCATATAGCTTCATGTGCTGCCTCCGAGGCTGCCATGTACTCCGCTTCACATGTAGATCCCGCCACGACGCTCTGTTTGCAGCTGCACCAGCTCACTGCTCCACCATTCAACATATACACGTATCCAGTTTGTGACTTAGAGTCATCCAGATCTGTGTCGAAGCTAGCGTCGACGTAACCCTTTACGACGAGCTCTTCGTCACCTCCATAAACGAGAAACATTTCCCTAGTCCTTTTCAGGTACTTCAGGATATTCTTGACCGCTGTCCAGTGTTCCTTGCCGGGATTACTTTGGTACCTTCCTACCAAACTTACGGCAAGGTTTACATCAGGTCTGGTACACAGCATGGCATACATAATAGAACCTATGGCTGAGGCATAGGGGATGACACTCATCTCTTCTATCTCTTCTGCCGTGGTCGGACATTGAGCTGAGCTCAATTTCATACCTTGCAAAACAGGCAAGAACCCTTTCTTGGACTGATCCATTTTGAACTTCTTCAAAATCTTATCAAGGTATGTGCTTTGTGAAAGACCTATGAGGCGTCTTGATCTATCTCTGTAGATCTTGATGCCTAATATATAAGCAGCTTCTCCAAGGTCCTTCATTGAAAAACTTTTATTCAAGAAGGCCTTGATGCTGTCCAAGAGTTCTATATCATTTCCCATCAAAAGTATGTCATCTACATATAGTATGAGAAATGCTACAGAGCTCCCACTCACTTTCTTGTAAACGCAGGCTTCTCCATAAGTCTGCATAAACCCAAACGCTTTGATCATCTCATCAAAGCGAATGTTCCAACTCCGAGATGCTTGCACCAGCCCATAAATCGAGCGTTGGAGCTTGCACACCTTGTTAGCATTCTTAGGATCGACAAAACCTTCCGGCTGCATCATATACAATTCTTCCTTAAGGAAACCATTAAGGAATGCCGTTTTGACGTCCATTTGCCATATTTCATAATCATAGAATGCGGCAATCGCTAACATGATTCGGACGGACTTCAGCTTCGCTACCGGTGAGAAAGTCTCATCGTAGTCAACCCCTTGAACTTGTCGATAACCCTTAGCGACAAGCCTAGCTTTATAGATGGTCACATTACCATCCGCATCTGTCTTCTTCTTAAAGATCCATTTATTTTCTATGGCTCGCCGTTCAACGGGCAAGTCAGTCAAAGTCCATACTTCGTTTTCATACATGGATCCTATCTCAGATTTCATGGCTTCTAGCCATTTGTCGGAATCCGGTCCCGCCATCGCTTCTTCATAGTTCGAAGGTTCACCGTTGTCTAACAACATGATTTCCAATATAGGGTTGCCGTACCACTCTGGTGCGGAACGTGTCCTTGTGGACCTTCGAATTTCAGTAGGAGCTTGATCAGAAGTATCTTGATCATCATGAATAACTTCCTCTCTAGTCGGTGCAGGCACCTCAGGAACATTTTCTTGAGTTGCGCCATTTACCGGTTCAAGAGGTAATACTTCATCAAGCTCTACTTTCCTCCCACTTACTTCTTTCCAGAGAAACTCTTTCTCTAGAAAGAATCCATTCCTGGCAACAAAGATCTTGCCTTCGGATCTGAGGTAGAAGGTATACCCATAAGTTTCTTTAGGGTATCCTATGAAGACGCATTTTTCTGACTTGGGTTCGAGCTTTTCAGGTTGAAGTTTCTTGACATAAGCATCACATCCCCAAACTTTTAGAAACGACAGCTTAGGTTTCTTCCCAAACCATAATTCATACGGTGTCGTCTCAACGGATTTCGACGGAGCCCTATTTAAAGTGAATGCAGCAGTCTCTAAAGCATAGCCCCAAAAAGATAACGGTAAATCAGCAAGAGACATCATAGATCGCACCATATCTAATAAAGTGCGATTACGACGTTCGGACACACCATTACGCTGAGGTGTTCCAGGCGGCGTTAGTTGTGAAACTATTCCACATTTTCTTAAGTGTGTGCCAAATTCGTGACTCAAGTATTCTCCTCCACGATCTGATCGTAGAAACTTGATTTTCCTGTCACGTTGATTCTCAACTTCACTCTGAAATTCCTTGAACTTTTCAAAGGTTTCAGACTTGTGTTTCATTAAGTAGACATACCCATATCTACTTAAGTCATCAGTGAGGGTGAGAACATAACGATAGCCACCGCGAGCCTCAACACTCATTGGACCGCACACATCAGTATGTATGATTTCCAATAAGTTGGTTCCTCGCTCCATTGTTCCTGAGAACGGAGTCTTGGTCATTTTTCCCATGAGCCATGGTTCGCACGTGTCAAATGATTCATAATCAAGAGATTCTAAAAGTCCATCTGCATGGAGCTTCTTCATGCGTTTGACACCTATGTGACCAAGGCGGCAGTGCCACAAGTATGTGGGACTATCATTATCAACTTTACATTTTTTGGTATTCACACTATGAATATGTGTAGTAATACGCTCGAGATTCATTAAGAATAAACCATTGACTATCGGAGCATGACCATAAAACATATCTCTCATATAAATAGAACAACCATTATTCTCGGATTTAAATGAGTAGCCATCTCGTATTAAACGAGATCCTGATACAATGTTCATGCTCAGACATGGCACTAAATAACAATTATTGAGGTTTATAACTAATCTCGTAGGTAAATGTAGAGGTAGCGTGCCGACGGCGATCACATCGACCTTGGAACCATTCCCGATGCGCATCGTCACCTCGTCCTTCTCCAGTTTCCGTTTATTCCGCAGCTCCTGTGGTGAGTTACAAATATGAGTAACGGCACCGGTATCAAATACCCAGGAGTTACTACGAGTACTGGTAAGGTACACATCAATCACATGTATATCAAATATACCTTTGGTGTTGCCGGCCTTCTTATCCGCTAAGTATTTAGGGCAGTTCCGCTTCCAGTGACCCTTCCCTTTGCAATAAAAGCACTCTGTCTCAGGCTTGGGTCCATTCTTTGACTTCTTCCCGACAGCTTGCTTGCCGGGCGCAGCAACTTCCTTGCCGTCCTTCTTGAAGTTCTTTTTACCCTTGCCCTTCTTGAACTTAGTGGTTTTATTCATCATCAACACTTGATGTTCCTTCTTGACTTCTACCTCTGCTGATTTCAGCATAGCAAATACTTCAGGAATGGTCTTTACCATCCCCTGCATATTGAAGTTCATCACAAAGCTCTTGTAGCTTGGTGGAAGCGACTGGAGGATTCTGTCAATGACCGCGTCATCCGGGAGATTAACTCCCAGCTGAGTCAAGCGGTTATGCAACCCAGACATAGTGAGTATGTGCTCACTGACAGAACTATTTTCCTCCATCTTACAGCTGAAGAATTTATCGGAGACTTCGTATCTCTCGATCCGGGCATGAGCATGAAAAACCATTTTTAGCTCTTCGAACATCTCATATGCTCCATGTCTCTCAAAACGCTTTTGGAGCCCCGGCTCTAAGCTATAAAGCATGCCGCACTGAACGAGGGAGTAGTCATCAGTACGTGTCTGCCAAGCGTTCATAGCGTCTTGGTTCTGTGGGATGGGTGGATCACCTAGCGGTGCTTGTAGGACATAATCTTTCTTGGCAGCTATGAGGATGATCCTCAGGTTCCGGACCCAGTCCGTATAGTTGCTGCCATCGTCTTTCAGCTTGGTTTTCTCTAGGAACGCGTTGAAATTGAATACAACGTTGGCCATTTGATCTACAGGACATATTGTAAAGATTTTAGACTAAGTTCATGATAATCAAGTTCATCTAATCAAATTATTAATGAACTCCCACTCAGATTAGACATCCCTCTAGTCATCTAAGTGTTACACGATCCAAGTCAACTAATCCGTGTCCGATTAACACGTGAGACGGACTAGTCATCGTCGGTGAACATCTCCATGGTGATCGTATCTTCCATACGACTCGTGTTCGACCTTTCGGTCTCTGTGTTCCGAGGCCATGTCTTCACATGCTTAGGCTCGTCAAGTTAACCCTAAGTGTTTTTGCATGTGTAAAACTTCTTACACCCGTTGTATGTGAACGAAAGGATCTATCACACCCGATTAACACGTGGTGCTTCGAAACGACGAACTGTAGCAACGGTGCACAGTTAGGGGAGAACACTTCTGGAAATTGTTGTAAGGGATCATCTTATTTACTACCGTCATTTTAAGTAAACAAGATGCAAAACATGATAAACATCACATGTAATCAAATAATAATAGTGACATGATATGGCCAATATCACATAGCTCCTTTGATCTCCATCTTGGGGCTCCATGATCATCCTTGTAGATCGTCATACTCATCGACATATAAGTCGTGATTCCTTGTACAAGAACATGATCAATCTCATACATCACATATATCATTCATCACATCCTTTTGGCCATATCACATCACATAGCATACCCTGCAAAAACAAGTTAGACGTCCTCTAATTGTTGTTTGCATGTTTTACATGGCTGCTATGGGTTTCTAGCAAGAACGTTTCTTACCTACGCAAAGACCACAACGTGATATGCCAATTGCTATTTACCCTTCATAAGGACCCTTTTCATCGAATCCGATCCGACTAAAGTAGGAGAGACAGACACCCGCTGGCCACCTTATGCAACTAGTGCATGTCAGTCGGTGGAACCTGTCTCATGTAAGAGTACGTGTAAGGTCGGTCCGGGCCGCTTCATCCCACGATGCCACCGAATCAAGATAAGACTAGTAACGGCAAGTATATTGAACAAAATCAACGCCCACAACTACTTTGTGTTCTACTCGTGCAAGAGAACTACACATAGACCTAGCTCTGATACCACTGTTGGATAACGTTGCAGAAAACAAAAATTTTCCTACTCGTTTCACCAAGATCCATCTAGGAGTTCATCTAGCAATGAGTGATTAGATGCATCTACGTACCTTGTAGATCACGAGCGGAAGCGTTCAAAGAACGGGGATGATGTAGTCGAACACGACGTGATTCAAATCACCGATGATCAAGCACCGAACGGACGGTGCCTCCGCGTTCAACACACGTACGGAACGGATGACGTCTCCTCCTTTCTTGATCCAGCAAGGGGGGAAGAGAGGTTGATGAAGATCCAGCAGCACGACGGCGTGGTGGAGGATGCAGGGCGTCACAGTAGCAGGGCTTCGCCTATACTACGAGAGAGAGACGTAACGGGGAGAGAGGAAGCACCAAAGGCTGAGGTATGAAATCCCTCCTCTCCCCCACTATATATAGGAGGGCCAAGGGGGGGGGGTGGTGCGCAGCCTAGGAGATCCAATCTCCTAGGTGCGGCGGCCAGGGGAGGTTTCCCTCCCCCCCAAGGTACCTCGGGGTGCCTTCCACCACTTGGACTCCTCCGTGGTTGAAACCCTAGGTGCATGGGCCTAGTAGGGCTGGTGCCCTTGGCCCATGAAGGCCAAGGCGCACCCCCTACAGCCCATGTGGCCCCCTGGGACAGGTGGCCCCACCCGGTGGGCCCCCGGGACCCCTCCGGTGGTCCCAGTACAATACCGATAACCCCGAAACTTGTCCCGATGGCTGAAACAGCACTTCCTATATATAATTCTTTACCTCCGGACCATTCCGGAACTCCTCGTGACGTCCGGGATCTCATCCGGGACTCCGAACAACATTCGGGTTACTGCATATTCATATCTTCATAACCCTAGCGTCACCGAACCTTAAGTGTGTAGACCCTACGGGTTCGGGAGACAAGCAGACATGACCGAGACGACTCTCCGGTCAATAACCAACAGCGGGATCTGGATACCCATGATGGCTCCCACATGCTCCACGATGATCTCATCGGATGAACCACGATGTCGAGGATTAATCAACCCCGTATACAATTCCCTTTGTCAATCGGTATGTTACTTGCCTGAGACTCGATCGTCGGTATCCCAATACCTTGTTCAATCTCGTTACCGGCAAGTCACTTTACTCGTACCGTAATGCATGATCCCGTGATCAACCACTTGGTCACCTTGAGCTCATAATGATGATGCATTACCGAGTGGGCCCAGTGATACCTCTCCGTTATCCAGAGTGACAAATCCCAGTCTCGATCCGTGTCAACCCAACAGACACTTTCGGAGATACCTGTAATGCACCTTTATAGTCACCCAGTTACGTTGTGACGTTTGATACACCCAAAGCACTCCTACGGTATCCAGGAGTTACACGATCTCATGGTCAAAGGAAAAGATACTTGACATTGGAAAAGCTCTAGCAAACGAACTACACGATCTTTGTACTATGCTTAGGATTGGGTCTTGTCCATCACATCATTCTCCTAATGATGTGATCCCGTTATCAATGACATCCAATGTCCATAGCCAGGAAATCATGACTATCTGTTGATCAACGAGCTAGTCAACTAGAGGCTTACTAGGGACATATTATGGTCTATGTATTCACACGTGTATTACGATTTCCGGATAATACAGTTATAGCATGAATAAAGACAATTATCATGAACAAAGAAATATAATAATAATGCTTTTATTATTGCCTCTAGCGCATATTTCCAACAATTATCTCATGGCGTTTGGATCTTTTGCAAAGGCCTTGTTTGTAACCCTTCAGATTCTAACATAGTGATCTTCCCCTTGCATGCCTTGTATAGAAGAATGGTTCTTTAATTATAAAATATGTGACAGCAGAGAGATGGAATAGGTACCGAAGAATAGAAAGGCATGCCATATTGACATGTATTCCCTCCATCCGGAAAAAATGGATGGGTCTAGGCGTATTTCAGTTCTAGATACATCCTTTTTATCCATTTCGGCAACATGTAATCCGGACGGAGGGAGTATGGTGTAAGAGCTAGGGATACGACAGGACAACACAGCAAAAAAACACTAGTTGAATTTAAAACTGTATGCTAGCAGAATACGTACAGAAATAACTAAGGCAACATACACGTGTATGATTGGGAAAATAAGATGGCATTGCAACAGAGCACTAGAACAACACTTCAATGTAAAAAACATGGTATGGTAGACAAATGAAGTACATAGTGATGAATAACAATGCGTAAGATATTCAGAAGCATGATGTCCAAATTAAGCAGATGGCATTGCGATAGAGTAGAATGACAGTACTTGAATTTGAAAACATGCTATCATGAATGGAATAGGTATTGAAAAATAGGAAGGCATGACATATTTACATGCATGATCAGCATGCTAAGCACATGGCATTGCAATAGAGTAGATACACTCCAGGACATTATATGCATGTTGTACCCATATCACAGGCCAAGTTAGAGCAAGGACCTTGTGGGGTGAAGAGGATTCATCATCTTTCTGCAAGTCTTATGAACAACTGCCTTTACATGTTCCATCATATTGGGTATCATTGACATCAAGTTTATTGGCCTTTACATTGCTCCGTGAGGTTCTTGTGGATATATCAGTGTGTGCAATTATATCTGACATGCATGGAAGACAACTAGTAGTTAGATTATGTAATGAGTGCTTGTAGGAGATGACATAAATAGTAGGACTGGGGTTAACTAGCAGCAACAGGTCTCATAAACTAAAGGGAGAACACAGATGAAAGCTATAGAATATGTATCGTTTGTACTCAAGATTAACTAGATGGCACACAAAAGTATTAAAGAACAACATAGGTAATACTAGAAGTGGTATAATACTATAATCACCAGCCTGTGGGATAGCATTGGCTGATGGATGATAACTATGGAACAACGTTACCTAAAGAAGAAGTATCTTAGCTAAACTATGGAACAGCGTTAACTCCTGAACAAGACACCTAAGAGATCAACATGAATATACAGTGAAATGTGATAATCTATTTTCCATGCTTAGATGAATAACAAAGCCATAAATGTTGCACACAAGTAAGATGACGGTACAACCTATCTGGCTGCCATCCATAGGAGTGAGCATCATGTTCTGACTTGTCGATGGCCCTGCAGTTGTTGTGGCTGTCCATGTCGGGTACGCGCATTCGATGCAGAGAACTGTTGAGTGGGGACTATAGCTCCCTTCTGGTGTATGCTTCCCTTGTTGGAGCAGCTGCGTTGAGTCGGAAGACGGTGTGTCTGAAGATGCAGATAACGCATAATGTTAAGAACGACATATCTCTTTGATCTGAAGAAATACACTAAGAGATCAACAGCAAGGTACGAGACTGGTCACACATCTATTGACTGAAGACTAAATTGGGGTCACATGATTTTATTTTATTTTGGTACTGTCCGATCTATGCCGGATGGCTGGCCGTCTTGTGCCTCCCGGCTGACACTGTTCGGAATCTTCCCCGAAGAGCCAGCGACCAAAGGCAGAGCAGCCTACCTCTGCCGTCTGTGGCCCCGACCAAAACCCCGCTCCCCGCCCCACCGCACTGCCGTGGTTGCGCCGCCCCCGGGCCAATCCACAAAGACTCCCCGTCATCCAGATCCGGCGGCGGCAGTACCTTCAACCCACGCAACTCTAAAAGATAGCCATCTAAGCGCTGCTTCCGTGGCGAACTTGCGGCCCCGCACCCTTACGTTAGACACCAGCCAACCGGCAGCCTAGGAGCTCCGCCGCCTCAAGGGGTGCTGCTTCCATTGGGAATCGATTGGCCCAGAATAAAAATTCAGACAACTAACGCCTAAATAAAGTGATTTGAGATGAGGGTGCGACCTATCTGGCGGCATGGTGAAGTAGGCAGTCCAGCTGCTGAGTCGGTGAGGCCAGCGCGGTTGCGGTGGCGACCGGCGGCAGGGAAAGAGCGATGTCGCGACGGTCGACGGCTACGCGGAAGCAGCGCTAGGACTCTGGACGGATCCAAAGTTGGAGCCGCTCCGGCGCCGTGAACAACGGCGGGGTGAATCGTCTCTGGTACGGTTCACGCGGCCGTCGTCGAGGTAGCACCAGCAACACGGAGTAAGAGGCACACGGCCCAGTGCACGATGGCAAATGGACAGCGTCTTCGGCATTAGGGTCGAGGGCAGCTGTGAAATTGGTGCGGTGGAGGGCGCCATGGAGGTGGGGCTGAGGTTTCGCGGGTCAGGAGAAGGGAGCTTCCCGGGGAGAAGGTGATTTGGCGCCCACGAGGTATGAATGGGGGCGGGCGGGCGGGAATTGGGAGGGAAGTGGAACCATGTCTTACGGACGCATTTGTCTGAAATGTGAGGGGGAGTTACAGTTCTACCCTTGCCTATAGGCTTCTTGGCTTGGGTCTGTGTACTAAGGGTCGGGGATAGTAGAGTAACTTTGCTTCTCCACAAATAGTGGGCGGGAGCGATTTCGGGCGAGGAGGGCGTGTTTTGAACTATACTGGGCGCGAGCGATTTCGGGCGAGGAGAGCGTGTTTTGAAATAGTGGGCGCGAGCTATTTCGGGCGAGGAGAGCGTGTTTTGCCGACCATGGTTTATGAATTATTCGGCACATGTCATTTCGGCCGAGGAGAAGGCGCGCTTGGATGAAGTTACGAACCTACCCTCGATGTACAACGGGCCAATTGATACGTGTCTCACATCAGACGGTAATTTCGCGTCTCCCATTTATTTGCTCAGGCGAATTCCACTGAGCAGAGAGGATGTTTAACGGTTCATTCAAATTTTGGGAGAATGAGCATCCACATCTACCTTACCAAGTCGACTCGGATCAAATTTTGAAATATTAGCTTGCAACTTCTTTTTTAGATGGAGAGATGATGCTCGGGAGTAATCTGTTTTTACATGCTCGTTGCTAGCGATTTACTATATGACAAATAGTTGACCCACTCAAAAATGTGAATCAAACCCAACATGAAATATCTCGATTCAATGAAATAGCTCATTCAGTAGGTCAAAATAGTGAACTAAATCCAAAATTGAACAGCTCAATCGAGTAGCATGTTGTACAGTATTATAGTACTCCATGAACATGTTGAAAGTCAAATTAATGAACTTGTTTGATATACGCATATATCCATTCATGTGTGGATTGCAGACAACATGTTCTCCAATTTAAATATTTGAATGCAATTTTATATCGAAACATGGTTTATATCAGTCTTTGATGCATAAAACGCGACCTCCCCCTCTCCCGGACTCCTGTTCTTTGTCTCTCTCTCTCTCTCTCGCCGACAATCTTCAATTCTGTCGCACACATCCGACACAAAAACCTTGTTGGTCCCCCTCCATTTCTCTCCATCTCTCTCTCTCTCCCTCTCTCTCTCTTTGTGTCTGTGTGGGGGGGGGGGGGTCTTTCTAGTTCGCATGCACATATACACCATCTATAGGTCTCTCTCGCACACTATGTATGTTACTCTAGATAGTCCAAGCTAGATATCTTGGGTGCACTCATCGTACGCACACAAATTCCTTGGCTCTTTGCCCGTAACTCTCTCACGCACCACTATGTCGTCTCGGAGCTCTTCCCCCCTCTCTCAAACTCTCCATCCACCTAGGTCGCACATACACATGCATATCTCACTCGCACTTGATATGCCCATCTAAAACTCTATCTCTCCCCCTCGTTCTCTCTCCATCTCACACGCGCACACACACAATCTCATGCCCAGCTAGCCAAGTATGATGGTCTCTCACTCAATTGTAGGCACACGCAGTCCCTCCTATATGTATATGACTAGCTAATCTTAGTCTCCATCACAAACATGTGCATGGTCTATCTTGATTTCTCTCGGGGCATCTTTCTATCGCGCACGCACTCCCTCGATCTTCCACCCATATAGTCCCCTCACGATCTCGACGGGATCTCTCTATCACAAACACACCCTCTCTCCCTCCCCATGCATCCATGCCATCCATGTGTCCCTCTCGACCTTTGTTCCTTGTTGGCCAGACCTCTATTGGACATGTGCTATATGGGTGTCTCTCTTCGTTGCAAACAATCACACACTAGCTATCTTCGTGTATCTCCTCGCCTCGCTTTTCCATCTCGGAGATGCATGCATGATATGTTCGCATAAGAAACGAAAAAACACACACTCTCTCTAATTTATCATTTGTTGTCACTTTCTCTTTCACACACATACTCTTTTTGCACACTTACTCATTCTCCATCACACGAACTTGATCTGTCTCGACTGAGGCACTCTCCTCGGTCCATAGCATATAGATTTATTGAAAAGTCAAACATCACAAAGTTTGACCATGTACGTGGAGAAAAAGAATTACATCTAGTACGGCAAACATATACCATTAGATTCACCATGAGATGTAGTTTTGTATGATGTATCTTTGGTATTGTAGATATAAATAAAATTTGCGTAAACCTGATCAAAGTTTCCAAAGTTTGACTTCTAAAAAATTTACATGCACTACATTATCGAGCGGATGGAATATCTCTTCCCCCCTCTCAGCTATCTGACGCACCACTCAGCCTTATCGGGGCTGCTTAATCACTCTCAAACTTTATTGGTCAGTTTGGTTCGTGACCTGACCCTCATGCCTTGATGGCCGGTACTGCCTAGTGTGGAGATGAGATGTAAAATATTTCTGCCTGGCCAGGCTTGTGTGGTGCTGAAGCGTTTGGTTCATGCCTGGGCCAGGCAAAGCATCAACGTCCCATCAATCAATCCATGCATCAATTATTTAATGCTAATATCCATCCACGTTGCTGTTAGCCTTGTGGCCAGATGACCAGGCACGGCCAGGCATTCGAAATCGGTCGCCTGGGCCAGGCTACTTGCAGTGTCTGGAGTTCAGCCAGGCTAATTAAAGTGCAAGGGAACCCAGGCCAGGCGGGCTTTCTTTTTCACAGGGTAGCAACCAAACAAGCGTGCATGAAATCCAGCCACAACCCCAGGCCAGGAAAAAGATTCTCAGGACGCAAGCCAAACTGGCCTTATATCTCCCTGGTTCTCACATACACATGTCTCGCTCGCGCTATACATATAGACCCATCCAACACTCTCCGCCCTTGTTCTCTCTCCATGTGACACCCCCCCTAAGTACCATAATCCCTCACTCCATCATAGTCGCAAGCACTCCCCCCTCCTAAGTATGATTATCTCTTACTACCCATCAAGAACACACGTATTGTCTCCTTCCATCCATACGTCTATCTCAATATCTCTCGGGGCATCTTCTATCGCGCACACACCTTGTCACTCGATCTCCCACCCATGTAGTCCCATCACGATCTCCAGGGGATCTCTCTATGACAAACATACACTCTCTCCTCCCCATGTCTGCATTTTCTCCGTACGCCTCTCTCGACCTCTCTCCCTTGTTTGTCAGACCCCTCCTGGACACGTGCTAGGGGTCTTGCTCTCTCAGTTCCAAACAACCACACACTATCTCCTCACGTTGCCTCCGTTGTCGAAGATGCATGTGTGATATGTTTGCATAAGACACGCACGCTTTTTCTCTACTTTTATCGTGTGTTGTCCATGTCTCTTTCACACACGCACACACACTTTTTTCACTCTCTCTCTCTCTAGTTAGGGACTCTGTCACGTCCATAAGCATATGGATGTTTTGAAAAGTCCAACCTTAGAAAAGTTTGACCAGGTATATGTGGAGAAAAATATTTACATCGGGAGCGATCATTAGATTCATCACAACATGTACTTACTTCATACTATCATTTATCTTTGGTATTGTAGATATAAGTAATTTCTTTATAAACTTGGTCAAAGTTTCAGATGTTTGACTTAAAAAAATGTTGGAACTACATTATCAAACGGAGGGAGTAGCTCTTTCTCCCTCTCTCTCTCTCTGCTATCTCTCATGGGCCTCCCCTCTCACTTGAACTCTCCATACCGACGGATTATATGCTCATTGTGTCAGCATATAGCTCCGTATATTGTTTAGTTGACCGTTCAACCAATCCACATGCTACCTTGTCAGCTCGTGTTCTGTATCTTTGTGTGCTAGACCATGTGGCAGTGGGTGAAAGTAAGTAAACTAGAGGCCCATCTGACACGCGGTGAAGTAAACAAAGTTGAAACCACTTGGGGTAGCACCCCGCATGCTAGTAAATTGAGGGCGCATTGAGGACAAACTTCTTGCGTGCGAAGGACGCACTCGCGCACAATTCACCACTTCGCGGCGGCATGCACAGAAGGACGCACACCCAGCACACAACACACACCAGCACACATGTACACCGGCGTCGCCGCCGGTTGAGATGGACGGCGAGGCATCCAACAAGAAGAGGCGGCTCGAGCCAAAACCGCATCCGGCGAGCCTGGACTTCATCAGCAGCCTCCCGGATGACATGCTGCTCGTCATCATCGGCCTCCTCCCCACAAAATCTGCCATGCGGTCTGCCCTGCTCTCCTGGCGGTGGCGCCCCCTCTAGCGCTGCGTCCCCCTCAACCTCACAGTCGAGAGTTGCCTCTGCGACGGGGATTGCAAATGCATGGCCGCAGTCTCCAAGATCCTTTCATCGCACCCTGGGCCAGCCAGACGCCTTGACATCTGCATGTTCAGTACCAACTGCAAGGTCCAACCCAAGTTCTACGAGTGGTTCTTATCCCCCGCCCTAGATCAGCTCAAGGAGCTTAGCTTTGAAGCTGGACGATGTCACTCTCTGCCGCCGTCCGTGCTCCGCCTCATGCCAACGCTGCACCACGCTAGCTTCAGCTCTTGCTATCTTCCCTAGATTAATGCTGCGCCCGCCCTTCTTCTCCCTCAACTCAAGTCGCTCGACCTCTTTGACGTTGTCATCTCAAAGAAGGCTATGGAGCACCTGCTGCACAGCTGTACTGCGCTCGAGTACCTTCGTCTTGAGCAGATCCATGGGTTCATTAGCCTCCACATCGCCTCGACGAATCTCCGATGGATTTATGTGTCTTGCTGGCCCCGCAACAAGACATCAATTGGGAAGAGATCACTCTAGCTGTTCCACGTTATGGTCATTGAGAATGCGCCTTTCCTTGAGAGATTGCTTGTATCGGATCTAGAAGGTCCAACAAAAATCAGGGTCATTGACGCGCCGAAATTGACAGCGTTGGTGTACTCGTCTGCCAAATTCTCCGAACTCTTTATTGGATCCGTAATCGTTCAGGTACAACACTCATCTTCTTCTCCGTCTTCTTGAAATTCACATTTTTAATTTCTTCTTGATGTATTTACGACCGTCTTCTAGAAAATGATTCCCACAAGCTTGACCCAGTCCATGCGCAGAGTGAAGATCTTAGCACTAAAATCTATCGGCCCCAATCTGGATCAAGTTGTTGGATTCCTTACATGCTTTCCGTGCACGGAGAAGCTACTCATCGAGGTGAAACTTCTTTCCTATAAGTAAATGGTAATCACATCGTAGCTCAATTTTTTCGTAATTTTCCCAAATTACGATGACAAGTGTAGTGTTCAAAATTGCATCTACGCACTGCACCGAAAGAAATGTTTTTAGTATTTTTTTCTCACGTGATCACCTGCATCGTTTTTATGCTGTACTACTATAGTAGCCTAGGCTAGTCATAGTGGAAAGTAACTTAGACTACTCCAGTAACTCTATGGTTACCCTAAGAGCAAGTACTACCTCCGTCCTGGTTTACTCTTCCAATTTTGCAGTGAAAAAATATCACTAGCCAGCCAACCCTATCGTATGAGCGAATGATATTGGTACCTCTTGATGACACGACAATCTTATGCAGCCAGCTGCTCTAATATGTTCTCTTCTTTTGCAGATAAAAAAAGACTCGAAAGTGAAAAATATGCTGCACTATAACAATCTCATCGAATGCCTTGATCTCCATCTTACATAAATTGATTTGATCGACTACCGAGGCAGCACATCTGAGATTAAATTGGCCAGGTTCTTTGTTCTGGAGGCAAGTGTGCTCAAGGTAATGAGGTTTGGCGTTCTGTGGCGCAACAATGAATGGCGTGCTGATCACCGCAAGCGTCTAAGCCTAAATGACAAAGTCTCCGTAGAAGCTGAATTTGTTTTTGAAATATCAAGTGGCTAGAGACTCAAAAACTTATTTGCCCATTAGTGACTTCTAAGGGCGGTGGATTTTAGTTTGTACGATAATGCTGCATCCACCTAAAGTAACGAAAGTTCTTACGTAAACTTCCTAGTAATTCCCTCTTCGTAGGTGCAGCATTACTCCTAACATTTGTAATATCAGTTTGAAACTTGTAATATTGCCGTGTCCTATTCCTGCGTTTTCAAAATCCTGCAAATCAAACAGGTCCTGAGTTGGTGATGATGTTGTGCTGCCCATCTTTCACGAATAACCGTCGGATCTAGATTTGACGCATACAAACCAAGCTTCTCCATTTTTGCAAAAAGATGCCCGCACTTGTTCCCTATTTACAAACAACTCCTTGTCTCTCACAATTAGCCTTATCTCCGCCCCACCACATCTAGAAGGCCGTGGAAAAATCTGGTGTGATGGACGCTGCCGGAGCCGTCCACCCCCAATCTTGGTGTTCCATGCAATGCACGGGCATCTACGCATGGGAAATTATGTCGAACAAGGCTAGTTGTAAGCAGGCTAGCTCTACAGCCATGATCATAGTGACTGCAGACAGTGAGGCTGACTATGGTATGCCGAACACGGCGCCTATACTCAGGTATCATCTCCAGCGCAGGGTCTTGTCACTTCAGTGTGAGGAGCAACACGTAATAATTTGACCAACGGGTTGTACAGTGCTAGTACTCCTACTACTACATTGGTAGTACTACTACTAGTACTAGTAGCACCACCATCTGGATTTAGGAGTACTACCATGTCCATCTGGATTTTAGTATTTGACTAGCAATATCTAGTAATGCATGTCACAAAAAATGTACTACTCCCTCTATAAATAAATACATTGTGTTTTATTCCTATCGGCGAGAGAACTTAACATTTTTTTGCTAACTAGAGTATTAATAGGATTACATGCAATGAACTAAACACTGCATGTCATGTTTGGTAGTCTCAAGTCATTGAAAGCACGCATGACCCACATCTCTCATTGGTTGATATGTCACGAAATAAGAAACAAGGAGGGAGTTAATGCACCGTGCCTAAGTATTTTGGGATTATTATGTTTTCGTAAGGTGACTTACACAACATTTTTGTTTACATGCATTAACATTTTATTAGTTAAATCAAAGGTCAAAACTTGGCGCAAATTGCAAAGGGGACCAATAAACCAATAAACATCAAACTTCTCTCGTTTGGACCCAACTAGAGGTCCGGTGAGATGACTATACTGCACCGGCACGGAGGGGAACACAACTTCATTGACTTACGGCAACTGCCTTTGGGTGAATGACACGTGGGCCCAGGGGGTGGCTGGCCCACCTATCATACAGCCAAAGGCAGGTGCAGTAGAGGGCCGAGGAGTAGTACGAAATCCTACGCACCTACGCACGCTAACCAAGGGCAAGAGTGATCACTCGAATCGCAAGATCAGTTGACTAGAAGCTAAGCTAGACCCATGGAGGCGATGAGCGCAAGCATCAGCCGGCTGTGCTAGATGGTCCACGACGCCGGCCTGCGGCCCGGCACCAAGGAACATCTCCAGGTAGTATTGCTTGAGGCCGCCAGGGCGAGGGGCCGCTTGGACGACATCTTCATCTCCTTGTTTGACGAGGTCCTCGTCGGCTTCCTTGACAAGTTCACCGTCGTCAAGAAGCTTGCGGGCGACTTTGACGTAAGCCTCCACCCGACGCGCCCAAGCTCTGCGATGCCCGCCACCCTCAACGGTCACTATGGTGACAACCTCTTCGATGCACTGGTGGCCCTGCAACTGCCCGCCGTCGTGCCGGAGAATGTCCACCTCGAGGTCGCGCTCATCGCGCAGTGCCTGGCGCAACAAGACACCATTGACATAATCACCCACGTCTACGCGCAAATCGTCCACAAGGACTACTACATGCAAGAGGAGGACGATAGGACACTGGCCTTCTTGGACCACAGGGCAACCTTGGACGGCACTGTTCAGAAGCACGTTGAGCTCGCCGCCAACGCCACTGCTCCTCACACGTCGGTTGGTGACCCGGCGCACTAGGGCGTGAGGATGTTGTTGATGGATCCGTATGTATTTTTATCTTTCCGTCAAATCCATGTAGTAGTATATGATACTATAGTAATTATCTTACCTTTCGCATCAACTTCATAATTTTCGTACATACTCCATGCATGAACGGCGCCAGAACCAAACTTCTCATTATTCTAGGCAAAACCGTTATTTTCTATCTATCGGTCGCGCCATGGAGCAGAACCAAATTTTACAAGTTACGGGTTCAAAAGGAAAAGCCTGCCGTGTTCGCGTTGCACCCCCACACAGTTGGTCCGGCACGCCGCTCAAGCGGGAATGCGTGCGGTGTTGCATTTTCACTTACAAGTGGGACCGTAGTTGAGCAAACCGACTATCGGCAAACCCCCACCCCGCCCACCGCGTGATGGCTGAGAAAACAGGAGGGAGAAGAGATGGCTGTAGCACGGACTCCAAGAAAATTGGTGTCAGATGGGACTCGTGTGGGTGGCTTGTGTCGTACTGCTAGATGTGAATGCTGCCCATGCCACCCCACTATATCGAGCCTATATCAAGGTACATAGAACAAATTTCCTGCAATCCGTGCTCAGCCCTCCTTTATCTATCTTCTCAGCCAGCCAGCGGACGCGCGGAGCCAATCGTCTGTTTGCTCACATGCGGCCCCACATGTCAGTGAAAACGCAAGAGGACTCACTGAACCTGCACATCTTTCACCTCTATGAGCTGGTGATGAAAAACAAATCCAATAATGATCTTCGGTGGCAGCTTTTGGAGTTACTCAAGAGTAGTAAGATTCTATTTACAGTTTAACCCAAGATGCACATATGGTGGCTTCAACTACCACTCTATTTTCTTTCATGACACGACCTGGATGCTGGATGTCCCACGTGTCAGTAAAAGGAGGAAGAACCCGACCAAATCTTTGGTTGTGCTCTCGGATTAGACTAGTTGTGCTAACTTAAAATTTTTATTGTGTATTCCCTCCATTCCAGAATACTTGACTTCCATTTGTCCAAAAATGGATGTACCTATATACTAAAACATGTCTAGATACATATATATTTTGACAAATAGAATGCATGTATTGTGCAACGGAGGGAGTAGAATGGATGCAAGTTTTTGTATTGGGAAGAAGAGTACATCCATATATTGATAGGGCGCAATTTAGTAGATGTTCTATCACTTTTAGCTAGCACAGAGGCTAGAGATGAGATTAGTGCACTTGTTGATACTCCTACTAGAATAGAGGCTAGACATGAGACTAGATGCGAGGAAGCAACGTCTACTTCTTTACACTCGAAGAAGAAAGAAGCATGCAAGATCGAGCCTCCACAGATCAACAGTGAATGCATCGAGAAGGCACTAATCCAACTTATAGGAGTAGTAAAATGTATTCTTGTGGTTCTTGTTTTCTTTGGTCTTGCTTTTCTAGTCAAAATTATCATTGGAGTTCGTGCAAACGGAGGTTCATTTGGGGTCGTGCGTTGGAGTTGGCCTTACAAGTGGGACCGCAGTTAAGGAAACCGACTATCGGCAAACCCCCACCTTGCCCGCCGCGCGATGGCTGAAGTTAGAAAAACGACGAGGTTGAAGAGATTGCTCTAGCACGGACTCCAAGAAATAATATGGTGTCAGATGGATGTGGTGGTGGTGGCGTGTGCCGTACTCCTGGACGTGAATGCTTGTTCTGGCCCATGCCACCCTACTACTCCTACTACTTACTCCTACTATATAGTACTAGTATCGAGGATTCGAGGTGCTGGTTACGTACAGCAAACACATTAACATATGGCTACAGTAAAAACACCCGCCCGATGCGCGAAGCATGTGAAGCTAGTACAAATAGTGTACTACTATTGTTGATTGGCCTCATCCGATAACCTGTTGCAATGCACGTACAATTATGTATTCAGAAAATATTTTTTTGCCTCGTCGCACCACTCACTCAGGGAAGCGACTCGAAAGCCATGCATAAATTTAGTAAGTTTATCACAGGCATATCATTTTATTACATACAACAGGTCATCAACCCACATCGACAACGAGGATACATTATAAATACTAAAGTTTTCACCACACAACAAGTAACAAGCAATAAAATGAACTTTAACTCAATCATTCCTCGGCGTTGGAAACGCTTGCTTTGAACCACAAGTGATTCTCTGGGACGGGCCATCGATTTTCGATCTGGAAACCAATGCAGGACTGATCTCCCTCCTTGTCAGTACCAGGGTAGGGAACTACCCAAATGTCCGAGGTATAGACACAGTTGCTTCTCATAAATGGTACTGTTAACGTTGTGTCAACAGTAGTTGGATCGCCTTTCACCATCATCGGATAGTTTTGTCCAAGGAATAGCGAGTTTTCTCCAAGACTATCAATTCTGTACCAGGGAGAAGGAGTTGGCGCTAGCACACTAGTATCCATCCTGAATACCATGCAACGGGTGTTGGAATAGGTCCGGAGAGTGCGACCATGGGAGACTACACCTGCTTCTTTAGAAGTGACATCATCAGTGGGCTGTATACATACAAGAAGAGGTGATCCATCGGAATTAGTTGCCAGGCGCCACAGAGTATATGGGCGCTGCTCGTCCTCATGCTCGTGATCATCACCATCGTCATCTCCCCCTTGGTTATAAATTTTTTCAAGTATAGGTGGTGGGATGTTCACAGGACCTTGGAAACACAAGAAGAAGGTTAATTAGTAAAGGGAAACTTGCTAACCCGCATGCATGTGGATGAAACAATTATAATTACGGTGGAATAAAAACGTACCGAAACTACGAGGATCCCATGCAAAAACAGTGCCACGAGTGGTGGCAGCAAACAGAAGGCCCTCGTATTGAATTGCATCACAGTACTCATCCGTGTACAGAAACTGAGTTTTGAGCAATATCCATCGAGTCGATTCACGAAGGACGGCAACAAGCTTGTCGAAGATAGCAACAGCTTGATAGTTGTTGTAATTCCAAGAGCGGTTGGGAACTCGACAAGTTGCTATCTTTCGTAGAAGACAGTCACCATGATTGTATTTGAACGTGCGTACAATACCGGTGTGCTCAACCTCTGGGCAGTCTGCTGAGATTTTTGGAAGTGGAACCCGGTCACGAGTGTACACATTCACAAGTTCCCACTCGCAGTTGGACCCAATGTAAACAACACAATCTCCATTTGCGCCCACCCAAGCCTTGCCCTCAAGCGATGGCATCTTAACATCATATGTATCATTATCAAGCAGCATCGACTGGCACAGGGCGAGGCCTCCATCGTGCCGGCGCCAGTCATCAGGGTCACGGCGAAGAAGATCGGGGAGATCAAACCGCTCCTTGACTCTAGGGTTCTTTGTAATGATGTTATTAGTTGAGTCGAGAATGGGCTTGAATGAACCTGCCATGCTAGCCGAGGTGATGACGTTGCACCGATCAATGAGTTCCTCCACCACATCATCTTTCAGATCGGGGCAAGAATAACGGGGTCGTTTCCGGCCTATTCCCTCCATGGAGAAGACGATCGAACAATGGCAGAAGAAAGGGTGAAGGGCTGAAGGAAAATGGAGGAGGGAGAGGAAGAGCGTGCGACAACAGTTCCAAATCGAGAGGGAAAGGCGAAGAGTCGGTGGACGGTTGCGAGTTTGCCACGGTTCACGAAGAGGCGCCCTGGCCTACAAGTCCGTTCGGAAATAGTCGTACTACTTGCCGTTGTCTCACTAATATGTTGGAACGGGACCACATGTCAATGAAACATGGTGTGTAATTTCTCGTGCAAAATGCGATCTGGCTGCGTTGGCCCGAGGTGCCACATTAGTTATCGACCTTTATTTTTTTAATGGCATGCCGATCAGTTTTGAAGCACGACTAACTGGTACTGTATGCAAAGAAAATATAAACTACTCTACCACTTCTCCACCTCCAGTACTAGTAGTATAAAAAGATATATAGGCTGGAGCTTGAACGCTTTCTTGCTAAGGGTTGCCCACTTGCTTCTCACAGTACCACCCTCTCTCCAGATCTAAAAAAGATGGCCCCTCTCTCCCTCCTCACCGGTGGTCACAGATCCGCCGGGGAAGAAAAGGACGTGCAGCGTTGACGCACTCGTCGTCGGCGAGCGAGGTCACACACTGACGACAAGGCCGTCCTCTTAGACCTAGCACCCACGCGGGATGGCCTCCGTCCCCAAGCTCGCTGCCGTAGTGTGTACGGAGGACGACGACCATGAGCGAAGCCACTTCCCGCTGACCCTCAGGTATGCTACCTCTTTTCGAACCATAACCTTGTTCTATTGCCCCATCTGCCATGTCGTTGCATGTGGATCTTTTTCCACTCCACCATCTTCCCAATTTGCTATCCTCTGCTCTGCTGGCCACGCATACGAAAACCATAATTTGCACTGTTAAAGGAAACCCTACTTCATGCAGACTAATCTATGTCTGGGTTGAATAAGGAAAGGAAGGGAGACTGTACTGTCCAAGAGAGTAGGCATCGAACCCGCATCTAGGTTGAAAAGGGGAAATCAGTAGCTAAGGAACGAGTCTCGTGTCTCTTGGTTGAAGAAGGGTAGAAAGGCATGACAACACAATAGAGAATGACCAAGTCGATCGGTTTGTTGTCCTCGCATAGGAAAAAGGTGGCTAAAGAGAACAAAAATGGGATGTAATCCACATATGCTGCCTGGATATTTGTTGCTCTGGGCAACCATACCTCCCTCACCACTCTGCGTCCGTGGAGGTACATCATACTGGTGCGCCCACTATCCGAATGGGTCTCCCATGCTCTTATTGCCACTTTTTTTGCTGTTAGTATAACGCCAGCAGTCAAGTCAAGCAATGCTACTGCTAAAGTGATGCCACATTTAACTAATGCCGCTCTCAGTCTAATGCCACCGATAAATTTAAGCAATGCCATTTAATGTCACTGGATTATTTCAGGGTTAGCTATTGATTGTGGATGTATTAAAGATTTTTTAGCTAAAGCATTCTAATGCTGTTGCACAGCCAGTATACCAACGATGAAACTTATTACTACCATCAGATTTTTGCACTGTTAATGCTTATAGATTACATACCTCACTTTCATGAGATAAGTTAATTTTTTTTACAGTGTCACCAAAATGCCAAGGCGCTGATGTCATTTTATTTTGGTTAAACTGCACAGACAATTATGAAGACAAGAGGAAAGGTTAAGAGTGGGCACCTCCTCCTCCGGCTGTTCTCTTGATTCGTTCGATCAAGTTTTTATGTTTGATCGATTATTAAGATTGGGATAGCAATTTTTAAGGTCCCCCCGAGTTCAAAATGATATTTACCCTGGAGGTACATGGTTTGCAATTTTTTTATACTGTCATTAGTTAATAATGCTAGTTACCTTCAGACTTTTGTATTTGGTTTAATGCTCATGCACAGCTAGTATACCAACGCTGAAACTTGTTACCTTTACATTTTGTATTGTTAATTCTTATAGAAACCTTCCAGTGCTAGAGTTTAATGAAATCTCTTCAGTAAAACCATTGTACTTTACCCTGTAATAAACTAATGTGATGGACTGGCTTATTAGGGATGATATACTACTCATATCAATAAGGAATTCCTTCTTTTTCGGGAGCCCATTCAGACAGAACTCCAAAGTTAAGCGTGCTCAGCTTGGAGTAGTGTCAGGATGGGTGACCGACCGGGTAGTTGCTCCCGGGTGCGCACGAGTGAGGACAAAGTGCGCAGAAAAGACTATTATTGATCTGTGGGGCCAGTCTAGATCCCGCCAGGAGTAACGACCACCGGCGGGTGTGTCTGGGGCGTTACAAGTTGGTATCAGAGCCGACCCTCGCGGTTACACGGATGGTTGCGGACAGGTGCCCAATCATGTTGTTCATGATGTTTGTGACCCGTCGTGGCACCCGGCATGGCACATGTACCGGACTGGATGCACAGACGTATGTGCCAAGAGGGAACGTTCCTGTGGCCCGACGAGGATGTTGGTTCCTCTGAGTGGGGGTGTATGTGATGGACTGGCTTATTAGGGATGATAGACTACTCATATCAATAAGGAATTCCTTCTTTTCCGGGAGCCCATTCGGACAGAACTCCAAAGTTAAGCATGCTCAGCTTGGAGTAGTGTCAGGATGGGTGACCGACTGGGAAGTTGCTCCTCGATGCGCACGAGTGTGGAAAAAGTGCGCAGAAAAGAGTAGTATTGATCTGTGGGGCCAGTCTAGATCCCGCCAGGAGTAACGACCACCGACGGGTGTGTCCGGGGCGTTACAACTAACTACTCTACTATTGCACTAGCCACTGGATTAGTGTATATTTGTAGTATTCGAATGGTGTTGCATTAGCGTATGGACATAAATAAAGTGTGGCAAGCTTTCCCAGATATGTGCTCAAGAAAACTACTACCTGTTTTTCTAAATACTAGACGTTTGGGTACTTTATATTGAACCGTGAAAACGTCTTATATTAAGGAACAAAGGGTGTAGAGTTCACTCAAATTATCCCGGTAAAGCTAGTCACACCTTTGTTAAAATTAATGTTCATTATGTTATCGGAGGAGGTCCGTATGTTTGTCTCTAATGCATGTCTACTACATACCTAACATCATGATGTAATGTTAAGTCATTTCCTTTGTACAGTGTCACTGAATTGTCAAGGCGGTGATGGCATTTTATTTTAGTAGAACTGCACAAAATTTTCTTAAAAGAAGAGGAAAGGTCAGGAATGGCTCAGTTTTTCAGAAAAAACTATGTATGCCTTCCCGACATCAGCCGTTGTTGCTTTATTTATTCCTTCAAACAGGTGGTTACAAACAGTCTTGCTACCTTTTCCCGTTAAGAAATTGGAATGCTTATATTTGTGAGTCTATGCTTCAACTAGTGCCACTTTTAGAGTAATAACACTTTCAATATCTATGCAAACAGGGATGCTCGATTTTAGTGGAACTGCACAAAAAGTCCAACCGGTTCAACATTAGGAGCATGTTTTTTTCCAAACCTTTATATACAATTGGTGGCAGTATGAGCTGTTCATTACGAAGGTACATGGTTTGCTACTATCTTGCTACTCTTTTTGTACTGTTATTAGATAGTAATACTAGTGGTTTTCATGTGAATTTATTGGCAGGGTGGACTTCATTGGAGGTGCAGGACAGGATTCAATGATTGGATGCTCAATTTCGGTTGTATCGATTTCACCTCTTCCATCTCTACGAACATGGATATCCTTGATCTGATGAAGAATAGGCGCTATATTTCTGCTCTGAACCAGCAAATCAATTCAATATGAAATTGTCCAGGGCAAAACATAACTGTATCAGATTGTCCAGTGCAGAACATGACAAATGCTAAGCGGAAGAGACATGTTTAAACCGAAAATACAAGGTTTGGTATATGTTTACTAGCTGCTTGATATTTGTGCAGACAGAGATGTCTGCCTGTTGCTATTTGGCAAACAAACAAAGTGTCCGCAATTTTGGTTGAACTGCACAAGAGAATAGTATAGTCACTGCATGCAGTGCCATTTGAAAATAGACACAGAAAGATTGGATAGTCATGTCATGGACTGCAGAAAAGTAGTACTGTACTATTTATTGGCCAACACTAGGTGTTTCATTGCTTTGGTCTGATTATACAATGGGCATCATTTTGCCTAAGTTAAAGTTTGTATTCCAAAAATAGTCTCGCGGTGAGATCGAGAGAAGACCAAATCATATTGAAGTGGATGTTCCTCCATCATGTGTGGTTCATTCTCATTGTTCCAGCTGTTGGTGAAACCACTTACGTTTGCAAGAGGAATTGTAGACTTCACAAACAAATTTGTCTTTCAGTCTGTACTAAATGTTGGCCGAGAGAAGCATCCATGTTAGTAGGAAGAACATATGTTTTTTCTAGATCTTTTCTTTTGGAGTTACATATTTGTATATGATCTATGAATCATTGAGATGCATTAACATGTTGATCTTATGTATGGGAATCATACTAGTTAGTTTTAGTTGCGATGCAAGATCCGAAGTGGCTGATATTTGCTTTTGGAGCTACATATTTGTATATGATCTGTGAATCATTGAGATGCATTAACATTTACTTATTTCTGTTCGCTCAGTGTTTACAAGTTACTAATCGATCACTAGCTAGACTACAAATGCGCTCCTGGCAGTTTTATTTGCGACACAAGATGCGAAGTGGCAGTTTTTTGAATAAAAATGCCTACCTCTGAAGAAACTGACAAGCTACACTATTGATCCTACACGGATAAAAATGCCTACCTCTGAAGAAGTTTAAGCCTAATTAATTCCGTGAGCAAAGCAGCAAGACCAAGGCATGGCAATAATTAACGGCATGTAGAAGTTTAAGCCTAATTAATTCCAGTGATTTAAGTGGCTGCATGCGTGCCCTCGGCTGCGACTCGTTGCATGCTGCTTCGCGTACTGCCTCCGAGTGATTCTGAGTGCCTGCATGCAGCCAGCCGTAATTAAGCAGCTAACTAATGCGAAAAAGATACTCTTTAATTGTTGTGGGCTTTTTAAATCTGTGGAATCATTATTGACATGGAGGGAGATGATTCGAGTGCACTCGTTTGACCGCCATGCCGGCGTGCGACCCAGACGGGACGGGACGACACCGTCATAATTTCAGTTTCTCTAGTTTTCCACGGCAAGCTGGCATGCTAAGTCATTATGCATTGAATTCCAATGACCGTTGCGCTACCTTTCGCCTATAAGTATTGCTTCCCGGCCTTCTCCGGTGCCACCGTGACCCAACTCGCCATATCCTCATAAGCCCCCACCGGCCCGACGTCGCTCGCCACGTCCGCCTTGCCCCCGCCTGTCCGCGGTAGGCGACGCCGGAGGTGGTCACCGCCGGAACTAGTGTTCGGGTTTTCACCGGAAGGCAGACAAAGGAAGGAGGCATTCTATCTGTCTTTAGATGCCAATGCGGAGATCGAGGAGTTGTTGGAGCGCGACCGCATGGCGGAGGAGCAGGAGTTTTTGGAGCGTGACCGCCTGGCGGAGGAGCAGCGTATCGCCGATTTGCGCCGCCAGCGGGACATGGAGCAGCAGCGCACTGACGCTCTGAGTCGCGAGCAGAGCGCCCGCAACCTGGCCGACTACGTGGAGGCCGGCGCCCGGCAAATAGCCCTGGAGGCTGTCGGGCATGCACACGTTCGCGACGCTGATTTTTACTACCATCTCGTCAAGTGGGTTTCCTGCTTGGAAGCCGAAGCTTCGGTGGACCACGCCGGCATGGAAAGGGCCAACGCGCACGAGAAACGCGCCCTATCGCACCTCTTGCAAGTCCGAGGCGAGGCACACGATGCCGGTGCCGGTGCTTAGCGTCTACCACAGATGGCGGACATCATCGTCTAGTTAGCTAAGAGTAAGTTAGTACTTGTACGCTACTAGAGTATTAGTGGGAGTAGATAGTTAACTTGGCTATGATGGTTGTCAACGTGGAAGTTCAGTACTCTATATGTGGATCAGACCTGTTACTTTGCTCTGAATGTTGAACTTTCCATTTGAACGTATGGAATGGGATGTTATTTTTTTAAATGGGTTGTATTTGTCCTCCACGGGTTTAGAGGCTGACTTGTGGGCCTAGCAAGTTGACGCGTACACAATCAGGAGATGATTGTACATGGAGAGGATGACAGCAGGGACCCGCCAAGGTCATGGCAGTACGCAAGCAAGTGCCTCCTTATTTAAAGCCAATAAAAAATGGCTCCTCCTAGTGGATTTCTGACATCTGGGTCCCATGCCATTGTCAACGTAGTCAATAAACGAGAGAATTACACAAAGAGCGGCTGACACCAGGGACCCAGCAGCTCGCCCTGTTATTTTTGTTTTGGGTTAATTTGATAAATGCCACTCCAAATCTGGTGTATCTGAGAAATGCCACTGCAATTTCCAAACTATGTAAAATGCCATTTCATGCCATTTCTAGTGCCATTTTTCGAAGTCTGGAGTGGTGTTTCTCAAAGTTTGCAAACTGCAGTGGCGTTTTTCAAAGTTTGCAAAAATTGTAGTGGCATTTTTCAAAGTTTGGAAATTGCAGTCGCATTTTTATGAATCGCCATAATTGGAGTGGCAGCTTATCTAATTTGTTTTTGAGACGGAAGCAGGGTGTCAACTGGGCTGTGCGGGACACTCTGGCCTGTCTAGACAACCTTTTCTTTTATGTTTACCACAGACCAGCCTAGTAGTTTTTTTTCTTTCTGAAAATGGCTAGCCCAGTTTTTTTGTGATTTGTCAAGTAAGTCGCTTTATCAGGCTTGTTGGGCTGCAAATCTTTCAAGACGAGGAGAGCTTCATTCGGCTGGCCGAGAAAATGGCCTATCAGTAATGGGAAATGGGTTGTACATTTTTTAAACACATCAAACCGGCAATTAGTTTCAAATATCTTTTTTTCATTTCGAGATTTTAAATTGGATTGATTTTTATGCGTGGACAACTTATTGGCTTTTATATTGATATACATTTATTTTTAAAATCAGTCTAAATGTGACTCGAAATTTCGGGATTAAAAATAGTTCAGACCGCACCGACATATGCAAAATTTCATATAATTTTTTAACCGTGGCCACAATATGGGCAGTAATGCTAATAAAAAGAATGTGGGCTCCAAAAAAACCCGTAAGAATTAGCAAATGGGCTGTAGATTATTTGAAATAATGGCAGATGGGCCGTATGCTGTTTTCCATAGATTTGAGGCTTTCCACAGATGGCCTGTATACTGTTGGATGTCCATCCAACGGCTGTCGTGCTTCTTCAATCTCTACTCTTCCTACTCCAGCCGCTCAAACAAGTGCCAGCGGGACTGATTGCTCCCTCCTCCCTGCGACCGACTCTGCTGCCGCGCAGGCCTCACCGCCCCACCGTACTCCCATCGCTGGCCTAGCCATCCCTCTACTCACCCACACCTGTTGTTATTCTCCGGCCACGGCAGACGAACCAGTAAACCCTCGTACAGTCGTACTCCCCTCCGCGTGGGAAACAAAAACAACTGCCGAGTCTTCCCTGCCTCCTTGTCGTTCCCTTCCTAGGCCTCACTGCCGTCCACCGCCCTGGTGCTCTCGGCATGGCATGGTCAACGTGGTCAACGACCGACATGCATCTGAAGTGGACTGTACGTGGAGAGGCTGACAGCTGGGTCCACGGCCGCACGCAAGGAAATGCCTCCTTATTACACGAAAAATAATGATTCCTCCACCTGACATCTGGGACCCACCGAAAGGGCCTCTGTATTTTGCGAAAAAAACATTACCGCCACTGACAGCTCAGACCCACCAGCTCTATCTTCGCACGCAAGGAAGTGCCTCCTTATTACGCACAAAAAAAATGAATACTCCCCCTGCTAGCTGGGACCTAGTATAGTGGGCCAACTAAGTTGACGGGGACAAAGGGCTTTGTCAACTTAGTCAATATGCACGATTCTAGCTCGACTGACCGTACGATGTCCATCCAACGGCCGTAGTGCTTCTTCAACCTCTGGTCTTCTTGCTCCAGCCGCCCAAAGCAGCACCGGTCGTGCCGCCTGCTCCTGCCTCCCGTGGCCGGCTGTGCTGCCGCGGAGGGCTCACCGCCCCCATACTACTCCCACTGCTGGCTAGGCCATCCCTCCACTCCACTCACCCACACCCCCTGTTATTCTGCGGCAACGGCAGCGCGGCCGAACCAGTGAACCCTCGTACTCCTCTCCGTGTGGGCATCCACTACCGCGTCTTCCTCGGCTCCGCGTCGTCCCCTTCCTAGGCCTCTCCGTCATCCACCTCCGTGGTGCTCTCGGCGCGGCGTGGTCAATGTGGTCAATGACCGAATTCCATCGGAAGAATACTGTACGCGGAGAGGCTGATAGCTGGGTCCATGGCAGCCGCAAGGAAGTGCCTCCTTATTACGCAAAAAATAATTATTCCTCCACTTGACAGCAGGGACCCACCGGACGCCCACCAGTATTTCGTGAAAAAAGCGTTTGCCCCTGACTGCTGGGACCCACCCGAGGGCCACCGTATTTCGTGCAAAAAAAATGTTCCCCCTATTGTCAGCTCGGACCCACCGGAAGTGCCTCCTTATTGCGCATAAAAAATGAATACCCCCCTACTAGTTGGGACCCACCTTGGTGGGAGGCTGACTTGTGGGCCTACTAAGTTGATGGGGACGGAGGGCTTTGTCAACTTAGTCAATATAAACGATTCTAGCTCCAGTGACCGTACGATGTCCATCCAACGGCCATAGTGCTTCTTCAACCTCTGGTCTTCTTGCTCCAGCCGCCCAAAGCAACGCCGGTCGTGCCACATGCTCCTGCCTCCCGTGGCTGGCTATGCTACTGCGGAGGCCTCACCGCCCCCTACTATTCCCACCACTGGCCAGGCCCTGCGGCGACGGTAGCCTCACACCGCAGCCGAACCAGTGAACCCTCGTACTCCTCTGCACGCGGGATTCCACTGCCGCGTCTTCGCCGGCTCCCCGTCGTCCCCTTCCTAGGCTTCGCCGTCGTCCACCTCCCTGGTGCTCTCGGCATGGCGTGGTCAACGTGGTCAAGGAACGACTTCCATCGGAGGTGGACTGTACGTGGAGAGGCTGACAGCTGGGTCCACGGCCGTAGCAAGGAAGTGCCTCCTTATTACACGGAAAATAATGATTCCTCCACCTGATAGCTGGGACCTACCGGACGGGCCACTGTATTTCGCGAAAAAAACGTTTCCCCCTGATTGCTGGGACCAACTAGCTACATCTTCGCACGCAAGGAAGTGCGTTCGGCCAAAAAAACACGATTCGCCCCCCTGACTGCTAGGATCCACCAGCTACATCTTCGCAGGCAAGGAAGTGCCTGACATTCGGGACCCACTTGGTCGAAGCGTACGTAGCATTGTCATTCTGGTCGTGAACGTGTACGTACATATATACTGGTGGATGTAGAGGCGCGCATGTGTCTTAATAGAGCGCGTACGTGTCGTAGTAGAGGCGCGCACGTAGCATGTACACGTATGTACAGCGGCCAGGGTGCAAGAAAGAAAATACGGCCATGTATGTGTACTTATGGGCAGGGTCTCGAACGCCTACTCATGCATATGTACGGCTAGGGCTCGCGTACATGGCTGGGTCGGAACGGAGAAACATCATTGTCGTCGTGTTCATGGGGAGGCAACAGAATGCGTCGTGTTCATGGGGAGGAAACGGAATGCGCCGTGTTCATCGGGAGGCAACAAAATGCGTGGGAGCCAACCGGCTGGGTCGGAACGGAATGCGTGGTCGTGTTCATCAGGAGGGCTTGGACGGAACAGGTGATGGAAACCAGGCCTGGCGTACCGCACAACGGAGGAAACGGATCTCCTACATTCGGAACAGGGTCCTGTTGATTGGGAGGGGTCTGGCGTACTGCAAAACGGAGGAAACGGACCTCCTACGGTCGAAACGGGGGTCCTGTTGATCGGGAGGGGTGTGGCGTACCGCAAAACGGACGAAACGGACCTCCTACGGTCGAAACGGGGGTCCTGTTCATCGGGAGGGGTGTGGCGTACCGCAAAACGGGACTCCACGGCATACTGTTCATCTCCACCGTCGACCTCCTCCAGCCTCCACGGGCTACCGTTGACCTCCTCCAGCCTCCACGGGCTCCTGTTCATCCAGCCTCCACCGCGCGCTACTCCACCGGCTACTGTTCAACCACCCCTCCACCGTCTACTGTTCATCCAGCCCTCCACCACACCACGGGGTCCTGCTCATCCAGAGGCAACGCCACCGCTCACTGTTCATCCAAACCCCCCCGCAACGCTCACTGTTCATCCCAGAGGAAGCATCGATCGGCTTCAGTTAGCAGCAGTAGCGAAGGAATCGCTTGATCGGGTTCAGTTAACATCCATCGATCGATCGCTCGGGTTCAGTAATGCGTAGCCTGCAGTGCAATCGCTCGGGTTCAGTTAGAGCCCAGCGCCTCGCTCGGGTTCAGTTAGAGCCAACGCCTCGCACACACGCGTGTACGTGTACGACAGAAACGTGCATCGCTTGGCCCCCGACCTCCCACTGTAACTGGGAACTCCCCGAAATTTTCCTACCCCTCGCCTCTACCACGGTTTTTTCCGTCATGGACGGCCCAAAGAATGTCATGCAGCTGCGTCTCTGGCCCGCCCAGGACAAAAATCCCATTTTCTGTCATGATTTTTTGTCATAGAAGTAGGAGCCCACCACATCTATGATGATACCGGGTTTTGTCACAATTATCGTCATAGAAGTGTCATATGTATGACAAAAAAAATTCATTTGGCCCAAAATGTCACGGATGTTTCTTTTTTTGTAGTGCTATGTTCCGCTACATCGGCTAGAGTAGTAAAGGGAGAACTAATGCGATTGTGTCTTGGTCTAAACCGGATGAGCACCTGAGTAGAGAAAGCCGAAAACTGACTGTCATGATGCGGCGAGAGCTAGTCAGCTGTTCAGAGGTCTCAAATCATTGGAGATTTTTCCGCATTTCACGAAGGATTGGTACTTCCCGATCAGACGCTGACAGCACTCTGGTTCGTATACCAGGGGCTGCGCCTATGTTTTATTATAAAACTCCTATGGCTAAGTGAGGGCGTTCAAGCCGTATAGTCTAGTTGCCTAGTTCGCTGCGCTAAACAACTCCTTCAAGGACCATATAATTGGATCAAGATTGTTTAGATTCCATCCCGAACACCTCCGTACTACCTACGCGAGGGCTGAAGCCGACGACTAGTTAACCCTCAGATTTCATACAACACGGCCGCACAGGAGGAAACAATCAAAACATAATAAAAATTATATATTACAAGGAAGATTTGTTTATACAAGGCAAAACATGTATGTATTTATTCGAGAATAACGTCCTGCCCGCACTACGTTGCTACAAGTCGAGATCCCTCCAGGACATCCGCAAAGTATCGCTCAGGTGTGCTGTGCTCCTTGCCCTCCGGTGGCCCCCTGGCCACCTCGACGGCATCCTTCTTTGCCCACCACATCTTGCAACGAGCGAAGGCCATGTGGGCACCCTCGATGCAGACGGATCGCTTGATGATGTCTAGCCGCGGACAAGCCTCCACCACCCGCTTCACAAGGCCGAAATAACTACTAGGTATAGCTTCGGCCGGCCATAATCAGATTATGAAATCCTTCATGGCCAGTTCGGCCACCCTATGTAGCTCGACCAACTACTTCAGTTGATTGAAAAAGGCCACCAAATGTTCTAGCACAACATACTGCGGCCAGAATAGCTTCTCCGAAGAATCCCCTTCCCTGGCTCGGAAGAACTCCGCAGCATCGGATACACTGCACGGCAGATCCACAAAACCCCCTGGGCAACTCTGAATCCAGGTTAGTAAAAGGTACTTCCTCTCCACAAACTTGCTTTGCATGTTAAATGCCTTACCTGTTGCGATCTTCTTCGCCTCCTGGATCTCCTGGAGAGCGTCCCGGGCCTCATTCCGTGCAGCCTCTGAGCTCTAACGAGCCTTGGTAAGTTCAGCCTCTCGGGCCGACGCCTCATGTTCCAAAGCTTCACACTTCTTCCCCAAGTCTTGGAGCTCCTGCTGGACCTCCCCGACTTGAGCCTTGAGCTTCTTATGGGCGACTTGCTGTTGGGCAGCCTTCCCCTTAGCTTCGGCCAGGGCCTTTCTCAGGGCCTCGACCTCGGTCGTCACTTCTGTACAAATCATGGCATTTTGGTCATCGCATACAATTTTCTTCTTTTCGAATATGTAACAGGTAATTGCTTACCTTGTTTGTCCTGGAGCCGCCTCTTCGGTTGGCCCAACTCCTCCTCGGCCTCCGCCAGTTTCTGCTTCAGTCCAGAAACTTTGGCAGTATGCGAGGCCGCGGCTAGCAACGACGCCTGCATGTCAAAAAATTAAGTTAGTTCCCTGTTAAAACGAGATTGATCCTCTGTCCGCCTTTTTCTTTCCGAACACTGGACAGTGTCTCAGGGGCAACCTAGTCTACACTGGGATTTTGTCCTTGTTCAGCGTCTCTTACCTCAAAACCTATCAGCAAGCTGCTACAGGCTTCGGTTAATCCACTCTTGGCGGACTGAACCTTTTCAATTACCATGCCCATAAGGGCACGGTGCTCATCCATAATGGAAGCGCCTCGTAGCGCCTCCAGCAGGTTATCCGGTGCCCCTGGTTGGACAGGGGCCACCGGCGCAACAGGCTTCCCCCTTCTTTCGAAGGAGGGTGCGTGCTGGATTCCGGAGCCGCCTTGGTCTCCGAAATTGAGTCCGGTTGAGGTCCGAACTGTGTGCGGCCCTCCACGCCACTCTCATTGGGGACTGAGTCCCCTTGGTGTCCGGCAACGGAGGTTTTGCCTTCGGGCGCCTCCTGAGCCTCTCCCCTGCCGGAGAAAGTCCTTCGGGACAGCACCTCGGATCCTCCTTGGTCTCGGGGGAGTGTGTGTCCGGCAGGGACTCGCTGGCCATCGCCTTGGAATCCAGCGAGCCTCCTGACGAAGATCGCTGGGAGCTATTGTGGGCCGGACTACAATAACATTTGCCAATCGTTTCAACACAATGAGGAGGATAAACTTTATGGGAGGATAAGGTATTAGTACTTACGATGCGCCCCAAGGCTTAGCGCGGGGGCGTCTCTCTGGACTGTCATCAACGTCCCATGCGGAGTTACCCACTAGGAAGCCCTTCCCCTTTTTGGGCGCCTCCGCCTCCAGAGTTGTGGAGGCCGTCCTCTTCTTCCTCCCCCCATCGGGGGGAGAGTCGCTCTCCTCCTCCTCCTCATCCGTGTCATCTTTGGCGGCAGGGGAATGGGCCTTGTCTTCGGATGCCCCATCCGAAGTGCCCTTGCGGCGAGGGCCACTCCGGACCCCCTTGGCCTTTCATATGGCCTTCTTCTCTGGTGCCTTGTAAGGCACCGGCTCCAGCATCTTCACTAAGCGCGGAGTGACTGGCTCCTCGGGCAGGGGAGCCGGACACCGAATCTTCTTCGCCTGCTTCAACCAGTACTGAAAAAGCAATGGTAATGAAAGCATTAGATATCACCCTTGAAACAAGCAAGTAAGGGATGTGTTAAAAATAACATACCTCGTTGGGGAGGTTATTTATGTCGTGGCCACAATCTGAATCGGTGCCGGTGGTATCTCGCTGTCCTTGAAAAGCAACTTCCAGGCATCTTCATGAGTCATTTCAAAGAGCCTCACCAAGGTATGGTGTTTCTTCGGGTTGAAGTCCCATAGAGGGCGGCTTTGGCTCTGGCAGGGGAGGATCTGGCGCACCAACATCACTTGGATTATGTCGACGAGCTTGATATCCCTATCGATCATGATTTGTATGCGCGTTTGCAGCGCAATCAACTCGTCCGACAAACACCAGTTTGGGCTCTTCTCGACCCAAGAGGTGAGCCGCACGGGAGCACCGGAGTTGAATTCGGCAGCTGCGCCCCAGGTGGCGTCATGGGGTTCGGTGAAGTAGAACCATAGCTTCTTCCATTCCTTGACAGATTCCACGAATGTGCCTTTTGGCCAGGAAACATTGGTGAGCTTGCTCACCATTGCGCCCCCGCACTCTGCGTGCTGTCCGTCCACCACCTTGGGCTTCACGTTGAAGGTTTTGAGCCATAACCCTAAGTGGGGGTGGATGCGGAGGAAAGCCTCGCACATGACGATGAACACCGAGATATTGAGGAAGGAGTTCAGGGACAAATCGTGGAAATCTGTCCTGTAGTAGAACATAATCCCGCGAACGAAGGGGTGGAGTGGAAACCCTAGCCCGCGGAGGAAGTGGGGGATGAACACTACCCTCTCTTTGGGCTTCGGTGTGGGGATGATCTGTCCCAGGGCTGGAAGACGGTGGGCGATTTCCTTTGCCAGGTACCTGGCTGCCCGAAGCTCGGCGATGTTCTCCTCCTTAATAGAGGAGGCCATCCACTTGCCTTGACCTCCGGATCCGGACATGGTTGAGTGCTTTCTTGAGACTAGGGGAATGAGAACCTGGGCGCTGGAGCTCAAGGACGGAGAGGCAGGAGGAAAGTGTGGGGGAAGAAGGAAGAATCTTATCTCCTTATAAGGGCAGTGAATATCGAACGCCCCCATTCCTTAAAATTCGCCTGCTCCCAAGGCTGTGTAAACGGCACGGTTGGGTTACCCACACCCGTATTGATGAGAATCCCGTGATAAAGGAACATCTCTGCTTTGATAAGACGTGCCAATGACGACCGCATCTCGAAACGTGGGGAAAAACGGTTCGAAATTATAACCAGATAGGCGTGACGTCACATTACTAAAGTTGTCAGCGGATGGGGCTCGTGTGTTATTATATTCTCTCTACGGTTGTGTGCGGTGTGTGTTACAGGTCCGGACACAATCAATTTTTCTAAAGACTATTCGGGAATTCGGAAGGAGGAACCCGCCTTGCAATGCCGAAGACAGCACTATGCACCAGATACCTTGTCATTGAAGCCAGGTTCAGGGGCTAGTGAGGGAGTCCTGGACTAAGGGGTCCTCGGGCGACCGGCCTGTTATCTATGGGTCAGACTGATGGGCTGTGAAGATATGAAGACCGAAGACTGTACCCGTGTCCGGATGGGACTCTCCTTGGCGTGGAAGGAAAGCTTGGCGAACAACCATGAAGATTCCATATTATGTAACCGACTATATGTAACCCTAGATCCCCACGGTGTCTATATAAACGAGGACTTAGCCCGGATAGGGGATACTCAATACCTTAGTCATACAGGTTAGACTTCTAGGGTTTAGCCATTACGATCTCGTGGTAGATCAGCTCTTGTAATACTCATATTCATCAATATCAATCAAGCAGGATGTAGGGTATTACCTCCATCAAGAGGGCCCAAACCTGGGTAAAACTTCGTGTCCCCTGTCTCCTGTTACCATCAACCTTAGACGCACAGTTCGGGAACCCCTACCTGAGATCCGCCAGTTTTGACACCGACAACGACCTCTCCGAATTAGGCCCAGTACCGTCATCTGGGCCGTCCAATATGATTCCAGCCCGTTTTAACTTCCGGCCCATGTACGGCCCATGACGTCTTTCGGCCCATATGAGGCCCTTTGTAACTCTTGGCCCATTAACGGCCTGTGGTGAAACTGGCCCGTAATGAACAGTGTATCACTTCATACCCATTAATGGCCCATTATTCCATTGGGCTGTTTCTAGCCCAGGTTATCTTTCGGCCTTCTCAGGGCCCATTTATTCTTGGGATCATTTCCAGCATTCGGTTACTTATGGCCCGTTACTGTCATTTTCTGCTTGTGGGCCAAATTCAGCCCGTGGTTACAGTCGGCCCGTTTGTGGCCCGTTAATAAGTTGGGCCGTTTTCATGTCAAAAAAACCCGTTGGGCTGTTTTCATAGAGTTATCCAATACGGCCTATTAACGGCCCATTATGGTCCACGAATCGTACGGCCCATGATTGGTGAAATGATGATACGCCCCGTAGAAGGCCCGTGGATCCTACGGCCCATAAAAGGCCCACGGATCATACGGCCTGTAGAAGGCCCATGGATCATACGGCCTGTAGAAGTCCCATGGATCCTAAGGCCCGTATAGAAGGCCAATGGATCCTATGTCCCATAGAAGTCCCATGGATCATACGGCCCGTAGGAGGCCCATGGTTACAACAGTCTGTGTGTTGCCATGATTATTTTGTCCTAGTTTCCAAAAATAGGTTATTGTGGCCACTAGAAAAACATAGAAAAAGAACTGCAGTGACTACAAGCAAACAAGTAAACAAGACAATAAGGAAATAAATAAGCAAGCAATTAACACTAGCCTATTACCGCTATTACACATATTACATCCACTAGGCATCAAAGTTCGCCACCAGTGCAAATATAGGGAACAAAGCAGCATATTACATACACTGGCCGTCAAAATTGGCCACCAGTGTACATAAACGCGACAGCAAAACATGAGCATAACTGAAACAACTTCAGAAGAGCTCAAGAAACGTTATCCTAGGTATCCACCATGTTGGCAATAAGCTTAGCAAGCTTATTAGCTTTGTCTTGTTTGGCGCTAAAATCCTCCAACGCTTGCTGTTGCACCAGAAAGTATGCATCTGAATGCTCCATGGACTTCCGCAGTCCTTCCGCTTCTTGTCGCAGCACAACTGATCGATGTCTTTCAGCTTGTAGTTGAGACTCAAGAAACTGAACTGATTCAGACAGTGAGTTTGAATAGCTTGTGCAAGCGGTAGTGGCCAGTAACTCGAACACTAAACAAAGACAAGACTTTGGTGTTGTCTCACTGTCTTATGGATAGTCTCCTTAGCTATTTTATTAGCTTTGTTGGAGACCAACAAGGATGTGTCACTATCCCGAACCTTATCTGCATTAGTTCCTTTACCATTGCTTAATAAGGCACTCTTCCCCAATATTCTGTCAGCATTCTAAAAGAAGAAACAAGCAGACACAAAACAGGTTTAGCATGTACTAGTATATGAAACTCATTTCGATGAACTAGTTCATTAGTAAGGTGGACATGATTAAACTACCAAGTCTCCTATTGCCAAGTACTAGTACATAATAAAAGCATCAAACAAACATATATCTATGTCCTATGGTCACTGCATTGTCTTGCCAAATCAAAATAGAGACATGGTTCAAACCATATCAGTTCAAGACAAAGTAGTAGTGAAAGAATACAAAGCGTGGGAAACTACACGGCACAACAAGATTTCAAATGGGTACCACGGGTCTACATGTACAACAACACTATTGGCTCTGTTGTGATGCTAGTAATGTGCATGATATGAGAAGTCAACTGTATACACAATTGAAATTGAAATCAATAGAGCTAGTGATAAGAGCAAACCTGTTAAAGAAACATGCGTGAACATACCTGCTGTGCCATTGGAGTTTCGATTGGATCCTTCAATTTAAAAATAATTTTGTATGAGTAAATACAGTGATACAAGAGAAAAGCAGTATGCATGATAGCAATCATGTTAAAAAAGGCGCGCCTAAGCAAGCGCTTAAGCGCACCTAGGTTCTAGGCGTTGGCAACACACATTGCGCATAACTACACTTAATCTGTGCATAACTGCGCAAAAGCATGCACTTTGGTCAGTAAAGCGCAAGGCGGTGACAAAACGCACAATTAACACCTAGCGCTTTTTTGAACTATGATAGCAATGGAATCTTAAATTAGAACAATTGTTCTTCAGGTTTAGGCACTTGTTCTACATGAACAGAGTACAGTAAGACGCAAGAATATATTACTTAAAAATAGAAAATGAGCTCATAGACCTTACCACATTCTTGGTTCCGGACCAGTACAGAACAAGGCGTTCCCTAGTCATCGTCGAGTAAACGTGTCTCAAGAGAATGTAAGGGAATTTGAAGAGTTTCTTTGCCGGTGAAGTATGTTTTCTTCAAGTAATTCCGATATTGCCACCAAGCATTCTTGAAGATAGCAGAGGTATTAGCACAGGTTACCTCATCCTGAGTTTCAAAATTGGTGCTTCTCTATAAGTATCAGTGCTGACAATTCATCACATTTCTTACTGACGAATAAAGTGACACAGTTTAAAATAGCATTAACACAATATGGTATTGTTCAGGTCAAGACATGGCATGAAATTACATTACGAAGGAGTTGGCAGCTTCACGACACCACTGGATTACATATCAAGAACTCATAAGTATCAATGGTTAGTGTGCTGTCAATTTATCCCATTTCAGATTGGCAAAATAAGATCACTTGCTCTGTATAGTTTAATTTACATGGTATGAAGAAGGAACTTGGTTGTACAACTGAAAACTTAAATTAAGATGGACAAACTTTTGTTTATGAAGTACATAATAAACTTTAAACATGCAATTTGATGCAAACACCAAAAATAAACAGTTGTGGCAGTCATGCCTAACCAAATATACACAACAAAGTTTGAAGGCTTGAGAAGGACAAACTTACATTGTTGGTGAAGGCAGGCTCTAGAAAGCCCTTGTCCATGCTGATGGGGGGGGGGGCAATTCAAGAAGTTTACCACAGAATCTTCTTCATAACCATTGCCTTTATTCTACATTTTGTTAAGAGAAAATATAGATGTGACAATATAAGAAAAAATGGAGAATATTTAAGATAAGATGAAGAGTGATGCTACATAACCAAGTAGCTATAAATGTAAGTACAACGATACAGGCAAAAGGTACAGCCAAGAGCAATGCAAAGCTAAACTTCTTCAGTACCGTCGGTGTTATCCAACCTTATGGTAAGAGTAAATATAGATCTTATGTGTAGAAAATGGAGGGCAAAGGAAAATAAGCTGTAGAGTGATGGTACATGAACAACTTCATGTCAATATAAGTACAATGATAAAGGACAACAAGTACTTACAGGAACAATGCAGAGCTAAAAAAATTTCATTGGCATTGGACATATTCTACACTAATGTAACCATTCATACAGATCAGATAATTTGGAGCGAACAATTGATAAGCAAGCTATCATGCATACTCCTGTCACATAATGAACCAGGTATGTATGCAAGTACAGTGATGCAGGACAACAGGTACTAACAAGAGCAAAGCAGCGGGCTGCATATTTGCGATATCCTGTCGTTCTTTTCAAACAGGAATTCCTTTTCGAGCAGATTTCCTGCAAAAACGATCCATAAGGCACATGCGGAAAAGTAGAAGTTCAAATTGTCATGCGATATCATAGACAGTACCTCATCCTCGGAATGAGACCAGTGCATAACAAGGTTTTTCCATTCAATGTCGTCTAAATTTATCACAGGAGACTTCACCAGAAATTCGTTTATAGACTTGCCATCAAAGTGTGATTTCCTCATGTAATACCGATACTGATGCAATGCTTCCTTGAAAAGCGCAAGCAAGCTTTGCTCGTCATGACTATCCAGATTGACCCTCGCCTACTTACAACAATTTAATGCAAATCATTGATGTGTTCAATCAACAGAAAACAGGAAAATAATCACCATGAATAATAGCACTTACATGTAAGTGGGACAGGAAGATGTGAAAATGGTGTTTGTCTTCACTATAACTTCCCATGATGGGAATATATGCATGTAGTCCCTAACAACATTGAAAGCATTGTCTTTTAAACTGGGAATAACTGGAATGGGGTTCCAATCTGCAGGATTTGGTCGTTTCTGCAGTTGGGATAGGTCTTTGGCCAGTGGACTTGCTGTACTTTTTGCCAGAGTGGGATTTTTCTGTGGTACGGCTGGTGCTATGGCAACTAAAATCGGCATACCTTTTGCTGGAGTGCAGGTCCTGTGTGGTGGGGCTAGCGGTGTGGCCAGTGAAGTATGGGTATAGTCTGCTGGAGTCGGTCCTACGTTTTGTGTCACTGCTTGTACAGCCAATATAAGTGGGGTGTTGTCTGATTTCTCCGGCACAACCGCATTTTTCAAGGACTTTGCTGGTGCTCCTTCAGGTTCGGCAATCACCCTCTACCTTTTTGATGTCTAATGCGCTAGAACAATATTTGAGTGAAAAAACATGGTATGATGACAGATGGAATATGTATTGATAATGGATGGGCATGGCATCTCGACATATATGATGAGTAAACTAAGCAGATGGTGGTGCAACAAAGTAGAAGAAATGCAAGACAACATATGCAAGATACGCGCAATCAATAAAACCTTGCCAAATTAGAACAGGCAACTTGATGGGTGAACAGGACAGGCCATCTTCCTTTGACTCCTTGAGGTTAGAATAGTCATTAGGATCATATTGTGAACAAGAATCAACTGGTGTGGAGCGTATGAGTTTCATTGCATCCAGAATGGCACTCAATGCCTTGGTGCCAATTTTGTAAGTCATTGCAATGTTTAGCTTCAAGAGTGGACTGCTGCTAGTGCGACACAAAGCAGCCACACCGATCATAGTGTACATATAACGGGTAAACCGTAAGCATCAGAGTAAAATCAGCAAAGTGGAACTTTCTGGAATATATGTGCTAGTATTGCTGATACGGCTAGAAAGGCTTCGGATACCAGCTCTCTTCAACTAAAGGTGCGGTACTGTTAATATCAGTGTATGTCTCAAAGGCGACACAGCTCCCCGCATTTCCTTGCTAATCTTATAGGATTCAAGTGGGCAGGCCACTACAAATCCTATTCCCATGTTTACAAAATCCTACGAATCAAAGAGGCCCGAAGAGTTCAAAGTGTCCATCACAACCGACCGTATAGACCTCTACACTGCAAATGTCCCTGCTCATCTTCACTACAAGGAACATACTGTACTACTATCATACTCCCTCCGTTCCAAAATATATGTCTTGGTAGATATTTCCACTATGGATCACATACAGATGTATCCAGATACATTTTAGAGTGTAGATTCACTCATTGTGCTCCATATGTAGTTCATGGTGGAATCTATACAAAGACTTGTATTTAGGAACAGAGAGAGTACTTATTAAAGAAGAATGGAAGAGGAACATGCTAAAGAAGAGCAAGCAGATTTTGGATAATAAAATGTTCCTTGCGCAGTGCCCACGCATGATGAACCAGAGCGCATTAAGAAAGCAACTCCCTAATATCTCTCTATATGTGGTGCACGTGCTTTTTCAAAAGTAAAGTAGGAACATTAGCTGACCAATTAAATGTTATATGTTTTAGTAATATCAGCATCATATCATATTCGTACTTGAGCAACAAGTTTGGAATTATGAGCGGCACGTTATTTAGCTTGATGGATTCAGGAGCAGTGCTAAGCAGGTATGATGATGGTACTTAATATAAAGGCATGTCTGCATGCAAGTCGCGTGACTTTTGTCATTTGGGCCAGTTGACCATTTCAGGCGGTTGGATGAAGATCCTACGTCTCCTAACCCTTCTTCTTCCTCGTCTCTGATTCTTCCCATATAGAACACCGCACGGGCCGCCGGCCAGACCACCAGCCCCCACCGCCTGTGTTCCTCCGCCACCCCCATCCCCACCCGCATCGAGTTTTCTTTGTTCGGCGAGGCCCTACCACCCCCCCACAACCACCATCCCCACACGAGCCCCTTCGTTTGCACCGGCGAACTCCGACGAGCTCTGAAAAATCGACTGACCCAATTTTGAAATTTAGTCTACTGTGATTTAACTAGTGTGGAATATAAAAGGGGAAAACCATAAGCATTGGGAGTATAGTGTTGAGCGTGCCATGGCGGATCTGAAGGTGCAAACCGGACAAAGGAAACTTCGCAACCAATGTTTGCTTTCAACTAGCAAGTAAGTGATGGACAAGAAATCAGAGTAAAGCAGTGGCGATCTATTTTCTTGCTGCGATATATAAGTTGAGAAGATATAAAAGAGTACCGCCTCTGGTGCGGCCCCGTGTATGCATCTGCTGAGATTTGACGGTGATGCGGTAGAGTTGGCTGTCGGCAGCGTGGAGGCAGATCTAGGAGGGTAGACGGTGGCGGCGGGGCGCGCTGGACAAAATGGTCGTAGGAGCGGCGCCGGCAAGGTGGACGACGACGGGGATGAAGCGAAAGGACGGGATGCAAGGATCCCGGTCCGAAGCCGTGGATGAGAGAGATCGATCTCTTGTAATGGACGGCGACGTCGGGGTATCAGCTCCGACATGGTGGAGGAGGACAGTGGTGGATGGGGTGGCAGACGGAGGAGGCTGGGGTGGAGAGGGTGTTTTGGTGCCCACGGAGTAAGAATGGGGAAATGTAGGTGGAGAGGATGGGGGGAACCATGTCTTCAGGGCACGCTTGTCTCAAATGCGAGGAAATTTACAAACTTAGCCCCCGTTTCAAATTTCCTACATCACAGCAATATTAGTCGGTTGGGGATAGGACGGTAATCTCGCATACACCGAATATTTGCCGACGAGAGTTTGTTTTTGGTGCCCACCGTGTATGAATCGGAGAGGGAGTCGATTTTGGCCCAGGACACACAGTGTTTTGGCGCCCACCGTGTATGAATCCGGGTGAGAGGCGGTTATGTCACGTTTGAGTGAAATTACAAACCTACCCCTATCGAAACCTATAGAAATCAAGCAGATAGGCTTTACGTGGCAGGGATAGGCAATAGTAATTTCCATCTCACAGATTTTGGTTTCGGGCGGTTACTGCGAATTTCCCCGCTTCGTTCAAATTTTGCAGAGTGCATGTTTATCGTGCCAACTCAATTCGAATCCCGTTTGTATTCTATTTTTTTCGAGCGGGATCCATTTTTGATTGGAATAAAATTCTATATACATCATTTTTTATATGAATTCATATGACTATGCATGTTTGATAGATCAATTTTGGTTCGAGTATGGATTACATGTATCATCATCTCGAATTCAAATATTTGAATCCCTTTTATGTTCACTCCTTTCACGCCCATCTCTCTCGCATGCATGCTCCTTCATGTAGCTATCACTCTCTTTTCTCCAGCTCACCCACATGCTCCCTTCATGTTTTTCCTATCCTCGCAAACATGGGCCCTCGACGTCTCCCTTGAGAAGTGTCACACTCTCCCTATCATTATACATTAAACAGTTTTCATTATCTCTCACGTCTCTACCATTCTCTTGTATCACTAGGTACCTAAGCTTTCTTTTTCACCGCCACACACACAGTCTCCACTCTTCTTTCACTTTGTCTTTCTCTCTATGGGATTCTCGCACACACCCTATATGTCTCTATATATAAATCATACCACTAAAATTACACTCTCTCTCTCCTGTAGACAAAACATTTGTTGCAGTCTCCTTTTCGTCTCCATCCTAGACTAACATTATTCATTTGTTTACCGGTCAGACAAAACCCCCCTCTCTCTCACACACACACAACTCCTGCTTCCACTCCCCTTCCCGACTACCGTCTCTCTCTCACACACACACAAAACTCCCGCTTTCGCACCCCGACTCATATTTCTCTCACAAACATTTATCGACTAGCCTCTAGATAGGTTTTTACACCCGCACACTCGTGCTTCCACTATCGCATACATGTCTCTCTCCCGCTCCTTGTATCTATGTAGATTTTTTCTTCCCTTCTTGAGACACGCCCTCTCGATCATGCATACACACACTATCGCCTAATTTTAAGCCGATACCTCTCGCACACACACTCTTTGTGTCTTTTTCACACATGCACTCCGTCCTCCTCCTCTCTCCTGCTCTCTCTCACACACATGGGCTTTTTGCAACAACTAGCAAGATGCCCATGCATTGCACAGACCATCAAGATGCATTTGTATGAGTAGTTTATCTTGTGGGAGAAAAGGATGAACAAGGGAAGGCCTTATTTGCAAGTGTGGAGGGGGTGTGGGTATCTTTTTGCAAAATTGCCATAGTTTCCTTCCTATCCATCAGATATAGATCGGACGGCCTATATTGCAGGATGGCAGGCACACGATCATCACCGACTATTCTTTTTATAAGGGTAGGGATAAAAACAGAGTTGGTGATGATGGTGGGCCTGCCATCCTGCAATATAGGCCGTCCGATTTATATCTGACGGATAGGAAGGAAACTATGGCAATTTACCCACACTCCTCTCCACATTTGCAGATAAGGCCTTCCCTTGTTCATCCTTTTCTCCCAGAAGATCTTGATGTTCTATGCAACGCACGGGCATCTTGCTAGTAAGAGTAGAAATTAGACATATACCACTTCTTGAATCTTGAAACCAACAACATTCCTCCCTTATCTCATCAAAACCGCCAAAGGAATATATTTTGAGTGAAACATAACATATTTTTAGTGATATACGTATTTCAAAACTAGATTTTTTTCTATCAAATCGGTGAATATTTATTAATCTACTCTGACCGTGTGGCAACGCATTAGCACATTGCTAGTAGTTATTATAATTTTTTGGACACCAGACAAACAATGGATTACATATACGAAGAGAAGAGGCGCACGCACGCAGTCGGTCTCTCGCTGTCTCGCACACATGAGTGTTACATAAAGGCAACGTTAACAAATAAACCCTAAAACCCTAGGTGCACGATTGCTGCATTCGCGGGTACCGGGTACGTGGTGGAGCGCACCTTTGTAGGAATAGTCTGCTGGCGTGATAATTTGATCCATAGGAGTTGATGGTCGGGACCACAGGTGAACGACTTGGAGGCGGTGACTCACTAGTTGCCAAAGATCGAGTAGCCACGTTTAAAATATCATTTTTTAGCAGGGTTAAGAGTTCCGATTTTCAATGGCGCGTTATAAGTACTAAGTAGTTTTTAGAACGATTGGTATGGAGCAAAAATGGAAGTATAGTACTACGTACCTCCTTGGTGTATGGTTGTATGGGTTTATGTTGTGAGATGTTGAACCAGGTAGTTCTAGGGAAAATACTATGGTTTAGATTTAGATGTTGGTTTTCAGTAATGAAAATCGGAAGGGGGAAACCCTTCTTTGATTAAAAAACTACTACCTCCGTTCTGGTTTACTAGACCCCATCGTATTTTGGGTCAAAGTTTGTCCACGAATTTTACTTGTACAATGTGAATGGAAAATGAGATTTTGTTATACCCAAAAAAAGGACTGGAGGGAGTGATTGCTCTGACACGGACACGACCTCTCATAGCGCAGGCATTGAACCGGCGCGCCAGCCAAGAGGGCCCCACTCGCTGCAGGCCCGGCTAAACACGCCTCCTCGCCGCATGCAAATGGCTTCAGACTGCCCCGTCTTCCTTCATTGAATCTGCACGTGTGCCGGCAACACGTCCTTCCGCGAGCCGGCCGGCATTTTAGAACACAAAAAATAACCAAAATATAATTAATTATGCATGGTCTTGACTTGTTGTGCTCGCACTGGTAGCAGGAACTAGAGGTTTTTCTTTATTCATAACTCTCCTCAATTTTTTTGGCTTTGAAGTGAATCATGGTTGTGGACATTATGTATGAATGTGTAGATATCTGTGAACATGAGGTTGATGTGGAAGTTGAACTTGGAATGTCGGGCTTGCGTGTGAACTATACCATGTCCAATGCTTCGTCTATTGTTGTTTGGAAAGTAATTGATGCTATTACATGACCCGAAAAAATATATTTTGTGCCACATCAGTAGATGCACGGACATCACAACAGGCATGCTGACTGGATGAACATTTGAACCTAGCTACTATGAAGGAAATTTTGTATTGACAACAGTTTTAGATAGCAGGAGATGCCTAGCCTGCTCTGCCTCTGCTAGCTTAATTCTGGCTTCTTCCATCTCTTCTTTGGCATGGGTGAAGAGAGCATCTGATTGCTCTTTTTGCTTCTTCAGGAACTCAGCTACATTCTCAAGGGCTGCTGCACACTTTCTTTCAGCCTTTACTAGAGCCATGAAGACACGAATAGCTGACGACTCCACCTGGCTTGTGTGTAATCCAGCATCATCTGGGAATTTGCACCTTGTGTCTAATCCAGCATCATTAGGGAACTGACACCTTGTGTGCAATCCAGCCTAATTTTGGAAACATGATCTCGAGGTTGACCATACTTCCCTCCTCGCAAGAACTGCATCCTGACATGAAGTTACTTCTTTTTTAGATCAATACTAGCAACCTAGATCCATTTAGTAGAAGCCGGATAAACAGAACTGGGAGAAGTGAATTCAAAAGGAAAAAAATAAAAACAGACTACAAGGTGAGAACACCCACTTCCTACATCAAGCTAAAAAAGAAAGCATTAGGACGATTAAGACTCTTCTTATTACACATCAAAGAACACGAGGCTTAAGAGAAACAGAAACTACAACATATACACATCAAAGAACACGAGGCTAAAGGAAAGTAATTGAAAGGGTGTTACTTACCAAAGCTCGTTTTATAGGATCAGTGCATCTCCTCTTTAACTTGCCACGCACCTTGATGATGTGCCCAATATCCCACGTCTGGTCTTCATTGCTCCTCTGCATGTTCGCACTCGTGGTTTTAAAATCTCAACATGGCAAGAAAAATATACTACTAGTAATACTCGCGCATCTTGTGGGCAACATTAAAACACTCGTCTGCCATGTTAGAGCATCTCCAACAGAATCGCAATGCGCGGCGCTTTAAAAAGCGTTTACAGTGCTGAGATTGAGAAGTAGAGATAGAGAGTAGAGACTAGAGAGTAGAGGATAGTTCTCAACATAGATAGATAAAAAATAGATTATTCAACTACTCCTCGTCGTTCTACTCCTCCTCGGTGATGTCCTCCTTCGACGTCTGGCTGTAGGCGTGAAGATATCGATCGTCTTTGGATTCCCAGGGCGACGTTGCCTCATGTTGAATTGAGCGTCTGCTTTTCGCCTACGCTTGTCCTCATGATAGGCGGATCGCTCCGCCCTGCTCTTATCCCTCTCCACCCTCCTTTGCACGTAGAACTCGCGCTCGTTGATGATGTCATGTGGGAAGCGTTGGCACCACAACACCATACTGAGACGGTGCTCCCGCCTCTGGTTGTCACGACGATCCTCGTCGATGATAAGCCGCGACAGAGGCACGAGCTCCTGTGCCCGCTCTCACGTTGGCACGTTGGGGAACTTCAATGTTCTATGAGGCCACCGGAGGCGCCACACCGCCTCGTACGTGCGGGCAGCCTCGTTGGCGGTGTCGAAATTGCAGAGGCCGAGGCGCATCCTGCGGAACCGGATCTCGGCGGAGAAGCCGCCGGAGGGGAGCGCGCGGACTCCGCGGTATACCCAAGTTTCCCAGCGACGCGGCGACATGGTGGCGCGATGGCGGCGAGGCGAGAAAGAGCGGGGAGAGAGCGGTGGCGAGGCACAGAGCGGGGAGAGAGCGGTGGCAAGGCACAGAGCGGTGGGGGGCGTTGGATTTTATAAAGCACGCCAGACGCCGCGCGCCAAAACTAGCGCACGCCCGGCCGCTTGCCCCCCCCCCCCCCCCCCCGCACACAATCCTTTCCCGACGTCTCCGCTATCTCTACTCTCTTCTCTACTGTTATATTTATTTAATATTTAATATTTATCTCTACTTCTCTACTCTCTACTTTTTTTCTCTACTTTTTTTCTTTTCTTATAAAAAACAGAGTTGGTGATGATGGTGTGCCTGCCATCCTGCAATATAGGCCGTCTGATTTATATCTGACAAATAGGAAGGAAACAATGGAAATTTTGCAAAAAGATACCCACACCCCTCACCAGATTTTCAAATAAGGCCTTCCCTCATTCATCCTTTTCTCCCACAAGATAAACTACTCATACAAATGCATCTTGATGCGTGCAACGCATGGGCATCTTGCTAGTTCTAAAAAACTTTCCATCATTTGCCACACTACTGGTTGCAAATGAAAAACCTACCCAAGCACAGTGCGATACAGGAGCGACGCACATTTACAAGCTGATATTATGTTGGACAATGGAGGCTATAACCAATTACTTTTACGGGAACAATAGCACCCAGGAAATTTGAAGGGTAGGTATTAACAAAATTGGAACTGCACATGTACTACTAAGTGATTCGATACACACATTACCAATCGAGGAGGACAATGATGGTCGCGGCAGCCTCTGCGAGTCATGGTTGGCAACGGGAGTCAGTTCATTGTCCACGACCATGGTGCTTCTGCGCCTGGCATCAGCTTCCGGGAAGCAGATCCGATACCGTGGAAGATGGTGCCGGGGAAGAGGCTCCATGTACGACAACAATGATGGACAGGCTCCAGTGCGGTGTACGAGGTCATTGATGAGGCAGATGCGCTGCGGTCGACGAGTGCGCCGATGTAGAAGGGGAGGAGCACTATGGTTGCGGTGTCGTGGAGAAGTCTATTTTGCGGTGGGGATAGAAAATGGGGAGTATTCAGGTGTACTACTCTGGGTGCCAGGGTGGGGTTGGCTGGGTAGGGTGAACCTGAAGTTACGAAAACAACCCCCTACCAACCATCATCCGTAGGCCTGTTCCGAAGGCTATGCTGGTAACTTCCCACTGCTCGAATCAGGGTCGCGGGAGATTTTCCCGCCGACCTCAAAATTTTGTGACACTGAACTCCTCGTGTGGCGTGTTGGGTGATTCGGCTAAGCAACTAGCAAGTAGTACTAGTAAACTCTTCATATTAGGTTTGACCGAAGTCAAACTTCCTAAAGTTTGACCAAGTTTTTAGAAAAATATAAACATTTACCATAACAGATATGTATGATGTGAAAGTACATTCAATAATGAATCTAATGGTATTTATTTGTTATTGAAAATGTTAATATTTTTTTATAAACTTGAGAGTTTACAAAACTTGACTTTGACCAATGCTAATACGCGGACTTAAATAAAAACAGAGGGTGTACACATTTGTTTTCTTAGTATGTAGTGAACTAATCATTTGTTGAAATTGTGAAATAAATATATTAGGCTACTGACTTCGAATGTAATGGTATATACAATTCAATAGTTACAATCATTGTCGAATTCCAAGATGTATGCGAGGTCTATAGTACTTCACAACATGCTCAAACTCACATAATCCCAGTCAAATGACAATCAAAATGCTTTTTATAGTTATTACTTTGTAGGACGCAAAAACACCAACAATAACTCTACATCAGCCATTATAAAAGCAACATTTTGAACATATCCCAATGTGTGAATGAAACGTGCAGAGAGAGCTTGCGAAGATGGCGCGGATAGGGTGGGAAAGATTGTATGTATGTGGACGAGAGAGTAGGAGACAAACCTAATGAAATAGAGAGAGATATAGAGAGAGAAAGAGAGATGAAGAAGTTAGGTCTATGAGAAAGATGGAGACATGTAATATATGTGAGATGCGTGTGCATCCGGATTCTGTACACGTGGAAGGAGAAGAGACAACAGGTTTGATGAGAGAGTTGGAAAAACATGGACGAGAGGGGAAGGATCTCGTGGGTTGAGGGATTGACAAATTTGTGTGGGGGAGAGAGGGATTGGTAATTTTGTGGGGGAGAGAGAGAGGGTGGGGCGAGGAGTCAGTCAGCCGTCGTCACATCATCCCGCTTCCAAATGGCCCCGCATTCTCTAGCGCAGTGTGGTCGCCATCTTCAATCTCCTCGATGCCCTCTTTGAAGATTGAGGTGTTTTGCATGCTGGGGTGCAGAGAAGCGCAAGCGAGAGTGGTCGCCATATAACCTTGGATGGGGATGAATTGTGTGCTTGGGGGAGGGGGTGTGTGTGCTGTGTGCTGTGTGTGTGTGTCAGATATTGAGAGAAAACAAACCTAAGGAGAGAAATGTGTGTGTATGTGACGGAAAGCTACATGCTAAACAGGGTATTCACAAAGAGATTGTGCGTCCGAGATAGAGAGCGATGTGCGGGCCTTGAGGTGGGTAGGGGCCAGGTGAGGGTGTCAAAATGTGCGCGTTGATGCATGTGTTACATGCGATCGTGCGAGGGACGGACGAATCGAGAGAGATGGTTTTTGTGTTATGGATGCTCGTATCTCTCTCTCTCTCTCACACACACACAAGTAAAATAGAAGACCGTTCTCTCATGTATACACAACGTATCGGCATCTGTCTATGTCTCACTCATGCATGATCATTTGCACATTCAAACCTCTCTATGTCTCTATCACATGCACACCGTCTCCACATTGCCCTTCCGCCACAACACACATATGGACACAAACACACGTTCTCTCTCAGTCACACACACAAAATCAGTATTAAAAAAACTAGGGCGCACCTAAAACGTCCAAATCCAAATAAACACGAACTGGAGCTAAATTCAAATAGATGGAAATATTGTAGCGTCAAGAACTTTTCCAGGAAAAAAGTTGAGTAATATTCGGGGATTGTTTTCACACACACAAAAAGGTTCGGTGGATGTCATTCGAGCGCGACACAGTGACGCACCGTTCGATCGACCGCGCGGCCGCGGTTCACGAGCTTGCACATGATTCCGTATTGTGGCTGTGGTAACTAATAAAAGCGATGCCTAAGTCTAATGTTTACGTGTACTAGTACGGTTTTCTTTTAAGTTTGACCAACCCTATATAAAACTAAACTAAGCTCCCATATACACACTCATCAATATGCCGCCACCACCATTGCGCGTGCCAGCGCTCGCCTGCTCCGGCCAACAATTTCTCGCCCATCACCGCCGTGTCGCCGCCATCATTGTGCCATGAAGCGGAAGGCTCGCCCGCTCACGTCATCTACAGTCACTCCTCGAGATGCCGCCGCGCTGCCAAGCACGCGAGCAACTGGTGGAGCCTCATCTATGCACGCAGCATACGAAGAGGAGGACGAGCACGTGCTCCAGCACACCGACGAGGAGGAACTAGCATGTCATTGTCATCTCCGCCCGCGTGGAGGAGGCGCGCATGGTGGCTATCACGGCGGAAGCCGGTCGCGCGCGCGTCGAGCCCGCAAACCGGGTGCGGACACGGAATCTACCTTCGAGACCTTGAATGCCACGTGGATCCTGCAATCTGAAGGAGCAATTTGGGTAATTCAACTCTTGTGAGCCGTTTGATGCAACATGGATGGCTAGAAGGGCTTCTTCAACCTCCGAAATTGATGCACGGTTCATCTTCTCAGCCCGCCTGCCGCTGCCGCCGCCGCGCCCTCCCCTGAACCGCCTGCCACCTCCATGCTCCCCCACCCCCGCCATCCGTTTAACCCCAGGCATGATCCATTTTTTCCGGCGGGCTGCATTCCACACCCAACACTCATAAGATAGATCATGGGCACCCTGCCACCCTAATATAGATACCGGGCTAGCTTCTCTGGCGTCTTCTTCCTTTGCTCCGTTGAACTTCTTTCACAAATCGACTGACCCAAATTATACTACTAGTACAAACGTATTAAGTACACTAGGAACACGAAGATATGAGCAGTAGTACCAACTGCAAGAAGAACAGTAGTACTCCCTCCATTCCAATATCTAGTGCGCATAGTTATAGGCACACATACCAACACGTGAGCTGGAGGTTGTAGCTTGGACGCAGAATACCCCCACCCAGGACATGTGATGTTGTAGTTCGGCAGAAGCGACAAGCAAGGAGGCTGTATGTGCGCTGCCGTGCAAGGCTATTTGGGTCCAAAGTACAGGATGGCTGCCAATGCGCACTATAAATCAGAATTTTTCTAAAAAACTTATACGCACTACATATAGGAATGTAGGGAGACATAGTACTAGTACTAATGTACGTACTAAAGACTTCAAATAACGAGAAAGAACATAAACATAGTTCTGCTGGGGCCTCAGCACAACACACCCTTGAAAATAAACTAAGCAACTAGTCCGCTTGACACTGCAGTAGAACCAGCATGAGCGACGACACTGCAACCTACCCGGAGTCCGAGTCCACGTCCTCGACTTTTTCCTCATCCCTTTTCCTCTTCCTCTTCGTCGATGCTTCTTTGCTTGAACCGGACACTGGGCTCTGCTTCTTCATCCAACCCTTGTAGATATTTAAACAAAGGTAGGCATCCATTGCTGTGTACAGGATGCTATCTTCATCTAATGTCTTCGACTCCCATGCATGATGAAACTCGTCGTGAGGTTTCTTCAGTTTAGCGTACGAAGGATCAATCATGGCTGCTGCCAGGGTTATCATTGAAGGCTGAGAGGAGGACACCAGGCTTGCCTTCTGGAGATTGAAGGCTGGCCTACAATGAGGCCTATCTGACCCAGGACATCCCTGTCGTTCCTAAAGTCTACAGTAATGAATTTCACTCTCTCGTCCTTGAGGAAGTTCTTAAAATCCTGGCACTCAACATCGTCATGGCATATGTGGTAGACCAGGCACACGTTATGTACGCAAACCTGGATCACGGCGGGCTTCTTCTTCTCTGCCTCCTAATGATAAAGATGAATTGATTCCGCAAAGAATTATTACAGGTTATAGGATGGTAATTTATTTACGCAAATTAAATAAGGCTACTAAAAAAGATCATTACCCCTTACCTTTTATTGATCAAATGCTAGAAAGATTATCCAAACATACACATTTTTGCTTTCTAGATGGTTATTCTGGCTTCTCTCAAATACCTGTATCACCTGATGTTCAATCTAATACCACTTTTACTTGTCCTTTCCGTACTTTTGCTTATAGACGTTTGCCTTTTGGTTTATGTAATACACCTGCTACCTTTCAAAGATGCATGATGGCTATATTTTTTGATTTTTGTGAAAAGATATGTGAGGTATTCATGGATGATTTCTCCGTTTATGGATTGCTTTTGATGATTGCTTAAGCAACCCTGATCGAGTTTTGCAGAGATGTGAAGAAACTAACATTGTCTTGAATTGGGAGAAATGCCACTTTATGGTTAATGAAGGTATTGTCTTGGGACACAAAATTTCTGAAAGAGGCATTGAAGTTGATAAAGCTAAAGTTCATGCTATTGAAAAGATGCCGTGTTCCAAGGACATCAAAGGTATACGAAGTTTCCTTGGTCATGCCGGTTTTTATAGGAGGTTCATTAAGGACTTCTCAAAAATTTCTCGGCCTCTGAATAATTTATTACAAAAAGATACACCATTCGTCTTTGATCATGATTGTGTAGAAGCCTTTGAAATACTTAAGAGAGCATTAATCTCTGCACCTATTGTTCAGCCACCTGATTTGAATTTACCTTTTGAAATTATGTGTGATGCTAGTGATTATGCTGTAGGTGATGTTCTAGGGCAAAGAGTTGATAAGAAATTAAATGCTATTCAATATGCGAGTAAAACTCTAGACAATGCTCAGAGAAATTATGCCACTACTGAAAAAGAATTTTTAGAAGTTCTATTTGCTTATGATAAGTTCAGACCTTATATTGTTCATTCTAAAGTAACTATTCACACTGATCATGCTGTATTAAATATCTTATGGAAAAGAAAGATGCTAAACCTAGACTTATTAGATGGGTTCTCCTCCTACAAGAATTTGATCTGCATATTATTGATAGAAAGGGAGCTGAGAACCCCGTTGCAGATAACTTGTCTAGGTTTGAAAATGTTCTTTATGACCCACTGCCTATTGATGATAGCTTTCCTGATGAACAACTAAATGTCATAATTGCTTCTCATACTGCTCCATGGTATGCTGATTATGCTAATTACATTGTTGCTAGATTTATACCACCTAGTTTCACATACCAGCAAAAGAAAAAGTTTTCTATGATTTAAGACATTACTTCAGGGATGATCCACATCTTTATAAAGAAGGAGTAGATGGTGTTATTAGACATTGTGTACCTGAGCATGAACAGGAACGGATCCTACGCAAGTGTCACTTCGAGGCTTATGGAGGACACCATGCTGGAGATAGAACTGCACATAAGGTATTGCAATCTGGTTTTTATTGGCCTACTCTCTTCAAGGATGCCCGTAAGTTTGTCTTATCTTGTGATGAATGTCAAAGAATTGGTAATATTAGTAGACGTCAAGAAATGCCTATGAATTATTCACTTGTTATTGAACCATTTGCTGTTTGGGGCTTTGATTATATGGGGCCTTTTCGTTCCTTTAATGGATATACACATAGTTTAGTTGTTGTTTATTACATTACTAAGTGGGTAGAAGCTATTCCAACTAGTAGTGTTGATCATAACACCTCTATTAGGATGCTTAAAGAAGTTATTTTTCCGAGGTTTGGAGTCCCTAGGTATTTAATGACTAATGGTGGTTCACATTTTATTCGTGGTGCTTTTCCGTAAAATGCTTGCTAAGTATGATGTTAATCATAGAATTGCATCTCCTTATCACCCACAGTCTAGTGGTCAAGTAGAATTGAGTAATAGAGAACTCAAATTAATTTTGCAAAAGACAGTTAATAGATCTAGAAAGAATTCGTCCAAGAAACTTGATGATGCGTTATGGTCCTATAGAACTGCCTATAAAAATCCTATGGGTATGTCTCCGTATAAAATGGTTTATGGAAAAGCATGTCACTTACCTCTCGAACTAGAACATAAGGCTTATTGGGCTATTAAAGAGCTCAATTATGATTTCAAACTTGCCGGTGAGAAAAGGTTATTTTACATTAGCTCACTTGATGAATGGAGAACCCAAGCCTATGAGAATGCCAAATTGTTTAAAGAAAAAGTTAAAAGATGGCATGACAAAAGGATACAAAAGCGTGAGTTTAATGTAGGTGATTATGTATTGCTATACAACTCCCATTTAAGATTTTTTGCAGGAAAGCTTCTCTCTAAATGGGAAGGTCCTTACGTTGTCGAGGAGGTCTATCGTTCCAGTGCCATAAAAATCAGCAACTTCGAAGGCACAAATCCGAAGGAGGTGAATGGTCAAAGAATGAAACATTATATCTCAGGTAATCCTATAAATGTTGAAACCAATATTATTGAAACCGTAACCCCGGAGGAATACATAAGGGACACTTTCTGAAACGTTTCAAACTCCGAAAAGGAATAGGTATGTGATACGGTAAGTAAACCGACTCCAAAACAGTTCTAATGACAATTTTTCTCCATTTTGGAATATTTAGAAAAATAGAAAAATAAGAAGAACCCGAGAAGGACACGAGGGCTACACGAGGGTGGAGGGCACGCCCCCTGCCTCGTGGGCACCTCATGTGCTCTCCGGACTCCATTTTGTTGCATGTTACATATTTTGGTCGGTAAAAATTCATTATATAACCCCCCGAAAGTTTTGACCACAGTATCACGCAAAAATCTCCTGATCTTATTTCGAGTTGTTTTTCCTGCAGATTAGAGGAATATGTCGTCCCAGGATTCGGAAGGAGAAAGCTATGTGGATGATTATCTTGTAGATCCTAAGGTCTATGGGGACGTGGAGCGTTGTGGTTGGACTACGGAAGAAGAAGTGGACTATGAACCCAGGGAAAAGGAGGAGACCAGTTCAGATGAAGATGAAGTTCCATTACCCCAACCTGGGGACATGCATGTGGAGTTCAAAAAGTCAAGACTCCCTGATAGAGCAAAGAAACCTAAGATCGAGTTTATCCCTTTTCGCCTCTTGCAGGAAAACAAACAGGAATTATGCAAGAAGATATTAAGCCTTGAGCAGGAGATCGATGACCTAAGGGATCAAAACTCCGTCCTCAAGTGCAAATTAAGGAAGAAGCCTACGCCATCAACAAAACCAACACCCTCTCCACCAACAAAGAAGAATTGAGTATCTGGTATGGGCACTCCCCTTGGCAATTGCCAAGCCTGGGGGAGTGCCCCGATATCGTATCACCATCACTTCTATCTTTACCGTTTTTCTTAGTTTGATCCTTTTGGTAATATCTTGATCTAGTAGCATAAAGTTTTAGTATGATCTAGTTGTGAGTTTTGCTTTATGATCCTTCTATGTAATCGAGTCTGTGAGCTATTTATAATAAAGATTAGTGTTGAGCCAAGGGCTTGATTATTTTGCCATAATCTTGAGTGAATAAAAGAAAAGATAAAGAAATAAAAAGAAACAAAGAGATCATATGGATCTTATGGAGAGTAATGAGCTCACATAGAAAGAGTATGATGAATAAAAGTTGTTGAGAGTTGACAAACATAGGTTTGGTCATCGTTGCAATTAATAGGAAGTAATAAACAAAGAGAGGTCTTCACATATAAATACACTATCTTGGACATCTTTTATGATTGTGAGCACTCATTAAAATATGACATGCTAAAAAGTTGACGTTGGACAAGGAAGACAATGTAATGGGTTATGTTTTCTTATATTTGAGATAAATTATATTGTCATGGATCATCCAACATGATTGAGCTTGCCTTTCCTCCTCATGCTAGCCAAATTCCTTGCACCAAGTAGAGATACTACGTGTGCTTCCAAACACCCTTAAACCAGTTTTGCCATGAGAGTCCACCATACCTACCTATGGATTGAGTAAGATCCCTCAAGTAAGTTGTCATCGGTGCAAGCAATAAAAATTGCCCTCTAAATATGTATGACTTATTAGTGTGGGAGAAAATAAGCTTTATACGATCGTGTGATAGGGAAGAAATAAAAGCGACAGACTGCATAATAAAGGTCCATATCACAAGTGGCAATATAAAGTGACGTTCTTTCGCATTAAGATTTTGTGCATCCAACCATAAAAGTGCATGACAACCTCTGCTTCCCTCTACGAAGGGCCTATCTTTTACTTTTATCTCCTACCTTGCATAAGAGTCATGGTGATCTGCACCCCTCCTTTTACATTTTATCTTTTGGCAAGCACAACATGTTGGAAAGATCCTGGTATATATGGCTAATTAGATGTGAGTTTCCAGGAACTATTATTGTTGACATTACCCTTGAGGTAAAACATTGGGAGGCAAAACTATAAGACCCTATCTTTCTCTGTGTCCGATTAAAACTCCATACCCATAAGTATTGCGTGAGTGTTAGCAATTGTGAAAGACTATATGATAGTTGAGTATGTGGACTTGCTGAAAAGCTCTTATATTGACTCTTTCTTATGTTATGATAAATTGCAATTGCTCCAATGACTGAGATTATAGTTTGTTAGTTTTCAATGAAGTTTATGATTCATACTTGAAATTGTGATTGAATTGTTACTCTAGCATAAGAGATCATATGACAAGAATTATATAAGTTGCTGTTCTAAGAATGATCATCATGCCCTCATGTCTGTATTTTATTTATATCGACACCTCTATCTCTAAACATGTGGAAATATTTTTCGATTTTGGCTTTCGCTTGAGGACAAGCGAGGTCTAAGATTGGGGGAGTTGATACGTCCATTTTTCATCATGCTTTTATATCGATATTTATTGCATTATGGGCTGTTATTACACATTATGTCACAATACGTATGCCTATTCTCTCTTATTTTACAAGGTTTACATAAAGAGGGAGAATGCCGGTAGCTGGGATTCTGGGCTGGAAAAGGAGCAAATATTAGAGACCTATTCTGCACAGCTCCAAAAGTCTTGAAACTTCACGGAAGTCATTTTCAGAATATATTAAAAATATTTACACAATAAGTTCCAGAGGGGGGCCACACCCTGGCCATGAGGGTGGGGGCGCGCCCTACCCCCTGCCTCATGGGCCCCCTGGTGGCCCTCTGATGCCCATCTTCTGCTATATGGAGTCGTTCGTTGAAAAAAATCATAAGCAAGCTTTCAGGACGAGACTCCACCGCCACGAGGCGGAACCTTGGCGGAACCAATCTAGGGCTCTGGCGGAGCTGTTCTGCCGAGGAAACTTCCCTCTGGGAGGGGGAAATCATCGCCATCGTCATCACCAACGATCCTCTCATCGAAAGGGGGTCAATCTCCATCAACATCTTCACCAGCACCATCTCCTCTCAAACCCTAGTTTATCTCTTGTATCCAATTCTTGTCTCCAAGTCTGGGATTGGTACCTGTGGGTTGCTAGTAGTGTTAATTACTCCTTATAGTTTATGCTAGTTGGTTTATTTGGTGGAAGATCATATGTTCAGATCCTATATGCACATTAATACCCCTCTGATTATGAACATGAAGATGCTTTGTGAGTAGTTACGTTTGTTCCTGAGGACATGGGAGAAGTCTTGCTATTAGTAGTCATGTGAATTTGGTATTCGTTCGATATTTTGATGAGATGTATGTTGTCTCTCCTCTAGTGGTGTTATGTGAACGTCGACTACATGACACTTCACCATTATTTGGGCCTATAGGAAGGCATTGGGAAGTAATAAGTAGATGATGGGTTGCTAGAGTGACAGAAGCTTAAACCCTAGTTTATGCGTTGCTTCGTAAGGGGCTGATTTGGATCCATATGTTTCATGCTATGGTTAGGTGTACCTTAACACTTTTGTTGTAGTTCCAGATGCCTGCAATAGAGGTTTACCCAAGCACCGGTCCACCCACATACCAAATTATCAAAGTAACAAACACGAATCATATGATCGTGATGAAACCTAGCTTGACGATATTCCCATGTGTCCTTGGGAGCACTTTTCTCTATATAAGAATTTGTCCAGGCTTGTCCTTTGCTACAAAAAGGATTGGGCCACCTTGCTGCACTATATTTACTTTTGTTACCTGTTGCTCATTACAAATTATGTTATCACAAAACTATCTATTACCTATAATTTCAGTGCTTGCAGAGAATACCTTGCTGAAAACCGCTTATCATTTCCTTCTGCTCCTCGTTGGGTTCGACACTCTTACTTATCGAAAGGACTACGATAGATCCCCTATACTTGTGGGTCATCAGGTTCCACTGCCAGTATAGTAGTGAAAGAAGTATATATTAAAAAAATATAAAAAGCTAAAGTTTAGGACATAATTCGAACTTTGGTCATCGCGCTGCGAGCATCCGGCCCGGACTAGTACACTAGGTGTTGGTTGGGGAGAATGCAAGAGATACACCTTTATAACAATGAGCCCGTCCATTGAAATGGATCCAAAGTAGAATAATACATATTCACAAATTTGAAAGAAAACAATTTACTTTTGATATACATATCACTAAAAATATCTTATGTTTCACTCCAAATATATTCTTTGGGCTATTTTGATGAAGTAAGGGAGGAATGTGGTTGGTTTCAAGATACTAAGGGGTTTTGTGTAAACTGGAGCACATAAGTGGGAATTGTTGCAAAAGGCCACAACTTACATCACATCCATTAGATGCAGATCTAATGGTCAGAAATGGCAGATGGCAGACACACCATCATCACCAACTGAGTCTTTTATAGGAGTAGGAGTAGAGAAAAAACCGAGTTGGTGATAATGGTGTGCCTGCCATCTTATAATATAGACTGTCCGATCTATATCTGACGGATTGAAAGCAAACTATGACAATTTTACAAAAGATACCCACACCTCTCTCCACATTTCCAGATAAGGCCTTGCCTCATTCATCCTTATCTCCCACAACCTCATTGCTGAGCCATTAAAAAAGGAAGTCTCTGGAACAATCTGGCATGGTGGCCGCTGCCGGCACCATCCATCCCCATGCCTCCGCCCAGTCCGACCACCAGTCACCACCACACCCCACTCATCCTCACCTCTATCATCTTTCTCGAGATATCATTTTTTGATGAAATGGTCGAAATACCATTTTCTGATAAAATTCTCAAGATATCATTAGTTTTTACAGATGCAATTACTCCTGCATGGGTCAGTCACAATAGGTGTTTTGTAAAAAAATGCATCTTGATGTTCCATGCAATGCACGGGCATCTTGCTAATTTTTTGCATATAATTCCAAACACCACGTAGACACGGTCTTTGACCATTTTACAACTATGTTAGTATCATTGTTAGTGGTCAACTGGTGCAAGTTATAGCCTCGGGTGTTTTAACCTTTTTTTAGTAATGATATCTAGCGATTGTTCGTCACGAGCTCAATCCTGACGAATCCCATGTAACCATTAGATTTCCATCCGACGGTGGCCAGTTTTTAAGCCATAGTATTTGACAAAACCGCCACCCTTACACACGTACTGTAACTGCGCCGCGGGCGTTTGCAACTGCCATGTCTCCCAACGAACGTTTCCTAGGGATTGGAGTTAACACTGATGGCGGTTCGTAGTCGTTCCACGCTCGGACATTGAACTTTGTAACTATTTTTAGATTAGAATATACTACTCCTCCAGTCCTACTCCACTACTACTCTACTCAAGCAAGTTAGGGCATAGTAGTAGGTACTATAGGGAGTACTAGTACTGTGATCAACCAAGCAAGTTGTCTGGCATCGATATGACCCTACGCTGCTGGTATGTGTCTCGTAAGTCAAGCGGCGTGCTGTAGTCATCATCACCTGTCCACTTTCCGCAGCACATATTCGCTTCTCCATCTTTGTCCGCACGTAATCTCGTCCAATCTTCCATCCCCGCTAAGGCGCCTCCCCCGTCGTCCGAAATGCAAGCACTAACAATGGCAGACCCAAGCAGCGTCCGCCCAAAGCATGGCTGGAATTCGCTCCCCATAGAGGTAATCAAGCTCATTGTTTCGCATGTGGACAATCTCAGTACCGTGCCGCTTGCCGCGTGCTCGTCGGGGCTGTACCGTTTACCCAAAGCCCTCAGGCCGGAGCTTTTTAAGCCATCTCCTTGCTTGCTGATGCTGCCTGATCTTCATAAATGGCGTGTCACGCAGCATAACGATTGTAGGGTGGCGAGCATAAACCCCCTTGACTATGATCTGATCCCCGTCACCCTCAACTACATTAACGGTATGTACTGGTTCGGCATGAACACGTCTTGGATGGTGCTTGTCGACGGCCACGGCAGCTAGATGCTCGTGGAGGTCTACACCTGGTGATTGATCCCCCTTCCTTCAATTAACACTGCGCTGCTTTGGCACAACAACCCAGAATACTCGGAATCTTACAGTAGCCAACACGATACCAAGTTTGATTTACTCAAGATTGTTATCTGCCAAGTGCCCAAAAGATCTGCGAATTATAAAGACTTCAGGCTAATTGCATTCTTCAATCACGGTCTCGCCTATCTGATAGGTCACTGCGGTAAGTGGATAAATCTGCACGTCCATCGCAGGATCATACATCCTCCATGGTTCTATGATTCCATTGAACACAAGGGCTTCATTTACGCTATCGACTCCTTCTATGGTTGGACGTATTGCTAGCCTACTCCAGTTATCGCTACAAACGACTGTTACAGCAGTATGCTACTTTCCTATGATATCATGATGGCTTGCTTATATTACTGTCAACATTTACTGAAAAAATATTCATGCTCATAACATGCTGTTCTTAAGATTGACTACATCAAGATCCCTTTTTTATCTGACTCCAACTTTTTATGAGGGTTATTTGACTCCAACTTGATATGATGTTGTAGGCCGCCTGGTGTCCCTACCCTTCCTAATCCCAGAACCTTTCAAAGAAAAGCGGCATGGTAGTTGCAGGTGGTTCCGGGATCGATCAGACGACAGAAAATGATTGATGATCGTTCTCACGTACCAGACGTGTTGTTTTGCGGAATACAATCACAGTCACTGCAAGGTCTTTGAGCAGGATCCCAGCTTCTCTGGGCCTTCAGGAATTTTTGATTGGAGGTTGGTAAGTAGCCTGGGTGCATGCTCTCTGTTTGTCGGACTGAATTATTCGATTAACCAGGAGATAACCGACGGCAAGGATCATGATGGTAGCACGGTTTCGTTCATCAGGCAAAACTGTGTGTACACAGCGTACCATGTGTCTCTGCATGCACCATACCCAGATATGTGCCGCCACGCTCTGCAGCCCAAAGTAGGAGAGAGGGTCGCAAGTATCAGACTTCAACCTGCTGGCTGGAGTTTCCCCCGTCAGGCACCCATCTGGTTCAAGCCATCAGCCAATCTCCACAGCTTAATAAATAGTAACGTCTAACTGAGCCAGTTAGTTAGATGTGTACACTTGGTGTAGTAGGATCTTTATTTAGTTTGATGCATACACTTGTTCTTTTTTGGTATCCCTTTTGTAATGATGGTTGATGTTTGGTTTGGAAGAGAGAGCTGTGTCTTCACTCTTCTGGCCTGCTTACTGCTTCTGTTGCACCCCCAGCCCTGGTTGCTGCTGCTGCTATTTTCAATGTACAATCTGTATTATATTTCGTCTGTTGGTTGAATAAATGTGTTGTTAGAACGACAGACACAATGTTTTGGAAGTCGTTGCATGATTTGATCCTTTAGTGCCCCGTACCGTATGTAGCGCATACTATTTTTCATACGGAACACATTTTCCACTTGTTGATAACATGCAGCCCACTGATGAAGGCCCAATAGAGAAGCCCATAATTAACTAGAAGGGAGGCTCTCATATGAATCCGGCCCAGGTACATGCTCATGGTCCCCTAAACATAAATAAGTAAATAAATAAAGCTAAATGCGCATGCACTAGTTCTTTAAATTCACGATTTAACAGGAGGATATTATTTCCTATGATAGTGTCGTTACATTCAGTCGATATTATTCTTAGGAAAAGATAGCGACCAGTCTTCTTTCTCCCAGCATTTTCTTCCTGCAACCAGCGGACCCATGCAAATCGTAGTCAACGTCGTAAATAGTTCCGGTCCATTTTTATTTTTCAATAAGAATGTCCAACCTAGCCCAGCACATTGGCGACAACACTTTATCCTCTGCCTTGGTGCGCTCGCCACGGCGCCGCCGTCGGGCCCTGTCAACATAGTTTTTTTTGAAACGGCCCCTGTCAACATGTGAATTTGGAGAGGATTGTAGTTGTGAGTATGACAGTACGGACCCACTAGGTCCACTCCCGAACACAAGCAAGTGCCTCTTTTACTACTCAGATGAACCCCTCGTTTTTTACTCTAATCCACCCTGCTGATATCTGGGACCCACATCATTTTCAACGTATAGTCAATTAACGATAGATTTCCAAAACTTTTTTGAGTAGTAATTCGGAGGAGCAGGCTATAAACTGGGTTGTGCGGTCTCTGTGGCCCGTCTAACAACATGACCAGCCCAGTAGTTTTTTCTTTGGGAAAATAGGTAGCCCGTTATTTCTCTTTGAAGAATACCCAAGCTAGGCCAATTTGTTTTCTCCAACTTACTGGGTTGCAAGATGCATTCCGGCCTGGCCAAAGAGTATGGTCAGTGTCTGTTAAAAGTAATATGAAAAGGGGTTGAAAATTTCAAAAAAATTATACCAAATGGGATATTAGTTTCTTTTTTTGTTTTTGTTCATCACTGATATCTTATACTGTATTTCATTGGATTTAACATGACATAGTACTAATTTATTTTTAAATTGGATATTAGTTTCTTTTTTTGTTTTTGTTCATCACTGATATCTTATACTGTATTTTATTGGATTTAACATGACATAGTACTAATTTATTTTAGTATGGCTACTAATTTTTGGATGAAGAATATTTTGTTCCCCAGCAAAAAATTGTGAATTTTAAAATTTCCCACATATTTAGTTAATTTTTTTAACCCTGGTACTGACCAGAAAATGGGCAGGAATTCTAAAAATGGAAAATGGGCTGGAATAAATTCCATATGAATTAGAAAATGAGTAAAATTATAAAAATAATAGCAAATGGGCTGTACACGCCACACATTTCGAGGCTGACTTGTTTACTCAAGGCTTTGTTAATAAACACATGATTCTAGCAGCAGTGACTGTTGGATGTCCATCCAATGGCCGACTTGCTTCTTCAATCTCTGATCTTCCTGCTCCAGCCGCCTAAACTAGCGCCGGCGGGACTTCCTGCTCCCTCCTCTTGTGGCCCGCTGTGATGCCGCACAGGCTTCCCCGGCCCACCCTACTCCCTCCGCTGGCCTGGCCGCATGCAATCAACTGCCTCCTTATTATGCGAAAAAATGATTCCTCCCACTGACATCTGGGGCGCACCGGTTGGGAGGCTGACCCGTGGGACTACTAAGTTGACGCGTACTCAAGGCTTGTCAACTTAGTCAATAACCAATTCTAGCAGCAGTAACCGTTGGATTTGAATTGAATGGTCCTGCTGCTTCTTCAATCGCTGCTCTTCTTGCTCCAGCCGCCCAAACCAGCGCCGGCGAGACCGCTTGCTCCTGCCTCCAGTGCTCGGCTGTGCTGTCGTTGAGGCCTCACCGCCCACTACTACTCCCACCGCTAGCCAGGCCCTGCGGCGACGGCAGCCTCACACCGCAGCCGAACCAGTGAACCCTCGTACTCCTCTCCACGTGGGCAACCAATGCCGCATCTTCCCCGGCTCCGCGTTGTCCCCTTCCTAGGCCTTGCCGTCTTCCACCACCTTGGATGCGCTCAGCGCGGAGTGGTCAACATGGTCAACGATCGACACTATCGGAAGTAGACCGTGCGTGGAGAGGCTGACAACTGGGTCCACGGCCGCACACAAGGAAATGCCTCCTTATTACGTGCAAAATAATGATTCCTCCACCTGATAGCTGGTACCCACAGGAAGGGCCTCTGTATTTTGCGAGAAAAACATTCCCACCACTGACAGGTCGGACCCACGAGCTATATCTTCGCACGCAAGAAAGTGCCTCCTTATTACGCACAAAAAATGAATACCCCCTGCTAGCTAGGACCCACAATAGTGGGAGGCTGACTTGTGGGCCAACTAAGTTGACGGGGACGGAGGGCTTTGTGAACTTATTCAATATGAACGATTCTAGCTCTAGTGACCGTACAATGTCCATCCAAAGGCCGTAGTGCTTCTTCAACCTCGGGTCTTCTTGCTTCAGCCGCCCAAACCAATGCCGGCCGTACCTCGTGCTCCTACCTCCCGTGGCCGGCTGCGAAGCCGCGAAGGCCTCACCGCCCCTACTACTCCCACCGCTGGCCAGGCCATCCGTCTACTCACCCACCCCCTGTTATTTTGTGGCGACGGCAGCCTTACACCTAAGTGAACCAGTGAATCCTCATACTCCTCTATGCGTGGGCAATCACTGCCGCGTCTTCCCCGTCTTCGCGTCGTCCCCTTCCTAGGTCTCGTCGTCGTCCACCGCCCTGGTGCTCTCGGCGGCGTGGTCAAGGAATGACTTCCATCGGACGTGGACTGTACATGGAGAGGCTAACATCTGGGACCTAGTATAGTGGGAGGCTGACTTGTGGGCCTACTAAGTTGACGAGGATGGAGGGCTTTGTCAACTTAGTCAATATGCACGATTCTAGCTCCAGTGACCGTACGATGTCCATCCAACGGCCGTAGTGCTTCTTCAACCTCTGGTCTTCTTGATCCAGCCGCCCAAACCAGCGCCGGTCGTGCCTCGTGCTCCTGCCTCCCATGGCCGGCTGCGATGCCGCGGAGGCCTCACCTTCCCCTACTACTCCCAGCGCTAGCAAGGCCATCCCTCTATTCACCCACACCCCCTATTATTCTGCGGCGACGGCAGCCTCACACCGCAGCCGAACCAGTGAACCCTCGTACTCGTCTCCGTGTGGGCATCCACTGCCGCATCTTCCCCGGCTCCATGTCGTCCCCTTCCTAGGCCTCGCTGTCGTCCACCGCCTTGGTGCTCTCGGCGCGGCGTGGTCAACGACCGACTTCCATTGGAAGAGTACTATATGTGGAGAGGCTGACACCTGGGTCCATGGTCGCTGTTGGGTCCACGGCCACAACCCAGTTTTTTGTGATTTTCCAAGTAAGTCGCTTTGTCAGGCCTGTGGGGCTGCAAATCTTTCAAGACGAGGAGAGCTTCATTCGGCTGGCCAAGAAAATGGCCTATCAGTAATGAGAAATGGGCTGTACATTTTTAAAACACATCAAACCGGCAATTAGTTTCAGATTTCTTTTTTCTCATTTCGAGATTTTAAATTGCATTGATTTTTATGCATGGACAATTTGTTGGATTTTATATCAATATACATTTATTTTTAAAATCAGTTTGAATGTGACTCGAAATTTTGGGATTAAAAACAGTTCGGACCGCACCGAAATATGCAAAATTTCGTATATTTTTTTAACTATGGCCACAATATGGGATGTAATGCTAACAAAAAGAATATGGGCTCCAAAAAACCTTAAGAATTAGAAAATGGGCTATAAATTATTAGAAATAATGGCAGATGGGCTATATGCTGTTTTCCACATATTTGAGGTTTCCTAAAAAAAGGTTGACGCACAAGCAGTGACTGTTGGATGTCCATCCAACGACCATTGTGCTTCATCAATCTCTGCTCTTCCTGCTCCAGCCGCTCAAACAAGCGCCGGTGGGACTACCTGCTCCCTCTTCCCCGTGGCCGGTTGTGCTGCCGCGTAGGCCTCACCGCCCCACCATAGTCCCATCGTTGGCCTAGCCATCCCTCTACTCACCCACACCTGCTGTTATTCTCCGGCGACGGCAGACGAACCAGTAAACCCTCATATAGTCATACTCCCCTCCATGTGGGAAACAACTGCCGAGTCTTCCCTGGTGACGTGTCGTTCCCTTCCTAGGCCTCGCCGTTGTCCACCGCCCCAATGCTTTCGGCGCGGCCTGGTCAATGTGGTCAACGACCGACATGCATCTGAAGTGGACTGTACGTGGAGAGGCTGATAGTTGGGTCCACGGCCGCACGCAAGGAAATGCCTCCTTATTACGCGCAAAATAATGATTCCTCCACCTGACATCTGGGACCCATCGAAAGGGCCTCTATATTTCACGAAAAAACGTTACCGCCGCTGACAGCTCGGACCCACCAGCTATATCTTCTCACGCAAGGAAGTGCCTCCTTATTACGCACAAAAAAATGAATACTCCCCCTGCTAGCTGGGACCTAGTATAGTGGGAGGCTGACTTGTGGGCCTACTAAGTTGACGGGGACGGAGGGCTTTGTCAACTTAGTCAATATGCAGGATTCTAGCTCCAGTGACCGTACGATGTCCATCCAACGGCTGTAGTGCTTCTTCAACCTCAGGTCTTCTTGCTCCAGCCACCCAAACCAGCACCGACCATGCCTCGTGCTCCTACCTCCCATGGCCGGCTGCGATGCCGCGGAGGCCTCACCGCCCGCTACTACTCCCGCCGCTGGCCAGGCCATCCCTCTACTCACCCACCCCCTTGTTATTTTGCGGCGACGGCAGCCTCACACTGTTGGAAATATGCCCTAGAGGCAATAATAAATTGGTTATTATTATATTTCCTTGTTCATGATAATCGTTTATTATCCATGCTAGAATTGTATTGATAGGAAACTCAGATACATGTGTGGATACATAGACAACACCATGTCCCTAGTAAGCCTCTAGTTGACTAGCTCGTTGATCAATAGATGGTTACGGTTTCCTGACCATGGACATTGGATGTCGTTGATAACGGGATCACATCATTAGGAGAATGATGTGATGGACAAGACCCAATCCTAAGCCTAGCACAAGATCATGTAGTTCGTATGCTAAAGCTTTTTCTAATGTCAAGTATCATTTCCTTAGACCATGAGATTGTGCAACTCCCGGATACCGTAGGAGTGCTTTGGGTGTGCCAACCGTCACAACGTAACTGGGTGGCTATAAAGGTACACTACAGGTATCTCCGAAAGTGTCTGTTGGGTTGGCACGAATCGAGACTCGGATTTGTCACTCCGTGTAAACGGAGAGGTATCTCTGGGCCCACTCGGTAGGACATCATCATAATGTGCACAATGTGATCAAGGAGTTGATCACGGGATGATGTGTTACGGAACGAGTGAAGAGACTTGCCGGTAACGAGATTGAACAAGGTATCGGGATACCGACGATCGAATCTCGGGCAAGTATCATACCGCTAGACAAAGGGAATTGTATTCGGGATTGATTAAGTCCTTGACATCGTGGTTCATCCGATGAGATCATCGTGGAGCATGTGGGAGCCAACATGGGTATCCAGATCCCGCTGTTGGTTATTGACCGGAGAGTTGTCTCGGCCATGTCTGCATGACTTCCGAACCCGTAGGGTCTACACACTTAAGGTTCGATGACGCTAGGGTTATAGGGAAAGTATGTACGCGGTTACCGAATGTTGTTCGGAGTCTCGGATGAGATCTCGGACGTCACGAGGAGTTCCGGAATGGTCCAGAGGTAAAGATTGATATATATGAAGTATGGTTTTGGCCACCGGAAGTGTTCCGGGCATCACCGGTAGTGTACCGGGACCACCGGAGGGGTCCGGGGGTCCACCAGCCTCGGAGGCCTACATGGGCCAATAGTGGGAAGGGACCAGCCCCTAGGTGGGTTGGGGAGCCTCCCACCAAGGCCCAAGGCGCCTCCAAGAGGGGAAGGGGGCAAACCCTAGGCTCAGATGGGCCTAAGGCCCACCTAGTGGTGCGCCCCCCTCTCTCCCCCCTTGGCCGCCACCTGGATGGGATCTAGGGCTGGTCGCCACCCCTAGGGAGGGAACCCTAGGTGGGGGCGCAGCCCCTCCCGTCCCCCCATATATACTTGAGGTTTGGGGCTGCCCAACACATGTGATTTGCTCTCCCTGTTGGTGCAGCCCTACCCCTCTCCCTCCTCGTCTCTCGTAGTGCTTGGCGAAGCCCTGCTGGAGTCCCGCGCTCCTCCACCACCACCACGCCGTCGTGCTGCTGCTGGATGGAGTCTTCCCCAACCTCTCCTTCTCCCCTTGCTGGATCAAGGTGTAGGAGACGTCACCGGGCTGTACGTGTGTTGAACACGGAGGTGCCGTCCGTTCGGCACTAGGATCATCGGTGATTTGGATCACGACGAGTACGACTCCATCAACCCCGTTCACTTGAACACTTCCGCTTAGCGATCTACAAGGGTATGTAGATGCACTCTCCTTCCCCTCATTGCTAGATTACTCCATAGATTGATCTTGGTGATGCGTAGAAAATTTTGAATTTCTGCTACGTTCCCCAACAGTGGTATCAGAGCCAGGTTTACGCGTAGTTACTATGCACGAGTAGAACACAAAGTAGTTGTGGGCATCGATATTGTCAATTATCTTGCCGCTACTAGTCTTATCTTGATTCGGCGGCATCGTGGGATGAAGCGGCCCGGACCAACCTTACACGTACGCTTACGTGAGACCGGTTCCACCGACTGACATGCACTAGATGCATAAGGTGGCTGGCGGGTGTCTGTCTCTCCCACTTTAGTCGGATCAGATTCGATGAACAGGGTCCTTATGAAGGGTAAATAGAAATTGGCAATTCATGTTGTGGTTTTGGCGTAGGTAAGAAACGTTCTTGCTAGAAACCTATAGCAGCCACGTAAAAACTTGCAACAACAATTAGAGGACGTCTAACTTGTTTCTGCAGCAAGTGTTTTGTGATGTGATATGGCCAAAGGATGTGATGAATGATATATATGTGATGTATGAGATCATGTTCTTGTAATAGGAATCACGACTTGCATGTCGATGAGTATGACAACCGGCAGGAGCCATAGGAGTTGTCTTTATTTTTTGTATGACCTGCGTGTCATTGAGAAACGCCATGTAACTTACTTTACTTTATTGCTAAACGTGTTATCCATAGTAGTAGAAGTAATAGTTGGCGAGCAACTTCATGGAGACACGATGATGGAGATCATGATGATGGAGATCATGGTGTCATGCCGGTGACAAGATGATCATGGAGCCCCAAGATGGAGATCAAAGGAGCTATATGATATTGGCCATATCATGTCACTATTATTTGATTGCATGTGATGTTTATCATGTTTTTGCATCTTGTTTACTTAGAACGACGGTAGTAAATAAGATGATCCCTCATAATAATTTCAAGAAAGTGTTCCCCCTAATTGTGCACCGTTGCCATACTTTGTTGTTTCGAAGCACCACGTGATGATCGGGTGTGATAGATTCCAACGTTCACATACAATGGGTGTAAGACAGATTTACACATGCAAACACTTAGGTTGACTTGACGAGCCTAGCATGTACAGACATGGCCCCGGAACACAGAAGACCGAAAGGTCGAACATGAGTCGTATAGAAGATACGATCAACATGAAGATGTTCACCGATGTTGACTAGTCCGTCTCACGTGATGATCGGACACAGCCTAGTTGACTCGGATCATGTAATCACTTAGATGACTAGAGGGATGTCTATCTGAGTGGGAGTTCATAAAATGAACTTAATTATCCTGAACATAGTCAAAAGGTCTTCGCAAATTATGTCGTGGCTCGCGCTTCAGTTCTACTGTTGAAATATGTTCCAGGAGAAAATTTAGTTGAAAGTTGATAGCAGCAATTATGCGGACTAGGTCCGTAAACTGAGGATTGTCCTCATTGATTCATAAAAGGCTTATGTCCTTAATGCACCGCTCAGTGTGCTGAGCCTCGAATGTCGTCTATGGATGTTGCGAACATCTGACATACACATTTTGATAACTACGTGATAGTTCAGTTAGATGGTTTAGAGTTGAGTTACCGAAGACGTTTTGAAACATTGCGAAACATATGAGATGTTTCGAGGGCTGTAATTGGGATTTCAGGCTTGTGCCCACGTCAAGAGGTATAAGACCTCCGACGATTTTCTTAGCCTGCAAATTAAGGGAGAAAAGCTCAATTGTTGAGCTTGTGCTCAGATTGTCTGAGTACAACAATCATTTGAATCGAGTGGGAGTTGATCTTCCGGATGATATAGTGATGTTTCTCCGAAGTCATTACCACCAAGCTGCTAGAGCTTCGTGATGAACTCTAATATATCAGGGACATATATGATGATCCTTGAGATATTCGCGATGTTTGACACCACAAAAGTAGAAATAAAGAAGGAGCATCAATTGTTGATGGTTGGTGAAACCACTAGTTTCAAGAAGGGCAAGGGCAAAAAGGGATACTTCATGAAACGGCAAATCAGCAGCTGCTCTAGTGAAGAAACCCAAGGTTGAACCCAAACCCGAGACTAAGTGCTTCTGTAATAAGGGGAACAGCCACTGGAGCAGAATTACCCTAGATACTTGGTAGATGAGAAGGCTGGCAAGGTCGATAGAAGTATATTGGATATACATTGTGTTAATGTGTACTTTACTAGTACTCCTAGTAGCACCATGGTATTAGATACCGGTTCGGTTGCTAAGTGTTAGTAAACTCGAAATAAAAGGCTGCGGAGTAAATGGAGACTAGCTAAAGGTGAGCTGGCGATATGTGTTGGAAGTTTTTCCCAAGCTTGATGTGATCAAGCATCGCACGCTCCCTCTACCATCGAGATTGGTGTTTGCGTTGAGCATAGACCTGATTGGATTATGTCTATCGCAATACGGTTATTCATTTAAGGAGAATAATGGTTACTCTGTTTATTTGAATAATACCTTCAATGGTCTTGCACCTAAAATGAATGGTTTATTGAATCTCGATCGTAGTGATACACGTGTTCATGCCAAAAGATATAAGATAGTAATGATAGTACCACCTACTTGTGGCACTGCCACGTAAGTCATATCGGTATAAAACGCATGAAGAAGCTCCATGTTGATGGATCTTTGGGCTCACTCGTTTTTGAAAAGTTTGAGACATGCGAACCATGTCTATTGGTGTATATGCATGAAGAAACTCCATGCAAATGGACCATTTGGACTCACTTGATTTTGAATCACTTGAGACATGCAAATCATACCACATGGGCAAGATGACTGAAAGCCTCATTTTCAGTAAAATGGAACTAGAAAGCAACATGTTGGAAGTAATACATTTTGATGTGTGCAGTCCAATGAGTGCTGAGGCGTGTAGTGGATATCGTTATGTTCTTACTTCACAGATGATTTGAGTAGATGTTGAGTATATTTACCTGATGAATCACGAGTCTGAATTATTGAAAGGTTCAAGTAATTTCAGGGTGAAGGTGAGAGATCGTTGTGACAAAAGGATAAAATATCTATGATATGATCATAGAGATGAATATCTAAATTACTAGTTTGGCACAAAATTAAGACATTGTGGAAATTTTTTCACAACTAATACAGCCTGAAACACCATAGTATGATGGTGTGTCCGAACATCATAACTGCACCCTATTGGATATTATGCTTACCATGATGTCTCTTATCGAATTACCACGATAGTTTATGGGTTAGGCATTAGAGACAACCACATTCACTTTAAATAGGGCACCACGTAATTCCGATGAGATGACACCGTATGAACTATGGTTTATAGAAACCCGAGCTATCATTTCTTAAAAGTTTGGGGCTGCGACGCTTATGTGAAAAAGTTTCAGGCTGATAAGCTCGAACCCAAAGCGGATAAATGCATCTTCATAGGACACCCAAAACAGTTGGGTATACCTCCTGTCTCAGATCCGAAAGCAATAAGGGATTGTTTCTAGAATCGGGTCCTTTCCCGAGGAAAAGTTTCTCTCGAAAGAATTGAGTGGGAGGATGGTGGAGACTTCATGAGGTTATTGAACCGTCTCTTCAACTAGTGTGTGGCAGGGCACATGGAGTTGTTCCTGCGGCACCTACACCAATTGAAGTGGAAGCTTATGATAGTGATCATGAAACTTCAGATCAAGTCACTACCAAACCTCGTGGGATGACAAGGATGCGTACTACTTCAGAATGGTACGTAATCCTGTCTTGGAAGTCATGTTGCTAGACAACAATGAACCTACGAGCTATGGAGAAGCGATGGTGGGCCTGGATTCCAAAATGGCTCGAGGCCATATAATCTGAGAGAGGATCCATATATGAAAACAAAGTGTAGACTTTGGAAGAACTACTTGATGGTCATAAGGCTGTTAGGTACATATGGATTTTAAAAGGAAGACGGACAATGATGGTAAGTATCACCATTAAGAAAGCTCGACTTGTCGTTAAGATGTTTTCCGACAAGTTCAAGGAGTTGACTACGATGAGACTTTCTCACTCGTAGCGATGCTAAGAGTCTGTTGGAATTATATTAGTGATTACTGCATTATTTATGAAATCTTGCAGATAGGATGTCAAAACATTGTTTCCTTGACGATTTTCTTGAGGAAAGGTTGTATGTGATACAACCAGAAGGTTTTGTCAATCCTGAAAGATGCTAACAAGTATGCAAAGCTCCAGCAATCCTTCTAAGGACAGGAGTAAGCATCTCGGAGTTGGAATGTATGCTTTGATGAGATGATCAAAGATTTTGGGTGTATACAAAGTTTATGAGAAACTTGTATTTCCAAAGAAGTGAGTGGGAGCACTATAGAATTTCTGATGAATATATGTTGTTGACATATTGTTGATCAGAAATGATGTAGAATTTCTGGAAAGCATATAGGGTTATTTGGAAAGTGTTTTTCAATGGAAATCCTGGATTAAGCTACTTGAACATTGAGCATCAAGATCTATAAGGATAGATCAAAACGCTTAATGGTACTTTCAAATGAGCACATACCTTGACATGATCTTGAAAGTGTTCAAGATGGCTCAGTCAAAGAAGGAGTTCATGCCTGAGTTGTAAGGTATGAAGTTAAGACTTAAAGCTCGACCATGGCAGAAGAAAGAGGAAGGACGAAGGTCGTCCCCTATGCTTTTGTCATAGGCTCTATACGGTATGCCATGCTGAGTATCGCACCTGATGTGTGCCTTGCCACATATCTGGCAAGAGGGTACAAAGGTAATCTAGGAGTAGATCACCAGATAGTGGTCTAAATTATCCTTAGAGGAATAAGGATATGTTTCTCGGTTATGGAGGTGATAAAGAGTTTGACGTAACGAGTTACGTCGATGCAAGCTTAACACCTATCCGGATAGCTCTGAGTAGAGATACCGAATACGTATAATGGAGCAACAATTTAGAATAGCTCCAAGTATAACAGTTATTTGAAATGGCTCCAAATGTAGCGTAGTAGTTGCACCTACAAGATGACATAGAAATTTGTGAAGTACATATGGATCTGAATGTTGCAGACCCGTTGACTGAAACCTCTCTCACAAGCATAACATGATCAAACCCAGAACTCTTTGGGTGTTAGTCACATGGGGATGTGACCTTGAGTGTTAATCACATATCGATGTGAACTGGATTATTGACTCTAGTGCAAGTGGGAGACCGTTGGAAATATGCCCTAGAGGCAATAATAAATTGGTTATTATTATATTTCCTTGCTAGAATTGTATTGATAGGAAACTCAGATACATGTGTGGATACATAGACAACACCATGTCCCTAGTAAGCCTCTAGTTGACTAGCTCATTGATCAATAGATGGTTACGTTTTCCTAACCATGGACATTGGATGTCGTTGATAACGGGATCACATCATTAGGAGAATGATGTGATGGAAAAGACCCAATCCTAAGCCTAGCACAAGATCATGTAGTTCGTATGCTAAAGCTTTTTCTAATGTCAAGTATCATTTCCTTAGACCATGAGATTGTGCAACTCCCGGAAACCGTAGGAGTCCTTTGTTTGTGCCAAACATCACAACGTAACTGGGTGGCTATAAAGGTACACTACAGGTATCTCCGAAAGTGTCTGTTGGGTTGGCACGAATCGAGACTCGGATTTGTCACTCCGTGTAAACGGAGAGTTATCTCTGGGCCCACTCGGTAGGACATCATCATAATGTGCACAATGTGATCAAGGAGTTGATCACGGGATGATGTGTTACGGAACGAGTGAAGAGACTTGCCGGTAACGAGATTGAACAAGGTATCGGGATACCGACGATCGAATCTCGGGCAAGTATCGTACCGCTAGACAAAGGGAATTGTATTCGGGATTGATTAAGTCCTTGACATCGTGGTTCATCCGATGAGATCATCGTGGAGCATATGGGAGCCAACATGGGTATCCAGATCCCGCTGTTGGTTATTGACCGGAGAGTTGTCTCGGCCATGTCTGCATGACTTCCGAACCCGTAGGGTCTACACACTTAAGGTTCGATGACACTAGGGTTATAGGGAAAGTATGTACGCGGTTACCGAATGTTGTTCGGAGTCTCGGATGAGATCTCGGACGTCACGAGGAGTTCCGGAATGGTCCAGAGGTAAAGATTGATATATATATGAAGTATGGTTTTGGCCACCGGAAGTGTTCCGGGCATCACCGGTATTGTACCGGGACCACCGGAGGGGTCCGGGGGTCCACCAGCCTCGGAGGCCTACATGGGCCAATAGTGGGAAGGGACCAGCCCCTAGGTGGGTTGGGGAGCCTCCCACCAAGGCCCAAGGCGCCTCCAAGAGGGGAAGGGGGCAAACCCTAGGCTCAGATGGGCCTAAGGCCCACCTAGTGGTGCGCCCCCCTCTCTCCCCCCTTGGCCGCCCCCTAGATGGGATCTAGGGCTGGTCGCCACCCCTAGGGAGGGAACCCTAGGTGGGGGCGCAGCCCCTCCCGTCCCCCTATATATACTTGAGGTTTGGGGCTGCCCAACACATGTGATTTGCTCTCCCTGTTGGTGCAGCCCTACCCCTCTCCCTCCTCGTCTCTCGTAGTGCTTGGCGAAGCCCTGCTGGAGTCTCGCGCTCCTCCACCACCACCATGCCATCATGCTACTGCTGGATGGAGTCTTCCCCAACCTCTCCTTCTCCCCTTGCTGGATCAAGGTGTAGGAGACGTCACCGGGCTGTACGTGTGTTGAACACGGAGGTGCCGTCCGTTCGGCACTAGGATCATCGGTGATTTGGATCACGACGAGTACGACTCCATCAACCCCGTTCACTTGAACACTTCCGCTTAGAGATCTACAAGGGTATGTAGATGCACTCTCCTTCCCCTCGTTGCTAGATTACTCCATAGATTGATCTTGGTGATGCGTAGAAAATTTTGAATTTCTGCTACGTTCCCTAACAGTGGTATCAGAGCCAGGTTTATGCGTAGTTACTATGCACGAGTAGAACACAAAGTAGTTGTGGGCATCAATATTGTCAATTATCTTGCCGCTACTAGTCTTATCTTGATTCGGTGGCATCGTGGGATGAAGCGGCCCGGGCCAACCTTACACGTACGCTTACGTGAGACCGGTTCCACCGACTGACATGCACTAGTTGCATAAGGTGGCTGGCGAGTGTCTGTCTCTCCCACTTTAGTCGGATCAGATTCGATGAACAGGGTCCTTATGAAGGGTAAATAGAAATTGGCAATTCATGTTGTGGTTTTGGCGTAGGTAAGAAACGTTCTTGCTAGAAACCTATAGCAGCCACGTAAAAACTTGCAACAACAATTAGAGGACGTCTAACTTGTTTCTGCAGCAAGTGTTTTGTGATGTGATATGGCCAAAGGATGTGATGAATGATATATATGTGATGTATGAGATCATGTTCTTGTAATAGGAATCACGACTTGCATGTCGATGAGTATGACAACCGGCAAGAGCCATAGGAGTTGTCTTTATTTTTTGTATGACCTGCGTGTCATTGAGAAACGCCATGTAAATTACTTTACTTTATTGCTAAACGTGTTATCCATAGTAGTAGAAGTAATAGTTGGCGAGCAACTTCATGGAGACACGATGATGGAGATCATGATGATGGAGATCATGGTGTCATGCCGGTGACAAGATGATCATGGAGCCCCAAGATGGAGATCAAAGGAGCTATATGATATTGGCCATATCATGTCACTATTATTTGATTGCATGTGATGTTTATCATGTTTTTGCATCTTGTTTACTTAGAATGACGGTAGTAAATAAGATGATCCCTCATAATAATTTCAAGAAAGTGTTCCCCCTAATTGTGCACCATTGCCATAGTTCGTTGTTTCGAAGCACCACGTGATGATCGGGTGTGATAGATTCCAACGTTCACATACAACGGGTGTAAGAAAGATTTACACATGCAAACACTTAGGTTGACTTGACAAGCCTAGCATGTACAGACATGGCCCTGGAACATAGAAGACCGAAAGGTCGAACATGAGTCGTATAGAAGATACGATCAACATGAAGATGTTCACCGATGTTGACTAGTCCGTCTCACGTGATGATCGGACACAGCCTAGTTGACTCGGATCATGTAATCACTTAGATGACTAGAGGGATGTCTATCTGAGTGGGAGTTCATAAAATGAACTTAATTATCCTGAACATAGTCAAAAGGTCTTCGCAAATTTTGTCGTGGCTCGCGCTTCAGTTCTACTGTTTAGATATGTTCCTGGAGAAAATTTAGTTGAAAGTTGATAGTAGCAATTATGCGGACTAGGTCCGTAAACTGAGGATTGTCCTCATTGCTTCATAGAAGGCTTATGTCCTTAATGCACCGCTCAGTGTGCTGAGCCTCGAATGTCGTCTATGGATGTTGCGAACATCTGACATACACATTTTGATAACTACGTGATAGTTCAGTTAGATGGTTTAGAGTTGAGTTACCGAAGACGTTTTGAAACATTGCGAAACATATGAGATGTTTCGAGGGCTGAAATTGGGATTTCAGGCTTGTGCCCACGTCAAGAGGTATAAGACCTCCGACGATTTTCTTAGCCTGCAAATTAAGGGAGAAAAGCTCAATTGTTGAGCTTGTGCTCAGATTGTCTGAGTACAACAATCATTTGAATCGAGTGGGAGTTGATCTTCCGGATGATATAGTGATGTTTCTCCGAAGTCATTACCACCAAGCTGCTAGAGCTTCGTGATGAACTCTAATATATCAGGGACATATATGATGATCCTTGAGATATTCGTGATGTTTGACACCACAAAAGTAGAAATAAAGAAGGAGCATCAATTGTTGATGGTTGGTGAAACCACTAGTTTCAAGAAGGGCAAGGGCAAAAAGGGATACTTCATGAAACGGCAAATCAGCAGCTGCTCTAGTGAAGAAACCCAAGGTTGAACCCAAACCCGAGACTAAGTGCTTCTGTAATAAGGGGAACAGCCACTGGAGCAGAATTACCCTAGATACTTGGTAGATGAGAAGGCTGGCAAGGTCAATAGAAGTATATTGGATATACATTGTGTTAATGTGTACTTTACTAGTACTCCTAGTAGCACCATGGTATTAGATACCGGTTCGGTTGCTAAGTGTTAGTAAACTCGAAATAAAAGGCTGCGGAGTAAACGGAGACTAGCTAAAGGTGAGCTGGCGATATGTGTTGGAAGTTTTTCCCAAGCTTGATGTGATCAAGCATCGCACGCTCCCTCTACCATCGAGATTGGTGTTTGCATTAAGCATAGACCTGATTGGATTATGTCTATCGCAATACGGTTATTCATTTAAGGAGAATAATGGTTACTCTGTTTATTTGAATAATACCTTCAATGGTCTTGCACCTAAAATCAATGGTTTATTGAATCTCGATCGTAGTGATACACGTGTTCATGCCAAAAGATATAAGATAGTAATGATAGTACCACCTACTTGTGGCACTGCCACGTAAGTCATATCGGTATAAAACGCATGAAGAAGCTCCATGTTGATGGATCTTTGGGCTCACTCGTTTTTGAAAAGTTTGAGACATGCGAACCATGTCTATTGGTGTATATGCATGAAGAAACTCCATGCAAATGGACCATTTGGACTCACTTGATTTTGAATCACTTGAGACATGCAAATCATACCACATGGGCAAGATGACTGAAAGCCTCATTTTCAGTAAAATGGAACTAGAAAGCAACATGTTGGAAGTAATACATTTTGATGTGTGCAGTCCAATGAGTGCTGAGGCGTGTAGTGGATATCGTTATGTTCTTACTTCACAGATGATTTGAGTAGATGTTGAGTATATTTACCTGATGAATCACGAGTCTGAATTATTGAAAGGTTCAAGTAATTTCAGGGTGAAGGTGAGAGATCGTTGTGACAAAAGGATAAAATATCTATGATATGATCATAGAGATGAATATCTAAATTACTAGTTTGGCACAGAATTAAGACATTGTGGAAATTTTTTCACAACTAATACAGCCTGAAACACCATAGTATGATGGTGTGTCCGAACATCATAACTGCACCCTATTGGATATTATGCTTACCATGATGTCTCTTATCGAATTACCACGATAGTTTATGGGTTAGGCATTAGAGACAACCACATTCACTTTAAATAGGGCACCACGTAATTCCGATGAGATGACACCGTATGAACTATGGTTTATAGAAACCCGAGCTATCATTTCTTAAAAGTTTGGGGCTGCGACGCTTATGTGAAAAAGTTTCAGGCTGATAAGCTCGAACCCAAAGCGGATAAATGCATCTTCATAGGACACCCAAAACAGTTGGGTATACCTCCTGTCTCAGATCCGAAAGCAATAAGGGATTGTTTCTAGAATCGGGTCCTTTCCCGAGGAAAAGTTTCTCTCGAAATAATTGAGTGGGAGGATGGTGGAGACTTCATGAGGTTATTGAACCGTCTCTTCAACTAGTGTGTGGCAGGGCACATGGAGTTGTTCCTGCGGCACCTACACCAATTGAAGTGGAAGCTTATGATAGTGATCATGAAACTTCAGATCAAGTCACTACCAAACCTCGTGGGATGACAAGGATGCGTACTACTTCAGAATGGTACGTAATCCTGTCTTGGAAGTCATGTTGCTAGACAACAATGAACCTACGAGCTATGGAGAAGCGATGGTGGGCCTGGATTCCAAAATGGCTCGAGGCCATATAATCTGAGAGAGGATCCATATATGAAAACAAAGTGTAGACTTTGGAAGAACTACTTGATGGTCATAAGGCTGTTAGGTACATATGGATTTTAAAAGGAAGACGGACAATGATGGTAAGTATCACCATTAAGAAAGCTCGACTTGTCGTTAAGATGTTTTCCGACAAGTTCAAGGAGTTGACTACGATGAGACTTTCTCACTCGTAGCGATGCTAAGAGTCTGTTGGAATTATATTAGTGATTACTGCATTATTTATGAAATCTTGCAGATAGGATGTCAAAACATTGTTTCCTTGACGATTTTCTTGAGGAAAGGTTGTATGTGATACAACCAGAAGGTTTTTTCAATCCTGAAAGATGCTAACAAGTATGCAAAGCTCCAGCAATCCTTCTAAGGACTGGAGTAAGCATCTCGGAGTTGGAATGTATGCTTTGATGAGATGATCAAAGATTTTGGGTGTATACAAAGTTTATGAGAAACTTGTATTTCCAAAGAAGTGAGTGGGAGCACTATAGAATTTCTGATGAATATATGTTGTTGACATATTGTTGATCAGAAATGATGTAGAATTTCTGGAAAGCATATAGGGTTATTTGGAAAGTGTTTTTCAATGGAAAGCCTGGATTAAGCTACTTGAACATTGAGCATCAAGATCTATAAGGATAGATCAAAACGCTTAATGGTACTTTCAAATGAGCACATACCTTGACATGATCATGAAAGTGTTCAAGATGGATCAGTCAAAGAAGGAGTTCATGCCTGAGTTGTAAGGTATGAAGTTAAGACCTAAAGCTCGACCATGGCAGAAGAAAGAGGAAGGACGAAGGTCGTCCCCTATGCTTTTGTCATAGGCTCTATACGGTATGCCATGCTGAGTACCGCACCTGATGTGTGCCTTGCCACATATCTAGCAAGAGGGTACAAAGGTAATCTAGGAGTAGATCACCAGATAGTGGTCTAAATTATCCTTAGAGGAATAAGGATATGTTTCTCGGTTATGGAGGTGATAAAGAGTTTGACGTAAAGAGTTACGTCGATGCAAGCTTAACACCTATCCGGATAGCTCTGAGTAGAGATACCGGATACGTATAATGGAGCAACAATTTAGAATAGCTCCAAGTAGAACGGTTATTTGAAATGGCTCCAAATGTAGCGTAGTAGTTGCACCTACAAGATGACATAGAAATTTGTGAAGTACATATGGATCTGAATGTTGCAGACCCGTTGACTGAAACCTCTCTCACAAGCATAACATGATCAAACCCAGAACTCTTTGGGTGTTAGTCACATGGAGATGTGACCTTGAGTGTTAATCACATATCGATGTGAACTAGATTATTGACTCTAGTGCAAGTGGGAGACCGTTGGAAATATGCACTAGAGGCAATAATAAATTGGTTATTATTATATTTCCTTGCTAGAATTGTATTGATAGGAAACTCAGATACATGTGTGGATACATAGACAACACCATGTCCCTAGTAAGCCTCTAGTTGACTAGCTCATTGATCAATAGATGGTTACGTTTTCCTAACCATGGACATTGGATGTCATTGATAACGGGATCACATCATTAGGAGAATGATGTGATGGACAAGACCCAATCCTAAGCCTAGCACAAGATCATGTAGTTCGTATGCTAAAGCTTTTTCTAATGTCAAGTATCATTTCCTTAGACCATGAGATTGTGCAACTCCCGGATACCGTAGGTGTGCTTTGTTTGTGCCAAACATCACAACGTAACTGGGTGGCTATAAAGGTACACTACAGGTATCTCCGAAAGTGTCTGTTGGGTTGGCATGAATCGAGACTCGGATTTCTCACTCCGTGTAAGCGGAGAGGTATCTCTGGGCCCACTCGGTAGGACATCATCATAATGTGCACAATGTGATCAAGGAGTTGATCACGGGATGATGTGTTACGGAACGAGTAAAGAGACTTGCCGGTAACGAGATTGAACAAGGTATCGGGATACCGACGATCGAATCTCGGGAAAGTATCGTACCGCTAGACAAAGGGAATTGTATACGGGATTGATTAAGTCCTTGACATCGTGGTTCATCCGATGAGATCATCGTGGAGCATGTGGGAGCCAACATGGGTATCCAGATCCCTCTGTTGGTTATTGACCGAAGAGTTGTATCGGCCATGTCTACATGACTTACGAACCCATAGGGTCTACACACTTAAGGTTCGATGACGCTAGGGTTATAGGGAAAGTATGTACGTGGTTACCGAATGTTGTTCGGAGTCCCGGATGAGATCCCGGATGTCACGAGGAGTTCCGGAATGGTCCAGAGGTAAAGATTGATATATATGAAGTATGGTTTTGGCCACCGGAAGTGTTCCGGGCATCACCGGTAGTGTACCGGGACCACCGGAGGGATCCGGGGGTCCACCAGGTGGGGCCACCAGCCCCGGAGGCCTACATGGGCCAATAGTGGGAAGGGACCAGCCCCTAGGTGGGTTGGGGCGCCTCCCGCCAAGGCCTAAGGCGCCTCCAAGAGGGGAAGGGGGCAAACCCTAGGCTCAGATGGGCCTAAGGCCCACCTAGTGGTGCGCCCCCCTCTCTCCCCCCTTGGCCGCCCCCTAGATGGGATCTAGGGCTGGCCGCCACCCCTAGGGAGGGAACCCTAGGTGGGGGTGCAGCCCCTCCCCTCCCCCTATATATACTTGAGGTTTGGGGCTGCCAACACATGTGATTTGCTCTCCCTGTTGGTGCAGCCCTACCCCTCTCCCTCCTCGTCTCTCGTAGTGCTTGGCGAAGCCCTGCTGGAGTCCAGCACTCCTCTACCACCACCACGCCGTCGTGCTGCTGCTGGATGGATTCTTCCCCAACCTCTCCTTCTCCCCTTACTAGATCAAGGCGTAGGAGACGTCACCGGGCTGTACGTGTGTTGAACACGGAGGTGCCGTCCGTTCGGCACTAGGATCATCGGTGATTTGGATCACGACGAGTACGACTCCATCAACCCCGTTCACTTGAACACTTCCGCTTAGCGATCTACAAGGGTATGTAGATGCACTCTCCTTCCCCTCGTTGCTAGATTACTCCATAGATTGATCTTGGTGATGCGTAGAAAATTTTGAATTTCTGCTATGTTCCCCAACACACACCGCAGTGAACCAATGAATCCTCATACTCCTCTACGCGTGGGCATCCATTGCCGCGTCTTCCCCGGCTCCGCGTCGTGCCCTTCCTAGGCCTCGTCGTCATCCACCGCCCTGGTGCTCTCGGCGGCGTGGTTAACGTGGTCAAGGAACGGCTTCCATTGGGCATGGACTGCACATGGAGAGGCTGACAGCTGGGTCCACAGGCGCAGCAAGGAAGTGCCTCCTTATTACGCAGAAAATAATGATTCCTCCAACTGACAGCGGGGACCCACTGAACGGGCAACCTTATTTCATGAAAAAAGTGTTTCCCCCTGACTACTGGGACCTACCAGCTACATCTTCAAACGCAAGGAAGTGCCTGACAGTCGGGACCCACCTGGTCGAAGCGTACGTAGCATTGTCATTCTGGTCGCGAACGTGTACATACATACTGGATGATGTAGAGGCGCACACGTGGCGTAGTAGAGGCGCGCACATAGCATGTACACGTACGTACAGCGGCCAGTGTGCAAGAAAGAAAATACGGCCATGTACGTACATATGGGAAGGGTCTCGAACACCTACTCGTGCATACGTATGGCCAGGGCTCGTGTACATGGCTTGGTCGGAACGGAGAAACTGCGTCGTCGTCGTGTTCATGGGGAGCCAACCGGCTGGGTCAGAACAGAATGCATCGTCGTGTTCATCAGAAGGGCTTGGATGGAACAGCCGATGGAAACGAGGCCTGTCATACCGCAGAATGGAGGAGACGGCCTTGTGTTCGACCGGCCACGGTGGAAACGGGATCCTGTTCATCAGGAGGGGTTTGGCGTACCACAAAACGGAGGAAACAGACCTCCTATGGTTGAGACGGGGGTCCTGTTCATCGGGAGGGGTGTGGCCTACCGCAAAACGGAGGAAACAGACTTGTGTTGGAGCGCTACGGTCAAAACGGTGGTCCTGTTCATCGGGAGGGGTGTGGCATACCGCAAAATGGGACTCCACGGGATACTGTTCATCTCCACAGTCGACCCCCTCCAGCCTCCATGGGCTGCTGTTCATCCACCATCGACCTCCTCCATCCTCCACCTGCGACTGTCCATCCATGGGCTCCTGTTCATCCAGCCTCCACCACGCGCTACTCCACCGGCTACTGTTCAACCCGCCCTCGCCACGGGCTCCTGTTCAACCACCCCTCCATGGGCTATTGTTCATCCAGCCCTCCACCGTCTACTATTCATAGAACCCTCCACGGGGTGGTCCTGTTCATCCAGCCCTCCATGGGGTCCTGTTCATCCAGCCCCAACCGGCTCAATCGATCGGGGTCCTGTTCATCCAGAGGCAACACCACGGGGTCCTATTGGTCCACCCCCACCGGGAACTATTCATCCAACCCCCCCAGCAATGCTCACAGTTCATCCAGAGGCAGCATCGATCGGCTTCAGTTAGCAGCAGTAGCGAAGGAATCACTCGGGTTCAGTAACGCGTAGCCTGCAGTGCAATCGCTCGGGTTCAGTTAGAGCCCAACGCCTCGCTCGGGTTCAGTTAGAGCCCAACGCCTCGCACACATGCGCGTACGTGTACGAGAGAAACACGCATCGCTCGGCCCCTGACCACCCACCGTAACCGGGAACTCCCCGAAATTTTCCTCGCCCTCGCTTCTACCACTGTTTTTTTCCGTCATGGACGGCCCAAAGAATGTCATGCAGCTGCGTCTCCGGCCCACCCAGGACAAAAAGCCCATTTTCTGTCATGATTTTTTGGCATAGAAGTAGGAGCCCACCACATCTATGATGATACTGGGTTTTGTCACAATTATCGTCATAGAAGTGTCATAAGTATGACAGAAAATTTTTTCGTTCGGCCCAAAATGTCACGGATGTGTCTTTTTTTGTAGTGAAATGCCATGTCACTCCATGCATACATAAACATGTGTCCATGTCGTGAGACCAATATGTTAGAAAATTCCTTCTAATTTATTGCACATGGAATTAACTCGCACACAAGTACACATATATGATTTTTCAAACCGTTTTGGTTAGGCGTTGCATGTAGATGTAGTTCAAATTTGAATTACGGTCATTAAATGGTTAGAAAATCACTTACATGTCTTTGAAAGGTCAAATGACCCCTAGAATTTTCCAAAATTTCACATTACAGTTGTAGTAGTGCACATTAGACGTCGAAAAAATTTCATGGCCGTAAGAGGAAGCTATTTCCCGTTCGTCATCAAACATGCATTGTTCCCTCTCAGAACCACGAACCTTCTAGCGAGTTGCTCTGGTTTGTGAGGGGTGTGTGTCCAAACTTTCGACAAACATGCCAATTTCTTTACCACATCACCTTCGTGGCATGACATTAAATCAAGCAAGGTTTCATGTTTTTCTGATCATTTTTTAATTTTTTGGAATTAAAATGCCATGGCATGCACTCCATGCATCTGCCCATGCCTTGACACCAATATGTTCGAAAATTCCTTCAAATTTACTGCACATGGAATTAACTCGCACACAAGTACACAAAATATGAATTTTCAAACCATTATGGTTAGGCGTTGCATGTAGATGTAGTTCAAATTTGAATTACTGTCATTAAATGGTTACAAAATCACTTAAATGTCTTTAAAAGGTCAAATGACCCCTGAAATTTACCAAATTTTCACATGACAGTTGTATTAGTTCATGTTAAACATAGGGAAAAAAATTGAAGGCCGTAAGAGGAAGCTATCTCCTGTTCGTCATCAAACATGCATTGTTCCCTTTGGGAACCACGAACCTTCTAGCAAGTTGCTCTGGTTTGTGAGGGGTGCGTGTCCAAACGTTCGTCAAACATGCCAATTTCTTTACCACATCATCTTGCTGGCATGGCATTACATCATCCAAGGTTTCATGTGTTTCTCATCATTTTTGAATTAAAATGCCATGTCACTCCATGCATACGTATGCATGTGTCCATGTCGTGAGACCAATATGTTTGAAAATTCCTTCTAATTTACTGCACATGGAATTAACTCGCACATAAGTACACATATATGATTTTTCAAAATGTTTTGGTTAGGCGTTGCATGTAGATGTAGTTCAAATTTGAATTCTGGTAATTAAATGGTTAGAAAATCACCTAAATGTCTTTAAAAGGTCAAATGACCCATAGAATTTTCCAAAATTTCACATTACAGTTGTATTAGTGCATGTTAGACGTAGAAAAAATTTGAAGGACGTAAGAGGAAGCTACCTCCCGTTCGTCATCAAACATGCATTGTTCCCTCAAGGAACCACGAACCTTCTAGCGAGTTGCTTCGGTTTGTGAGGGGTGTGTGTCCAAACTTTCGTCAAACATGCCAATATCTTTACCACATCATCTTGGTGGCATGACATTACATCAACCAAGGTTTCATGTGTTTCTGGTTTTTTTGGAATTAAAATGCCATGCCACTCCATGCATACGTATTCATGCATATGTGTCCATGTCATGATACAAATATTTTTGAAAATTACTTCTAGTTTACTGCACATGGAATTAACTCGCACACAAGTACACAAATATGATTTTTCAAACCGTTTCGGTTACTCGTTGCATGTAGATGTAGTTCAAATTTGAATTACGGTCTTTAAATGGCTAGAAAATCACTTAAATGTCTACAAAAGGTCAAATGACCCCTTGAATTTTCAAAAATTTCACATTACAGTTGTAGTAGTGCATGTTAGACGTATAAAAACAATTTGAAGGCCGTAAGAGGAAGCTATCTCCCGTTCATCATCAAACATGCATTGTTCCCTCTCGGAACCACGAGCCTTCTAGTGAGTTGCTCCGATTTGTGAGGGGTGTGTGTCCAAACCTTGGTCAAACATGCCAATTTTTTTACCACATCATCTTGGTGGCATGACATTACATCAACCAAGGTTTCATGTGTTTCTGACTTTTTTAATTTTTTGGAATTAAAATGCCATGTCACTCCATGCTTAATTTTGTCATAGCCGTTAGACCAATATGTTTGAAAATTCCTTCCAATTTACTGCACATGGAATTAAATCGCACACAAGTACGTGAAATATGAGTTTTCAAATCGTTATGGTTAGCTATTGCATGTACATGTAGTTCAAATTTCAATTATGGTCATTAAATGGCTAGAAAATCAATTAAATGTCTTAGAAGGTCAAATGACCCCTGAAATTTTCCAAAATTTGACATGATAGTTGTATTAGTACTACAAAATTTCTCGTTCATTCAAAACACCATCCGTTGGCACTTTATTCCAAATTCGTCTTTCACAGATAGTAAAAATATCTACAACATCACACACAGTTGTTTTCTAGGAACCGTTTGCAATGAAAATATCTGGGTCTATTTAAATCTCCCTCCTTAAGCTTCGTCGGCTCGTCCGCTCTAGTGCCGGCAACCCCGAATCCATGAATCTCGAACCCCATTCCCGCACCCCCTTCTTGCAAATATGACACCGTGGAAACGCTTCGTGAAGGCCCGTACGATGGTCGCGTCCCCCCCCCCCCCCCCCGAGCGCCGCTATCGGCGTTTTGGGAATGGGGGTCCCTAGACTTGTCTGCCTGCGGCCCATGGCATGGCTGTGCTGGCAGGTCTCTACGGCCCATCATCATCAACAAGGCATTCAAGACACTCGCAAGGGGCCAGCCTTGCGAGGCGGACGACGCAAGACCTCCTCAGGAGCGGCCTCACCAGACTGCCTCTCAAGGAATGGAGATATCAAGGCGGGGCGAACCTCGCGAGGCTCTCGCGACATGAGGCATGACGATCAACACTAGGCGGGCGCCAGCGCGCGCAGCGTCCTTGTTTCCTCTTTGGTTTAAGGAGGCAAGCGCAGGCGCGGAGTACCGAGGCATCAGGCAAAGGTTTCCGTATCGGTGCAACAAGACCAAGACCAGAAGGATGGCAGGACAGAGGTCACCATGGAGCCCAGGACGGCGGCACCACGAGAACCTTTGGCAAGCGAAGACCACCTTTTGTCAGGATAGCTTCTACTAGTTGTCCCCTTTCAAATTGGCCGCCATTGTTGGCTCCCTTCCCGCTCATTATTTGGGGAGAGGACTAGGGCCTATATAAGTAGGACTAGCCACCACCAAAGGGGGGGATCTAATCCGATCTGATCAAAAGGCGAACCCTTAGCCACACCAAGCACAAGAACACCTCAACCTCAGGAGGTTGTTCTTCCCCTTGTATTATTCATCAACAGCCCAAGAGGCAATCCACCACCACCGCACTGGAGTAGGGTATTACACCACAACGGTGGTCCAAACCAGTATAAACCTTGTGTCTTTGTGTTGTGAGTGCGTCGAGTTCGTCCGCGAGACCCTAGTGAGCTAGGGCGTAGATTGGAAGGAGGGAAAGAACTTCGCGTGCACCCCAGAGTTCGAACCTCAAGGGTTTGCCGGAACCCGTGATCCGACATTTGGCACGCCAGGTAGGGGTGCGCCATAGCTCCTCTCCACCGGCCTGCGCTCCGTGCCACCGCTCTTCGCCGTCATGGCAGGTGCCCCGCCACCGGCTCCGGCGGCCGGTGCTGACAACGGGGCCAGGGGCTCCGAGCCCTGGCCCTCGCCCTGCAGCAGGTGCGATGGCCACCCAAGTTCAGGCCGGAGATGCTGCCGCACTATGACGGCGTGGCTGACCCGTTTGCCTTCTTGTTGGCATACGAGGAGGCCATCCTCGAGGCCGGGGGCGACGACAAGGTCATGGCCAACTGGCTCCCCATGGCCCTCACCGGCGAGCCACGCGCCTGGCTGCTCAACCTCCCTCGATCAACGGTGGCATCCTGGGGGGGAACTCCACGACCTCTTCACCGCTCACTACGTGGTACCGGCACACCACGCAGTTGTGGCCCTGCTAGGCAGCTCTCAAGCACCGCCTTCAGATCGCCACGTCAAGTGGTTCCTCCGCTAGATTGGTGCCGCTTCCAAGCGCCCGGGGCTCCGCCAGGCTGGGCTGCGCCGGAGGCCGACCTCACCTTCGGCTTAGTGGACCACCCCGACTCCACCACCGGCTCGGGCATGCTCCCAATGCTCTGCAGGCCCACCATCTGCAACATGGCTATTACCAAGACCCTCATTGACAGTGGTGTCGGCCTCAACTTGCTCTCCATGGAAGCCTTCAGCCTTCTTCACGTGCCACTCGAGCGGCTCAGCCTCAGCAAGCCTTTCTCAGGAGTTGGTGGTGGAACTGCCTGCTCTCTAGGACAGATCCGCCTTCCCGTCACCTTCGGCACACGCGACAACTACCGCACTGAACTTGTTGACTTCGACATCACCCGCATCGGCCTCCCGTAATACGCCATTCTCGGGTACCCGGCTCTGGCCCAGTTCATGGCAGCGACTCATCCTGCCTACAACCTCATGAAGATGCCTGGGAGCAAGGGCATACTCACTATCAAAGGGGACGCCAAGGAGGCTCTGGCGGCGCTCAGGCTCGCCCTCAAAACCGCTGCGGTGGTGTAGCCTGCCGACGCGGGCACCTTTGAGCCCAAGGGAGCCATACCAACCAAGAAGAAGCAGTTATTCACACAAGACAAGGCGGAAACCAAGCAGTTACCAATCAATGAGGACGGCCCTCAGGAGCCACCTTTTCCATAGGTGCCAGCCTCGATCAAGGTCAAGAGGGAGCATTGGCGAAGTTCTTGCGCGCAAACAAGGATATATTCACGTGGGAGCCCAATCAGCTGTAGGAGTTCCGAGGGAAGTGATTCAGGATCACTTAAGGGTATGCCCCAATGTACGCCCCGTGAAGCAGCGGGCGAGATGGCAGTCCATTGAGAAGCAGGACTTCATCGTCCAAGAGACCCGCAAGCTGGAGGCGGCGGGCGCCATTCGTGGTTTCAGTATCCCGAATGGCTAGCGAACCCCATTATAGTACCGAAGAAAGGCGGGAAGGAACGGATGTGCGTTGACTTCACCAACCTTAACAAGGCCCACCCCCAAGATCCGTTCCTGCTCCCACGCATCGATCAGATTGTCGACTCCACCGCCGGGTGGGACCTGTTGTGCTTCCTAGATGCATTCTCAGGATATCACCAGATCAAGATGGCAGTAGAAGATGTGGAGAAGACAACCTTCCTGACCCCATGTGGGGTATACTGCTACACCTGCATGCCTTTTGGATGGCGCAACGCGGGCGCAACCTTTCAGCGACTGATGCACATCGCCTTAGGGCGGCAGCTCGGGAAAAACACAGAGGCCTATGTCGACGACATTGTGGTGAAGTCTCGGGAGGCGAGGACCTTGATTCACGACGTGGAGGAGACCTTCGCGAGCCTGCGCCAAGTGAACTTGCGGCTTAACCCGGAGAAGTGCGTGTTCGGCGTCCCTTCCGGCAAGCTGCTGGGCTTCCTCGTGTCCCACAGAGGGATCGAGGCGAATCCAGAGAAGATCAAGGCTATCGAGGACATGAGCCCACCGCAGACCCTTAGGGAGATGCAGAAGCTGGCTGGCCGGGTAACTACGTTGGGACGCTTCATCTCCAAGCTAGGGGAACATGCCCTACCCTTCTTCAAGCTGATGACAAAGAAGGGCCCATTCGAGTGGACCCAGGAGGCCGACCGAGCTTTTCAAGACCTCAAGAGATACCTGACCAGCCCTCCGGTGATGGTGGCGCCACGGCCCCTCGATCCCCTGGTACTCTACCTCGCTGCTACCCCGTACTCCGCCAGCGCAGCATTGGTCGTGGTTCGGGAGGAGAACCAAACCAAGGGCGCGCTACGTCGAGCTACAACTGAGGCAATACAAGATCAGGAAGGCACCATAAGAGCCGTGGCAGCGCCAGCAGAAGACCAAGCTCAACAGGACGACGTCGCCAAGATTCCCGCAAAGAGTCAGGCGTCAGGAGCCCCGTCACCTCACGAGGCGTCTCAACTTCCACAAGACGCGAGCCCAGACACCACACCAGCCCTCGTCGAACACCCGGTGTATTTCGTCAGCACCGCGTTGCGAGACGCGAGGGCGTGGTATCCCATGCCTCAGAAGCTTCTGCTCGCACTCTTGGTGGCCTCGCACAAGCTACGACACTACTTCCAGGGGAACCCCGTCAAGGTTGTCTCAGCCTACCCATTAGAGAGGGTGCTCAAGAGCCCCAATTCTGCTGGAAGGGTCACCGAGTGGAACATCGAGCTGCAAGCATTCCAGTTAGAGTTCAACACTACCAGGGTCATCAAGGGAGTCGCGCTCGTTGATTTTGTGGCAGAATGGACGGACGTCCCGACACTTGAAGTAGGCAAAGAACGGTCCACCTCGCCAGGAAGTGAGGCACTAGATGGTTGGGTCTTGTACTTCGATGGCGCCTTCGCGCACTAGGGCGTGGGGTCTGGAGCTGTACTCATCTCATCCACTCAGGATAAGCTCTACTACACCATGCAGCTCTGCTTTCAGCAGGGCGAGAAGGTCTCCAACAACATCACAGAATACGAAGGCCTCATAGCTGGCCTGAAGACTACAGCAGCTCTGGGGGTGAAGCGCCTTACCATTAGAGGCAACTCGCAGCTCCTCGTCAACTTCTCCAACAAGGTACACGAGACGAAGGACGAGCATATGGAGGCATACCTCGCGGAGGTGCGCAAGATGGAGAAGCAGTTCTTGGGCCTGGAGCTGCAACACATGCCCCGGAGCATCAACAAGGAAGCCGACGACATCGCCAAGAGAGCATCCAAGAGGCAGCCACAAGAGCCCGGTGTCTTTGAGGAACGGCTCTTCAAGCCATCGGCGACACCGCCACCTTCAATCACCGCTGAGCCCCGGGAGGAGCTTCCACAGCCTCCTGCCTCAGGAGCCCCGGCCTGCGGTCCGACCTTAGGAGCTCGCTTGCTCTTGGCGCTCGAACCTCAGGAGGGATGCTGGACCAAGGAATTCAAAGAATATCTGATGCAAGGGACGCTGCCAGAGAAGGAGGAAGATGCAGAGCATGTGGTTCGGCAAGCCACGGCGTACAGCATCCATGATGGTGAGTTGTACAGGAAGCGGCCAAATGACGTTTCCCTGCGCTACATTTCCAGTGACCAGGGGAAGGAGCTGCTAATTGACATACATGGTGGGGACTGCGGGCACCACTCGTCATCACGGACCCTCATCGACAAGGTATTCCGCAGTGGGTTCTATTGGCCCACTGCGCTCAACGACGCAACTGAGCTGGTGAAGTCTTGTGAAGCCTACCAGTTCCACACCAAGAAAATTCATCAGCCGGCTCAAGGCCTCCAAACCATTCTGCTCACATGGCCGTTTGCGGTCTGGGGGCTAGACATCTTGGGCCTGTTCCCTCGAGCGCCTGGGGGCTACCGTTACCTCCATGTCGCCATCGACAAGTTCACGAAGTGGGCGGAAGTGGAAGCTGTCCGTACCATCCCAGCTGGCTCCGCTATCAATTTCATCAAGGGCCTCGTGAGCCGCTTCAGGGTCCCTGTCGGTGTCAAAACCGGCGGATCTCGGGTAGGGGGTCCCGAACTGTGCGTCTAGGCCAGATGGTAACAGGAGGCAGGGAACATGATGTTTTACCCAGGTTTGGGCCCTCTTGATGGAGGTAAAACCCTACGTCCTGCTTGATTAATATTGATGATATGGGTAGTACAAGAGTAGATCTACCATGAGATCAAGGAGGCTAAACCCTAGAAGCTAGCCTATGGTATGATTGTTGTATATGGAGTTGATTGCCTACGGACTACAACCCTTCGGTTTATATAGACACCGGATAGGGTTAAGGTTACATAGAGTCGGTTACAATGATAGGAGATCTTGAATATCCGCATCGCCAAACTTTCCTTCCACGCCAAGGAAAGTCCCATCCGGACACGGGACGAAGTCTTCAATCTTGTATCTTCATAGTCCTGGAGTCCGGCTGAAGGTATAGTCTGGCTACCCGAACACCCCCTAATCCAGGACTCCCTCAGTAGCCCCCGAACCAGGCTTCAAGGACGATGAGTCCGGCGCGCAGATTGTTCGGCATTGCAAGGCGGGTTCTTCTCCAAATCTTGTGTACCTGTAGGAATAATGTCTGATTTTTGTAATGTAGTGCTCCTCGGCTTCCACGCCCAATAATGGCTGTCTTCCACGTGTCAAACGAATGCGAAAAGCCGGGGCGTTTTTACATCCACACCCCTAGCCGTATAAACAAGCCGCCTATTTAACGGGATGGGGATTTAGGTCCAAACCACATCTTCTCCTTTCCGCGAGTTATCATCAGAGCGCATCCAGCAAAGGTCCATTCCAACATGACCAGCCGTCCCAGCTCCTCCCCTCGCCCCTCCGGTCCCAAACCCGGGGACTGGGAGAGTTGCACCATCCCGCATAGCGAGTTAGTGTCGCTTCAGGCCAAGGGATTTCTCCCTCAGGCATACATGGTCCCGGTCCGAGCCGGTCTCGCCACCTACAATGGCGAAAAACAAGCGGAGAGCACCCCCAATCCTTCTAAAGGAGAGCGGGTGTGCCTCGTCCCCTATCTAATAAGGGGACTAGGATTTCCAATTCATCCATTTCTCCGTTGGCTTCTGGAGTTCTACGGCCTCCAGCTACACAATCTCACGCCCGCCTCCGTTTTGCATATTGCGGGTTTCGTCGCCCTTTGCGAGCTATTTTTAGGCGTTGAGGCTCATTTCGCGCTGTGGAAGAGGTTATTCTGCCTGGTGCCCCGTTCTCGAGAGGGGTCTATATACCAAGTGGGCGGAGCCGAAGTATGGCGCATCGCCGGGACCAGATACCTATCTGGAACCCCAAAGAAGGCGTCCGAGGACAGGCCTTCGGAATGGTTTTATATAGATGACGTCCCGTTACCGGACCCTATCCGAGTCGGTCTCCCTGAGTTCAACAGTGCTCCATTGAAGAAACGCTTGAGCTGGCGTCCGCGGAGCTCTCAGAGAGAAAGCGACAGAGACGTCCTTTACCTGATGGGCCGGATAAGACTGTTGGCTCATTCCGGACTAACCATGATTGGAGTCATGGCCGCATGCATTATGCGGGGGTTGCAGCCGCTTCAATATAGAGGCCACCCCCTGTGGGATTTCAACGGGGAGGATGATGCCACACGTTACGGTCGTAAGGGGCCGGCCTCAGCCGCCTTAGTAATGATCTTATCCTCTTTGTACAAGGGAGAAAAGGAGGAATTCCTCAGCGTCAACCCGCGGGCCGGATTCAGTATGTACGATCCTCCAAGTTGGGTAAGTGAACAATTGCGCTTGCCCGTTTGTTTTATACTCCCATGGTTAGATAGGTAGTCTAACGACTTCAATGCAGGAACTGCGACAGGAGGTAAAGGATATAAGCAGCCGCCCTCCACAGCCCGAGGACCCAGAACGGTCCCTCAATCCGGACTCCGAAGAGGATCCGGACATATCGGTGGAGCTTATCGACGGGGTGTTCCATCAGCTAAGCAAGGACAATACCTTGGTAGCCATTACGGCGGATTACCCAGGGTTAATCCCGGCCTCCTAGGTGACAAAAACCGGGGTCTTATTCCCTTGAAAGAGATTCCACGCTCACGTAGCCCGGTGTTTCTGATGACAGCCATGTTTTGCAGGGGAGATTTCTGAGGCAGGAGGCCGAACCTGCAGCGGCTAGCCAACAAGGGGCCGCAGGGCCCCGTGGGCAAAAAGGAATGAAGTCCGGACTGAGATGCTAGCGCAAAGGTATAGTGCACCCTCTGTTTCCCTGGAGTTATTCTGTCAGGGCATATTAACGTTCGTGCTATCTTTAGAATGAAGAGACCTCGCCGGACTACATCCGGAGAGGTTGCCAATCGCGCCTCCACCAGCCAGGCTCCAACGTCTGGCCAGGAAGCGGAGGCGAGCACAAGGCGCTCAACGGACGCTCCTCCGACAGAGGATGCGGACAGGCTGTCTGCCACAAATTCTAAAGTGGAGAGTGCCATGAACCACAGGCGTCGCCAGACAATTCTACGCGACGCTTGTTTCTCCCAAGAGGCTTTAGATGCCTTTAATTCAGGAGATGCGTACCTCCGTGCCGCTCAAAATGGTTTAGCCAGAGCCACGGAGCAGTATGTAAAAGACATACGGGTAAGAAATTTTTCGTTAAATATATATATATATGCCAGTAGCCCCTGAGACTTGAAGAAGTTAGAGCAACTGATTTAAGGATCATTTAATATGCAGCTTCTTACAGAGAAGAATACCATACTGTCCCAGGAGCTGGAAAAGTGCAAGGCCCAACTAGAGGCCGCAGTAGCCGCAGCAGGGGAGCCCAAAGAGACCCCCTCAGGTAAGATACACTTCGAAAGATTTTTATTGTGCGGTGTGGGTGCAAATCTGACAAACCATATTGCAGATGGCACCGGACTCGATCCGGACAAGCAACAACTCTTACCGGCTAAAGGCCGGTGAGAGTATGTTGACAAAGGTGAGGCGAGAGAAGAATGATCTTTAGGATGCCAACACCAAGCTGGACGTCGAACTTAAAGATGTTCATGGCCAGCTGTCGGACTCCACGAAGGAGAATCAGCGGCTTCGATGCGGCATTTTTAGTAAGTGCTTGAACGAACTTTGAAAAAAGAGTTCGGCGAGGAAGTCGACTAACAGAGTAATGTCTGTAGGTATGCTCATAGGTCGTCCTGCAGAGGAGATGCCCGGTTCTACGGGTGACCTTCTTCCCGGACTCTTGCAACTGCACGAGCGAATTCGGCAGGCGATGCAGGATATTGCCCAAGCCTTATGGCCTGCCCACTCCATGTCCGAGGACCTTGGAGAGCTTGCAGAGAAGCTGAAGGGAGCTCGGCGGGCGCTTCCGGTTGTGGAAGATATCGACCTGCCAACAAGGCGCTAGGGAGGCCTGGGCCATGGTGAAGACCCGTTTTACGAAGTCTGACCGAAACCACATGGCCGAGGTAGGACCAGTGGGGCCTGACGGGAAGGAGATCCCTGTAAGCTTAGTATACGGCCAAGTAGAGTTGGCCGCGAAGTATTCCCAGCAGGACTGTAAATTAGACAACCTGTTAGATGGTATAGAAGAGGAATACAATCAGTCAGAATGACTATGTAATTTTGAATTGACATGTGTAATGCCTTCTAGCCGGATTGTGGATCGTTTCTCGTTGCTGACCTTTTCGCTTCAACCTCGGGACCTGACGGTCTGGAGTGTGTTCGAATACCCTAGCGGTTATATAAGAACCGGGGTATGCGTGGAGGCCAGGCGTAGGGGTCATCAGTGCTTTATCAGACAAGTGCCCAACTAGTTATGTTATATTACATGGTTAGTAAGAAACATCTTCCAGAGAGAATAGTTCTGTTAAGGGTTCCTTTCGCTGGGAGGCATGCCCTAAGGTGCATGTCCGGACTGCATGAAGAGACGCAGAAAAAAGGCATCTAGGGGCGCATAAAATGAGTAAAAAGATCATCTTTTATTTCACCGACTGAATATTCCCTTAAGAACGCTAGCTTTCGGCTTCACCCAATCTGAGGTACACATCCGGCTGACCCGGCAGTAACAATCGCAGAGGTGCTCCCTTTACCGCCTAGCCGAACAATCGGGAACGTAGGGGTAAGCACAGGAGCCAGGCAACCCAGCTTGGCCAAAACTTAAGTCATATCGATGCATATAATGGTGAAGAAAAAAGGTACATGCGGAAGTTTGACGCATGTGTTGGGCGTGAAGCCCATATAAATAAGCTTCTGTTAAAGAAGCCCCCAGGTTTAATGAGCGCGAGTGGCGCATCACTAGATGAGCCTTTAAGGGCTATGAAAGAAAAAAAATGGGAAGGAGAGAAATGTAAGACAGAAAAATACAAAAAGGGATGGACAGAGGAAGGAGACGAACACAGAGTCCGGCACTAGGCATAGAATCTTCGGAGACGGGTGGCGTTCCACGGGTTCGGCTCGAGTCGGTTGTTTGACGCATCTCGCAGGCGGTACGCCCCACCAGTCAGGACTTGGTCGATTATGAATGGACCTTCCCACTTGGGCTTGAGTTTGTCCTTTTTCTTATCCGGCAGGCGTAGAACTAGTTCGCCAACATTGTAATTTTTGGCCCGTACTTCTCTGCTTTGATATCTTCAGCCTGTTGTTGATAAAATGCGGAACGGGCTTTTGCCACATCGTGCTCCTCCTCCAAGGCGTCCAAGTTGTCCTGCCGATCGAGCTCGGCTTCTCTTTCTTCGTATATGCGCACTCTAGGTGAGTCATGAATTATGTCGCAGGGCAGAACTGCTTCTGTGCCGTACACCATAAAAAATGGTGTGTACCCGGTGGTGCGATTTGGTGTGGTCCACAGCCCCAATAGCACGGAGTCGAGCTCCTCTACCCAGTGCGTGTTAGATTCCTTGAGGGACCGCACCAGTCTGGGTTTGATGCCGCTCATGATAAGACCATTTGCACATTCGACCTGGACGTTGGTTTGTGGGTGATAGACGGAAGCATAATCGAGCTTGATGCCCATGTTTTTGCACCAGAGTTTTACCTCGTCGGTGGTAAAATTTGTACCGTTGTCGGTTATGATGTTGTGGGGGACGCCATAACGGTGTACAACCCCGGATATGAAGTCTATCACAGGTCCGGATTCGGCCGTTTTAACAGGCTTGGCTTCTATCCATTTGGTGAACTTATCCACCATGACCAATAAGTATTTTTTCCTATGGGTTCCACCTTTAAGGGGTCCGACCATGTCAAGCCCCCAGACCGCAAAAGGCCAGGTGATGGGTATAGTTTGGAGTGCGGTGGGTGGCATATGGCTTTGGTTGGCAAAAAGTTGGCAACCAGCGCATCGTTGGACTAGGTCCTGAGCGTCTGCTCGGGCCGTCGGCCAGTAAAAGTCTGTACGGAAAGCCTTGCTAACGAGGGACCGAGCAGCGGCGTGGTGACCACCGAGTCCGGCATGAATTTCAGCCAGGAGGTTCCGCCCTTCCTCTTCGGAGATGCACCTTTGAAGGACTCCGGTAGTGCTTTTCTTATAAAGTTCCCCCTCATGGACTCTGTAGGCCTTAGATCGCCGCACTATGCAGCGGGCCTCGTTTTGGTCCTCCGGGAGTTCCTGCCTAGTAAGGTAGGCGAGGAATGGTTCTGTCCACGGGGCGATAACCGCCATTATTACGTGGGCTGAAGGTGTAATTTCGTTGGCAGAGCCTCCAATTGTGTCAGATTGTTCAGCGTCGAGTGGTGCGGTTGGGTTCGGGCTGTTATTTTCGAATTCCCCGTCCCATGCTACGGATGGCTTGAACAATCTTTCCAAAAAGACGTGGGGGGGGGGGGGGGGGGTTGCATCGCGTTTTTCTCCGATGCGTGCTAGGATGTCCGCCGCTTGATTGTTTTCTCGGGCTATATGGTGAAACTCCAGCCCTTTGAACCGAGCTGAAATTTTTAGGACGGCGTCGCGGTAAGCTGCCATTTTTGGGTCCTTGGCGTCGAAGTCTCCATTTATTTGGGATATCGCGAGGTTTGAATCCCCGCGTACCTCTAGGCGCTGGATACCCATGGATACTGCTATCCGGAGGCCATGTAGGAGGGCCTCATATTCGGCTGCATTGTTGGAATCCGTGTACATGATTTGGAGCACATATTGGACTGTGTCTCCTGTGGGGGACGTCAGGACGATGCCGGCCCCCAGTCCGGCCAACATTTTGGAGCCGTCGAAATGCATAATCCAATTTGAATATGTGCCGTACTCTTTAGGGAGCTCGGCCTCCGTCCATTCTGCGACGAAGTGGGCCAAAACTTGCGATTTAATAGCTCACCGTGGCTTATAGGTTATATCGAACGGGAGAAGCTCGATGGACCATTTTGCAATCCGGCCCGTTGCATCGTGGTTGTTGATAATATCGTTTAGTGGCACTTCTGAGGCTACTGTTATGGAACACTCTTGAAAGTAGTGTTGTAGCTTCCGGGATGCCATGAATACCGCGTATGCAATCTTTTGATAATGCGGGTACCGTGATTTGCATGTAGTGAGGACAGTGGACACGTAGTAGACCGGCCTTTGAAGGGGGAATTTGTGTCCGTCCGTTTCCCGCTCGACAACGAGCACTGCGCTGACAACTTGGTGTGTTGCTGCAATGTACAAAATCATTGGTTCGCCGGTGATTGGCGCGGCCAGGACTGGGTTTGTTGCCAATATGGCTTTTATTTCATCAAGTCCGGCCGTGGCGGCATCCGTCCACTCGAAGTGTTCGGTGCGCCGAAGGAGGCGATAAAGGGGTAGTGCCTTTTCTCCCAAGCGGGAGATGAAGCGGCTTAAAGCCGCCACGCACCCGGTTAATTTTTGTATTTGTTTAAGGTCCTTTGGGACATCCAATTGTGACAAAGCTCGGATCTTGGCTGGTTTTTCTTCAATTCCTCTACCAGATACAATGAAGTCCAAGAGCTTTCCGGCTGGAATGCCAAAGACGCATTTTTCTGGGTTGAGCTTGATGTCATATTGTCGAAGGTTATCGAATGTAAGCCTCAAGTCATTTACTAGGGATTCGACATGTCTTGATTTGACGACCACATCATCCACATACGCCTCCACTGTTTTGTCGATCTGGTTTACCAGACATGTCTGGATCATGCGCTGATATGTTGCGCCAGCATTTTTCAGCCCGAAGAGCATTGTGTTGAAGCAGAATGGGTTGTATGGTGTGATGAATGCAGTTGCAGCTTGGTCTGATTCTGCCATCTTGATTTGATGGTAACCAGAGTATGCGTCGAGGAAACACAACAAGTCATGTCCTATGGTGGCATCGATAATTTGATCGATGCGGGGGAGCGGGAAGGGATCCTTTGGGCAAGCCTTGTTAAGGTCTTTAAAATCGACACACAGGCGCCAGGATTTGTCCTTCTTTGGTACCATCACCAGGTTTGCTAGCCAGTCCGGATGTTTTATGTCTCTGATGAATCCGGCCTCCAATAGCTTGGATAGCTCCTCTCCCATAGCCTGTCTCTTGGGTTCGGAAAAATGCCGAAGGGCTTGTTGTTGGAAATATGCCCTAGAGGCAATAATAAATTAGTTATTATTATATTTCCTTGTTCATGATAATCGTTTATTGTATTGATAGAATTGTATTGATAGGAAACACAGATACATGTGTGGATACACAGACAACACCATGTCCCTAGTAAGCCTCTAGTTGACTAGCTCGTTGATCAATAGATGGTTACGGTTTCCTGACCATGGACATTGGATGTCATTGATAACGGGATCACATCATTAGGAGAATGATGTGATGGACAAAGACCCAATCCTAAGCCTAGCACAAGATCATGTAGTTCATATGCTAAAGCTTTTCTAATGTCAAGTATCATTTCCTTAGACCATGAGATTGTGCAACTCCCGGATACCGTAGGAGTGCTTTGGGTGTGCCAAACGTCACAACGTAACTCGGTGGCTATAAAGGTACACTACAGGTATCTCCGAAAGTGTCTGTTGGGTTGGCAAGAATCGAGACTGGGATTTGTCACTCCGTATAAACGGAGAGGTATCTCTGGGCCCACTCGGTAGGACATCATCATAATGTGCACAATGTGATCAAGGAGTTGATCACGGGATGATGTGTTATGGAACCAGTAAAAGAGACTTGCCGGTAACAAGATTGAACAAGTTATCGGGATACCGACGATCGAATCTCGGGCAAGTATCGTACCGCTAGACAAAGGGAATTGTATACGGGATTGATTAAGTCCTTGACATCGTGGTTCATCCGATGAGATCATCGTGGAACATGTGGGAGCCAACATGGGTATCCAGACCTTGCTGTTGATTATTGACCGGAGAGTCATCTCGGTCATGTCTGCATGGTTCCCGAACCCGTAGGGTCTACACACTTAAGGTTCGGTGATGCTAGGGTTGTAGGGATATGTATGTGCAGTAACCCGAATGTTGTTCGGAGTCCAGGATGAGATCCCGGACGTCACGAGGAGTTCCGAAATGGTCCGGAGGTAAAGAATTATATATAGGAAGTGCTATTTCGGCCATCGGGACAAGTTTCGGGGTCACCGGTATTGTACCGGGACCACCGGAAGGGTCCCGGGGGTCCACCGGGTGGGGTCACCTGCCACGGGGGGCCACATGGGCTGTAGGTGGTGCACCTTGGCCTATATGGGCCAAGGGCACCAGCCCCAAGAGGCCCATGCGCCAAGAATCGAGGGAAAGGAAGAGTCCTAAAGGGGGAAGGCACCTCCTAGGTGCCTTGGGGAGGTGGGACTCCTCCCTTGGCCGCACCCTTCCTTGGAGGAAGGGCCAAGGCTGCGCCCCCCCTCTCCCTTGGCCCTATATATAGTGGGGGAAAGGGAGGGCAGCAACACCTAAGCCCTGGCGCCCCCCTCTCCCTCCCATGACACATCTCCCTCCTCCCGCAGCGCTTGGCGAAGCCCTGTTGGAATCCCGCTACTTCCACCACCACGCTGTCGTGCTGCTGGATCTCCATCTACCTCTCCTCCCCCCTTGCTGGATCAAGAAGGAGGAGACGTCACTGCTCCGTACGTGTGTTGAACGCGGAGGTGCCGTCCGTTCGGCGCTAGGATCATCGGTGATTTGGATCACGACGAGTACGACTCCATCAACCCCGTTCTCTTGAACGCTTCGGCGCGCGATCTACAAGGGTATGTAGATCCACTCCTCCCTCGTTGCTAGATGACTCCATAGATAGATCTTGGTGACACGTAGGAAAATTTTGAATTTCTGCTACGTTCCCCAACAGTGGCATCATGAGCTAGGTCTATGCGTAGTTTCTATGCACGAGTAGAACACAAAGTAGTTGTGGGCGTTGATTTTGTTCAATATGTTTACCGTTACTAGTCCAATCTTGATTCGGCGGCATTGTGGGATGAAGCGGCCCGGACCAACCTTACACGTACGCTTACGTGAGACTGGTTCCACCGACTGACATGCACTAGTTGCATAAGGTGGCTAGCGGGTGTCTGTCTCTCCCACTTTAGTCGGATCGGATTCAATGAAAAGGGTCCTTATGAAGGGTAAATAGCAATTGGCATATCACGTTGTGGTTTTTGCGTAGGTAAGAAACGTTCTTGCTAGAAACCCATAGCAGCCACGTAAAACATGCAAACAACAATTAGAGGACATATAACTTGTTTTTGCAGGGTATGCTATGTGATGTGGTATGGCCAAAGGATGTGATGAATGATATATGTGATGTATGAGATGATCATGTTCTTGTAATAGGAATCACGACTTGCATGTCGATGAGTATGACAACCGGCAGGAGCCATAGGAGTTGTCTTAATTTATTTATGACCTGCGTGTCAACATAAACGTCATGTAATTACTTTACTTTATTGCTAACCGTTAGCTGTAGTAGTAGAAGTAATAGTTGGCGAGGCAACTTCATGGAGACACGATGATGGAGATCATGATGATGGAGATCATGGTGTCATGCCGGTGATGATGATGATCATGGAGCCCCGAAGATGGAGATCAAGAGGAGCAAAGTGATGATGGCCATATCATGTCACTATTTGATTGCATATGATGTTTATCATGTTTATACATCTTATTTGCTTAGAACGACGGTAGTAAATAAGATGATCCCTCTTTAAAATTTGAAGAAAGTGTTCCCCCTAACTGTGCACCGTTGCGACAGTTCGTTGTTTCGAAGCACCACGTGATGATCAGGTGTGATAGATTCTAACGTTCACATACAACGGGTGTAAGACAGATTTACACACGCGAAACACTTAGGTTGACTTGACGAGCCTAGCATGTACAAACACTGCCTCGGAACACAAGAGACCGAAAGGTCGAGCATGAGTCGTATGGTAGATACGATCAACATGAAGATGTTCACCGATGATGACTAGTCCGTCTCACGTGATGATCGGACACAGCCTAGTTGACTCGGATCATGTAATCACTTAGATGACTAGATGAACTTAATTATCCTGAACATAGTCAAAAGGTCTTCGCAAATTATGTCGTAGCTCGCGCTTCAGTTCTACTGTTTAGTTATGTTCCTAGAGAAAATTTAGTTGAAAGATGATAGTAGAAATTATGCGGACTAGGTCCGTAAACTGAGGATTGTCCTCATTGCTTCATAGAAGGCTTATGTCCTTAATGCACCGCTCAGTATGCTGAACCCCGAACGTCGTCTGTGGATGTTGCGAACATCTGACATACACATTTTGATAACTACGTGATAGTTCAGTTAAACGGTTCAGAGTTGAGGCACCGAAGACATTTTGAAACGTTGCGAAACATATGAGATGTTTCGAGGGCTGAAATTGGGATTTCAGGCTCGTGCCCATGTCAAGAGGTTTAAGACCTCCGACGATTTTCTTAGCCTACAAACTAAGGAGAAAAGCTCAATTGTTGAGCTTGTGCTCAGATTGTCTGAGTACAACAATCATTTGAATCGAGTGGGAGTTGATCTTCCAGATAAGAAAGTGATGTTTCTCCGAAGTCATTACCACCAAGATGCTAGAGCTTCGTGATGAACTATAATATATCAGGGACATATATGATGATCCTTGAGATATTCGCGATGTTTGACACCACAAAAGTAGAAATCAAGAAGGAGCATCAATTGTTGATGGTTGGTGAAACCACTAGTTTCAAGAAGGGCAAGGGCACGAAGGGATACTTCATGAAACGGCAATTCAGCTGCTGCTCTGGTGAAGAAACCCAAGGTTGAACCCAAACCCGAGACTAAGTGCTTCTGTAATAAGGGGAACAGCCACTGGAGAAGAATTACCCTAGATACTTGGTAGATAAGAAGGCTGACAAGGTCGATAGAAGTATATTGGATATACATTGTGTTGATGTGTACTATACTAGTACTCCTAGAAGCACCAGGGTATTAGATACCGGTTCGGTTGCTAAGTGTTAGTAACTCGAAACAAAAGCTACGGAATAAACGGAGACTAGCTAAAGGTGAGATGACGATATGTGTTGGAAGTATTTCCAAGGTTGATCAAATATCGTACGCTCCCTCTACCATCGAGATTGGTGTTTGCGTTGAGCATAGACATGATTGGATTATGTCTATCGCAATACGGTTATTCATTTAAGGAGAATAACGGTTACTCTGTTTATTTGAATAATACCTTCAATGGTCATGCACCTAAAATGAATGGTTCATTGAATCTCGATCATAGTGATACACATGTTCATGCCAAAAGATATAAGATAGTAATGATAGTACCACCTACTTGTGGCACTGCTACTTAAGTCATATCGGTATAAAACGCATGAAGAAGCTCCATGTTGATGGATCTTTGGGCTCACTTGTTTTGAAAGGTTTGAGACATGCGAACCATGTCTATTGGTGTATATGCATGAAGAAACTCCATGCAAATGGACCGTTTGGACTCACTTGATTTTGAATCACTTGAGACATGCAAATCATACCACGTGGGCAAGATGACTGAGAGCCTCATTTTCAGTAAAATGGAACTAGAAAGCAACTTGTTGGAAGTAATACATTTTGATGTATGCAATCCAATGAGTGCTGAGGCATGTAGTGGATATCGTTATGTTCTTACTTCACAGATGATTTGAGTAGATATTGAGTATATTTACTTGATAAATCACGAGTCTGAATTATTGAAAGGTTCAAGTAATTTCAGGGTGAAGTTGAAAGATCGTCGTGACAAGAGGATAAAATATCTATGATATGATCATAGAGATGAATATCTGAATTACGAGTTTGGCACAGAATTAAGACATTGTGGAAATTGTTTCACAACTAATACAGCCTGGAACACCATAGTGTGATGGTGTGTCCGAACATCATAACTGCACCCTATTGGATATGATGCATACCATGATGTCTCTTATCGAATTACCATGATAGTTTATGGGTTAGGCATTAGAGACAACCACATTCACTTTAAATAGGGCACCACGTAATTCTGATGAGATGACACCGTATGAACTATGGTTTAGAGAAACCTAAGCTGTCATTTCTTAAAAGTTTGGGGCTGCGACGCTTATGTGAAAAAGTTTCAGGCTGATAAGCTCGAACCCAAAGAGGATAAATGCATCTTCATAGGACACCCAAAACAGTTGGGTATACCTCCTGTCTCAGATCCGAAAGCAATAAGGGATTTTTTCTGGAATCGGGTCCTTTCTCAAGGAAAAGTTTCTCCCGAAAGAATTGAGTGGGAGGATGGTGGAGACTTGATGTGGTTATTGAACCGTCTCTTTAACCAATGTGTGGCAGAGCACAGGGAGTTGTTCCTGTGGCACCTACACCAATTGAAGTGGAGGCTTATGATAGTGATCACGAAACTTCAGATCAAGTCACTACCAAACCTCGTGGGATGACAAGGATGCGTACTACTTCAGAGTGGTACGTGATCCTGTCTTGGAAGTCATGTTGCTAGACAACAATGAACCTACGAGCTATGGAGAAGCGATGGTGGGCCTGGATTCCAAAATGGCTCGAGGCCATATAATCCGAGAGAGGATCCATATATGAAAACAAAGTGTAGACTTTGGAAAAACTACTTGATGGTCGTAAGGCTGTTAGGTACATATGGATTTTAAAAGGAAGACGGACAATGATGGTAAGTATCACCATTAAGAAAGCTCGACTTGTCGTTAAGAAGTTTCCGACAAGTTCAAGGAGTTGACTACGGTGAGACTCTCTCACTCGTAGCGATGCTAAGAGTCTGTTGGAATTATATTAGCGATTACTGCATTATTTATGAAATCTTGCAGATAGGATGTCAAAACATTGTTTCCTCGACAATTTTCTTGAGGAAAGGTTGTATGTGATACAACCGAAAGGTTTTGTCAATCCTGAAAGATGCTAATAAGTATGCAAAGCTCCAGCAATCCTTCTAAGGACTGGAGTAAGCATCTCGGAGTTGGAATGTATGCTTTGATGAGATGATCAAAGATTTTGGGTGTATACAAAGTTTATGAGAAACTTGTATTTCCAAAGAAGTGAGTGGGAGCACTATAGAATTTCTGATGAATATATGGTGTTGACATATTGTTGATCAGAAATGACGTAGAATTTCTGGAAAGCATATAGGGTTATTTGGAAAGTGTTTTTCAATGGAAAGCCTGGATTAAGCTACTTGAATATTGAGCATCAAGATCTATAAGGATAGATCAAAACGCTTAATGGTACTTTCAAATGAGCACATACCTTGACATGATCTTGAAGGTGTTCAAGATGGATCAGTCAAAGAAGGAGTTCTTGCCTGAGTTGTAAGGTATGAAGTTAAGACTTAAAGCTCGACCACGGCAGAATAGAGAGAAAGGACGAAGGTCGTCCCCTATTCTTAAGACATAGGCCCTACAGTATGCTGTGTACCGCACCTGAAATGTGCCTTGCCATGAGTCAGTCAAGGGGTACAAGAGTGATCCAAGAATGGATCACAAGACAGCGGTCAAAGTTATCCTTAGTGGACTAAGGAATTTTCTTGATTATGGAGGTGGTAAAAGAGTTCGTCGTAAAGGGTTACGTTGATGCAAACTTTGACACTAATCCAGATTATTCTGAGTACTAAACTGGATTCGTATAGTAGAACATTTATTTGGAATAGCTCCAAATGTAGCGTAGTAGTTGCATCTACAAGATGACATAGAAATTCGCGAAGTACATACGGATCTGAATGCTGCAGACCCGTTGACTATAACATCTCTCACAAGCATAACATGTTCAAACCCAGAACTCATCGAGTGTTAATCACATGGTAATGTGAACTAGATTATTGACCCTAGTAAACTCTTTGGGTGTTAGTCACATGGGGATGTGACCTTGAGTGTTAATCACATATCGATGTGAACTGGATTATTGACTCTAGTGCAAGTGGGAGACTGTTGGAAATATGCCCTAGAGGCAATAATAAATTAGTTATTATTATATTTCCTTGTTCATGATAATCGTTTATTATCCATGCTAGAATTGTATTGATAGGAAACACAGATACATGTGTGGATACATAGACAACACCATGTCCTTAGTAAGCCTCTAGTTTACTAGCTCATTGATCAATAGATGGTTACGGTTTCCTGACCATGGACATTGGATGTCATTGATAACAGGATCACATCATTAGGAGAATGATGTGATGGACAAAGACCCAATCCTAAGCCTAGCACAAGATCATGCAGTTCGTATGCTAAAGCTTTTCTAATGTCAAGTATCATTTCCTTAGACCATGAGATTGTGCAACTCCCGGATACCGTAGGAGTGCTTTGGGTGTGCCAAACGTCACAACGTAACTCGGTGGCTATAAAGGTACACTACAGGTATCTCCGAAAGTGTCTGTTGGGTTGGCACGAATCGAGACTGGGATTTGTCACTCCGTGTAAATGGAGAGGTATCTCTGGGCCCACTCGGTAGGACATCATCATAATGTGCACAATGTGATCAAGGAGTTGATCACAGGATGATGTGTTACGGAACGAGTAAAAGAGACTTGCCGGTAACGTGATTGAACAAGGTATCGGGATACCGACGATCGAATCTCGGGCAAGTATCGTACCGCTAGACAAAGGGAATTGTATACGGGATTGATTAAGTCCTTGACATCGTGGTTCATCCGATGAGATCATCGTGGAACATGTGCGAGCCAACATGGGTATCCAGATCCCGCTGTTGGTTATTGACCGGAGAGTCATCTCGGTCATGTCTGCATGGTTCCCGAACCCGTAGGGTCTACACACTTAAGGTTCGGTGACGCTAGGGTTGTAGGGATATGTATATGCAGTAACCCGAATGTTGTTCGGAGTCCCGGATGAGATCCCGGACGTCACGAGGAGTTCCGGAATGGTCCGGAGGTAAAGAATTATATATAGGAAGTGCTATTTTGGCCATCGGGACAAGTTTCGGGGTCACCGGTATTGTACCGGGACCACCGGAAGGGTCCCGGGGGTCCACCGGGTGGGGCCACCTGCCACGGGGGGCACATGGGCTGTAGGGGGTGCGCCTTGGCCTATATGGGCCAAGGGCACCAGCCCCAAGAGGCCCATGCGCCAAGAATCGAGGGAAAGGAAGAGTCCTAAAGGGGGAAGGCACCTCCTAGGTGCCTTGGGGAGGTGGGACTCCTCCCTTGGCCGCACCCTTCCTTGGAGGAAGGGCCAAGGCTGCGCCCCACCCCCTCTCCTTTGGCCCTTTATATAGTGGGGGAAAGGGAGGGCAGCAACACCTAAGCCCTGGCGCCCCCCTCTCCCTCCCATGACACATCTCCCTCCTCCCGCAGCGCTTGGCGAAGCCCTGTTGGAATCCCGCTACTTCCACCACCACGCCGTCGTGCTGCTGGATCTCCATCAACCTCTCCTCCCCCCTTGCAGGATCAAGAAGGAGGAGACGTCGCTGCTCCATACGTGTTTTGAACGCGGAGGTGCCGTCCGTTCGGCGCTAGGATCATCGGTGATTTGGATCACGACGAGTACGACTCCATCAACCCCGTTCTCTTGAACGCTTCGGCGCGCGATCTACAAGGGTATGTAGATCCACTCCTCCCTCGTTGCTAGATGACTCCATAGATAGATCTTGGTGACACGTAGGAAAATTTGAATTTCTGCTACGTTCCCCAACACTTGTTTGACAGGTTTAAATCCTTTTAGGATATTTAAGCTGTGTTCGGCCAGCCTGCATGGGATCCCTGGCATGTCTGAAGGGTGCCAGGCAAAGATGTCCCAGTTCTCTCGTAGGAACTCTCGTAGTGCGGCGTCTGCATCGGGGTTCAGTCATGCCCCGATTGAAGCTGTTTTATTGGGGTCCATTGGATGGACCTGGAATTTGACTATTTCATCGGCTGGCTTGAAGGATGTGGATTTGGATCTCTTATCGAGTATCACATCATCCCTGTTAACCGTGGAGCGCAGCGCAGTCAGTTCCTCGGCCGCTAAGGCTTCGGATAGCGCCTCAAGGGCTAATGCGCCCGTCTTGTTTTCGGCGCGGAGTGCTATGTCCGGATCACTAGCTAGAGTGATAATTCCATTCGGCCCGAGCATCTTAAGCTTCATGTACCCGTAATGGGGTATTGCTTGGAAGATTGCGAATGCTTGCTACCCTAGTAAAGCGTGATGTCCGCTCTTAAACGGGGCCACCTGAAACGTGACTTCTTCAGACCTGTAATTATCCGGCGTGCCGAACACCACATCTAGTGTGATTTTTCCTGTGCAGCGCGCTTCCCGACTAGGGATTATTCCTCTAAAGGTTGTTCTGCTTCGCTCGACGCGGTTCCAGTCTACTTCCATTTTTTGAAGGGTTTCCTCATAAACGAGGTTCAGTCCGCTGCCTCCATCCATGAGCACCTTGGTGAGGCGAAAGCCGTCCACTATGGGACTGAGGACCAATGCGGCTGGTGCTCGGGCTGTTTGGAATCTAGGTTCATCACTTGCGTTGAAGGTAATGGCAGTGTCGCTCCATGGATTTATTGTTGCAACTTGATAGACTTCGGCGAGGCTGCGAAGTGTTCTTTTTCACACATTGTTTGATGCGAAAGTCTCGAAGACTGTGAGAACGGTACTGGTGTCCTTGGGCTGCCTTTCTGCGTCCTTCGGAATTAAGAGGTCCTCGCCGATTTTGGCCACCTGCCGGAGTATCCAACATGCTCTAAGGCTGTGAGTTGGTGTGGTGTCCTCTGTACTGTGAATTCTACAGGGTCCATCAAGCCATCTTTCCAGTATGGTTCCATGCCCTGTAAAGGGTTTTGGCTTTTTGGTGTTTATCCCGGGTGTCCTGTGATGATGCACCCTCTTAGTTCGGACGGGATTACTATTCAAGGCCGGATTATCCCAAAAATTTATTTCGGTTTTCCAGGTGCTTTCCATCGCATAGTATTTTTGTACTATGGACGCCAAGTCAGCGAAGCATGTGATATCACGACGACTTGCGGCGTTAAGGATTCCCTTATCCGTGCAATTACCGCAAAAAATTGAGATTGTGTCTTCCTCACGGCAATCCTTTATCCTATTCATAACCAGGAGGAATCTGGCCCAGTAATGATGTACTGTTTCCTCAGGCCTCTGCCTGATTTGGGAGAGATCGCTTATGATTGGGTGGGCGGGTGTCGTTGAATCTGAAACCTCACCCAATCCATGATTCGGAGGCCGAAGAGTTTCCGAACTCTAAAGTTCGGATTCTTGGATGTTGTCAAGTGAATCTGGCCCGTTGCCTGATACTAAGCTCAGGTCTTGAGTTATATCTCCCCCTCCGCGGGTATCCGGCTTGGAGGTGTCGGGAATTCGGACGTAGCTAGTCCTTAAAATAGATGAAGGGTTGCCGCACCGCGTCTCTACCACGGCAACATGGTGGGTGACTTGGGGAGAGTTAATTTCTCTTAGATCAGGTTTAAGCCCAACCTGGTCGTAATCCATAGCGACCCCCAGGGAGGTGATGCGATCCAAGAGCTCGTTTACGGAAGAGAGCTCCATTGGATCTAGCTGCTCGACGAGCTCCGAGCTGACATGTAGGTTGCTTTTGATGACCCAAGAGGTCATCGTCGGCGCAACAGCCGAACAGGCGGTCATGAGGAAACCACCTAGCCGGAGGGTTTGGCCGATAGCCAAGGCTCCCTTAGCAACAGCGCCATCTTTAAAGACGGGAGGAGGCATCCTTCCTAATTGTGACGGCACACAGGAACTCTCAATGAAAGCACCAATGTCGGTGTAAAACCAACGGATCTCGGGTAGGGGGTCCCGAACTATGCGTCTAGGCCGGATGGTAACAGGAGGCAGGGAGCACGATGTTTTACCCAGGTTCGGGCCCTCTTGATGGAGGTAAAACCCTACGTCCTGCTTGATTAATATTGATGATATGGGTAGTACAAGAGTAGATCTACCACAAGATCAAGGAGGCTATACCCTAGAAGCTAGCCTATGGTATGATTGTTGTATATGGAGTTGATTGCCTACAGACTACAACTCTCCGGTTTATATAGACACCGGATAGGGTTAGGGTTACATAGAGTCGGTTACAATGATAGGAGATCTTGAATATCCGCATCGCCAAACTTGCCTTCCATGCCAAGGAAAGTCCCATCCGGACACGGGACGAAGTCTTCAATCTTGTATCTTCATAGTCCCGGAGTCCGGCTGAAGGTATAGTCCGGCTACCCAAACACCCCCTAATCCAGGACTCCCTCAGTCCCCAACCGCATCATCACAGATAACGGCTCGCAGTTCACTAGCAACCTTTTCAAAACCTATTGTGCTAACCTTGGAACGCAGATCTGCTATGCTTCAGTGGCGCACCCCCCGGAGCAACTGTCAGGCCGAACGCGCCAACGCGGAGGTCCTGAGAGGCCTCAAGACTAGGACCGTCAAGAAGAAGCTTGAGGCCTGTGGCAGGGGCTGGCACGATGAGCTCCAGTCCGTGCTATGGTCTATCCGCACCACCGCCACCAAACCAACGGGCGAGACCCCATTCTTCCTTGTCTATAGAGCTGAAGCAGTCCTTCCTCATGAGGTTAGGCATCGCTCCGCACATGTCCTGGCGTTCGATGAAACACAGTAGGACGCCACGCGGGGGATGGACCTCGTGCTAGGGGAGGAACGTCGTCGCGAAGCTGCACTGAGGGCGGCAAGGTACCAGCAGGCGCTGCGGCGATACAACTGCCGCAACTTCTGCTCCAGGATGCTCAAGGTGGGCGACCTCGTCCTGAGGCGGGTCCTCTCTAGGGAAGGGCTGCACAAGCTTTCACCCGTGTGGGAGGGCCCGTTCAGGGTCGTCCATGTCTCCAGGCCTGGCGCCGCGCGCCTGGAGACGCAGGATGGGATACCTATCCGGAACGCCTGGAACATCCAGCACCTCCGGAGGTTCTACCCATGAAGCAATGCCCAGAGCCTATGAAGAAGGCCCGGTGCCTGTGAAGAATCGCCGCCCGTGACACTCTCATGTAATAATGAGTGGGGCTGTACACGCCCAAGAGTCTCAGAAGCGCCGGCCTCAGGCCCCGGGGCTCCCTCCCACGCCTAGTGGCAGCACTTAGCTCCGCGCTGGTGAGAAGACTTGAAGACTAGATTAGGTGCTGGACGTGGCTTTTCATTTGCTTTCCGCTGTTGGCTCGCTTTTCCTTAATCGAAGTTTGCCTTTGGTGTTCCTTGCTGATTCGATTCCCTCGACTCTTATCGCTTTTTCCGGCTCTGGTTCGCTCGTGTTATCTCCCTCTCTCTCTCGCATACCTCACGAGGGGGGCTTGGCAGCTGCCCTCGCGAGCATTTTTATTCTCTTTGCCTCCTCGTGAGCCACCCTCGTTCGATCCCGAAAGCTGGCGCATCTCTCCTAATCCATGCCCCACGGGTACCGCGATACAAGGCGCCGGGTCAAGGCTTGGGTGAACGGCAAATCTCCTGGCAAAACTCCCTACCAATTTTTTTCGCAGTTCCTGAGCAATCACAGACCACAAGGTCAAGATGGACATGAGGAAGTAAACGGCTCTTGAGGAGGAGTGTCGGTGTCAAAACCGGCGGATCTCGAATAGGGGGTCCCGAACTGTGCGTCTAGGCCGGATGGTAACAGGAGGCAAGGGACACGAAGTTTTACCCAGGTTCGGGCCCTCTCGATGGAGGTAAAACCCTACGTCCTACTTGATTAATATTGATGATATGGGTAGTACAAGAGTAGATCTACCACGAGATCGAAGAGGCTAAACCCTAGAAGCTAGCCTATGGTATGATTGTTGATGTGTTCGTTGTCCTATGGACTAAAACCCTCCAGTTTATATAGACACCGAATAGGGTTAGGGTTACATAGAGTCGGTTATAGTGGTAGGAGATCTACATATCCGTATCGCCAAGCTTGATTTCCACGCCAAGGAAAGGCCCTCCCGGACATGGTACGAAGTCTTCAATCTTGTATCTTCATAGTCCAGGAGTTCGGCCGAAGGTATAGTCCGGCTATCCGAACACCCCCTAATCCAGGACTCCCTCAGTAGCCCCTAAACCAGGCTTCAATGATGATGAGTCCGGCGCGCAGATTGTCTTCGGCATTGCAAGGTGGGTTCCTCCTCCAAGTACTTCGTAGAAGATTTTGAACACAAAGATAGTGTTCGTCTCTGCAAAATAAGTTTCAACATATTGCCATAGAGAGAATAATATTTACACCAATCTAATCTGCTGACGTATTCCGTAGCGTGACACACCATGGCCAAGCCTTTATTCGAGTCATTTCATTATCCCACCTCAGCGCATTATGCGAGGCGGTTTCCTTGGCACAGCTTGTTAAAGCAGAGATCGTGTCCCCTTATCCCGGGATTCTCATCAATACGGGCGTGGGTTACCCAACCGCGCCATTGATTACGGCGCTTGGAGATAAGCGAGTTTTACCAGGCTGGTGGGTACATGTAGTTGCGTCCACCCATATAAGGGGATAAGGATCCACCTTTTCACCTACGCCTTCTTCCTCCTTCGCCTATCCATTCTTGCGCACTCAAGCTCCAGCGCCCAAGTCCGCACTCCCCACCTCAACCTCCTCCAGCCATGTCCGGAGCGGGAGGCAAGTGGATGGTCTCCTCCGTCACGGAGGGACATATAAAAAAGTTGAGGAAGGACGGATACCTGTCTAACGACATCGCGTACCGGCTCCTCGAAAAGGGGCAGCTCATCCCCACCCCTAGGCCCCATGAGAGGGTGGTGTTCCTCCCCCATTTCCTCTGCGGACTGGGATTCCCTCTCCACACATTTGTTCGGGGGCTCATGTTCTACTACGGCCTGGATTTCCACGATCTGTCCCCGAACTTCGTCCTCAACATCTCGGCATTTATCGTCGTGTGCGAGGCCTTCCTCCGCATCCGCCCCCATTTTGGCCTATGGCTCAAGACTTTCAACGTCAAGCCGAAGGTGGTGCGCGGCAACCAGGCGGAGTGCGGAGGCGCCATGGTGGGCAAGATGGCCAACGTCCTATGGCTCGAGGACTCCTTTGTGGAGACCCTGAAGGGGTGGCAATCGGGGTGGTTTTACATCACTGAGCCGCGCGACACCGAATGGGTCGCACCCCTCGAGTTCCGATCCGGACCCCCTACGCGGCTCACCTCCTGGAAGGAGACGGGCCTGTCTTGGGGTAAAAAAGGAGAGCTGACAGGACTCCAAACATGCATCCAAACCCTGGCGGACAAGAAGCTCAAACTTGTCAACGTAGTCCAGGTTATGCTCATCCGCCTGATCCTCCCGTGTCAACAACGGGCTTTCAACCTGTGGGAGTTCGACCCGGCGCGGCACCAAACTCTGAGCAGGCTCTTCGACACGATGTACGAAGATGCTTGGAAGGTGCTTTTCAAAGGCGCTGAGGCTCCCGCATCCACTACCGAGGATCGCGGATTCAGTGCGCAGCGTCACGCTCTCGCGGTAAGCTGTCTTTTTTCCTTTTACAGGGTATCAGTTTTTCATAGTTTGACTCCATGTGGGATCTAAGCTCCCTTACCTTTGATAGGATTGGCAGGTGACGTCTGGACAGATCAACTATCCGGCTCCTTTGCCCGAAGGCCCAGCGGACGCTCGCTTGGCGAAGCTGCTGGTTCTGGCACCCTATGTGGTGCCGGAGAAGAAGGCACCAAAAAAGGCCGCGGGGACTCAAAAGAGTGCCCGGTGCCAGGAGGTGTCGGATCCATCATCCGATGGTTCCGAGGTGCATTCCTCCCGTGAAGACGAGGAGGAAGAAGAGGAGAACTCTCCCCCTCCAGTGGGAGGAGAGAAGAAAAGGAAGGCCGCCCTCTCTGGGGAGGCCGGAGGGTCCAAGAAGGGGAAAACCCCTCCTCCGGACTACTCCACCGATGCCGAAGGCGGAGAGGAGTGGCAGCCCAGGGCCAAGCCCCTGGCAAAATCGTCAGTATCCGGATACCAGAGTAATTCATAGTATTCGTTTATTGCACAGCTTTCCCTTATGTCGAATATGTTTATGTAGCCCACCCAAAGACCGGCTCGACACGTCGTCGAGCGGCTCACTGGACTTGTCGGATGTGAACTCGCTTCCGACGGCTTCCTCCCCCGCCCTACGGATGACACCGAAGTGTTGTCCCAACAGGTTCCAAGCCAGGAGGAGGTGGTCCAGGAGGCGTCACAAGGCGACCTCCCGGACTCCAGGAGTAAAGAGGATGAAACCCCTCAGGGCTCCAAGTACGGCTCTAGGCCGGACACCGCTCCGGAACCTTCAAAGGTTCCAGAGTCCGGCGGGGGACCTCCTTGCAAGATGAGCAAGTCCACCGTGCCGGCGGCCCCCGTCCAACCGGAGGCGCCGGACAATATGTTGGAGGCGCTCCAAGGCGCCTCCATCGACGAGGAGCACCGCACTATCATGAGTGAGGTGGTCTAGAAGGTTCAGTCCGCCAAGAGCGGACTGACTGAAGCTTGTACTAGCCTTTTGACAGGCTTTGAGGTAAGTAAAGAATGTGTAAATAATAGTACCGCATAGACAGTAGCCCTTGATGCTCTGTTTGGCGTTCGGGAAGAAAAGCCGAATAGAGGATCAAATAGAATTCGCGGGAGTCTAACAAAAATGAGTCAATATGCATGTGCAGGCTTCCCTGCTTGTGTCCGCCGCACTGACTGCGGAAGTGGACACGCTAAAGCAAAACCTCGAGCGGTCTGAGCAAGAGCTCGAGCGTGCCAAGAAGCAGCTCGAGGACAATGAAGGTAAGAAATACCTTGTTTTTAAATATATATAAAAAGGTGCAATTGCCAAGAATGACAGGATTATCGTGGCTATTTTAGGGGCCACATCTCAAGTGGCGACCCTTAAGCAGGTGCTGGCCGAGGCCGAGAAGAGGGCGGCCTCGGAGCGCACCGAGCGGGAGAAGTATGAGGCCGAGGTTGGCAAGGTGCGGCAAGAGCTCCAGGTTCTCATGGAAAAACATGAGAGTTTGGAGCTTGACTCAAAGACGCGAGCATCCGAGCTCGCGGTGGCTATTGAAAATGCCAAGTCTGCCAAGGCCGAATCCCAGAAGACCCTCCAGGAGTTGGATGAGGTGAAGAAGATAGAGGCGGGTAAGGCATTCTTTATGCAAAGCAAACACATAAACATGAGTTACTTGTTACTTACCCGAATCCGGAGCTCTCCAGGAGCGTTCGCAGATCTTCCCCAGAGTGTGTACGATGCCGCCGCATTCTATCGAGCCAAGGAGGGTAGCTCGACAGAGAAGGTGTTCTGGTCTCAGTATGCTGAGGCCGGACACCCCGTGCCCCTGAGCGACCAGCTGAAACAACTGTCAAGCTCCACAAGGCGGCCGAAAAGGCCATGAAGGGCCTCATTGTTCGGCTGTGGCCTGGACGGGCTCTGCCTGGGAGCTATTTCGGGCTGGTGCGGCAGTTGGTGAAGGCCTGTCCAAGGCTCGAAGTCATCAAGCGCTCCGTCTGCATTAAAGGTGCATGTAGGGCCCTTGCCCATGCTAAGGTGCACTGGGGCAAGCTGGATACTGAGAAGCTGGTAAAGGACGGGCCACTGCCGGGGAAAGAGCATCGCATGCCCGAGAATTACTGTAAGGATGTTCTGAAGGGTGCCTGCCTTGTGGCGGATGAATGTTCTAGGGATGTAATTTTTGAGTGAAATTGCTTGTTTTGTCTTGTGCGCTGAAAACTTGTTTATATGCGCTAAGCAATGCTGTTGGAATTTAAAATATTACCTTTTGTGCGGCTGTTTATCAATTCTGAGAGATGGCGAGTCGTCGGCTTCTGCCCCCATGCCGCTAGTGCTGGGGTGTTCGGGGATAAACCTGAGCGCTCTTTTTCCCATGTCTGGGTCCTTCGAGGGAGGCGCTCCGCCCAACGAACAAGGCAATCGGACTATAATGCGTGAACACTCACTTAGCCATAGAATTCTATAATTTTAAATTTCGGCGATGCCCCTGGTATTCGGAAGACCGAGTTCGGGGCACTATCCACGCCTTGGCCGGATAGAGCCGGCTCCTCGCCCTAAGCGGCATAAGTCTTTAGGGACTCGAAAAACCTCTCGAACAGCGACCAGCTCTCGCTTCATCATGACAGTCAGTTTTAGCTTTCTCCACTGAGGTGCTCGACCCAGCTCAACTGGGGCACAATCGCAGTGGTTCTCCTAGTGCTACCTTAGCCGATATAGCGGAACGTAAGGCACCAAAACATAGGAGCCGGGCAAACCCAACTATTGACGCCTGCTCGGATCATGCCTGGTGGTCTTATTGTAGGTTACTCCGGGCGCGCTTGACGGTGTCCGGTCGTTTAGTGGCCGGACTGGAGAACTGCCTGGACATTCTGCTTTGTACATCCGCTGCAAGGGCCGCCATGTGCTCCTCCGTCCGGAGGGAGCGTTCGGTGTTTCCATTGACCGTAATTACTCCTCGTAGGCCTAGCATCTTGAGCTTAAGGTATGCGTAGTGCGGTACCGCATTGAACTTAGCGAATGCGGTTCGCCCGAGCAGTGCGTGATAACCACTGCGAAACGGGACTATGTCGAAGATTAACTCCTCGCTTTGGAAATTATTCGGAGATCCGAAGACCACTTCAAGTGTGACTGAGCCTGTACAGTTGGCCTCTACACCTGGTATTACGCCTTTAAAGGTCGTTTTGGTGGGCTTAATCGTCGAGGGATCTATGCCCATTTTCCGCACTGTATCCTAGTAAAGCAGGTTCAGGCTGCTGCCGCCGTCCATAAGGACTCTAGTGGGATGAAATCCGTCAATAATTGGGTCTAGGACCAATGCGGCGAATCCGCCATGACGGATGCTAGTGGGATGGTCCTTCGATCAAAGGTGATCGGGCAGGAGGACCATGGGTTGAAGTTTGGGGCGACTGGCTCTATCGTGTATATGTCCCTTAACGCGCGCTTCCGCTCCCTTTTGGGGACATGGGTTGCGTATATCATGTTCACCGTTCGCACTTGTGGGGGAAAACCCTTCTATCCACTGTTGTTCGGCGGCCGGAGCTCTTCGTCGTCATCGCTATGCAGCCCCTTGTCTTCATTTTCGGCGTTTAACTTGCCTGCCTGCTTGAACACCCAACAATCCCTGTTGGTGTGATTGGCCGGCTTTTCGGGGTGCCATGTATCTGGCACAAGCGGTCGAGTATTCGGTCCAAACTGGACGGGCCCCTAGGATTCCTTTTGAATGGCTTTTTCCGCAGACCAGATTTAGAGCCTCTGAATTCTGCATTAACTGCCGTATCCTCAGCATTGTTGCCGTTAATGCGGCACTTCTACTTGTTGCGATGCGACCTGCCACTACTGTCCCTGGTGTCCGAATTACCAGGGTTCTTGGTCATATTATTGCTACGAGCAAGCCAGCTGTCTTCTCCCGCGCAAAAGCGGGTCATGAGTGTCGTGAGTGCTGCCATAGATTTCGGCTTTTCCTGTCCAAGGTGCCGGGCCAGCCACTCGTCACGGATATTGTGCTTGAAGGCCGCTAGGGCCTCAGTGTCCGGACAGTCGACTATTTGATTTTTCTTTGTTAGGAACCGTGTCCAGAATTGCCTGGCCGATTCCTCTGGCTGCTGAATTACGTGACTTAGGTCATCGGCGTCTGGGGGTCGCACATAAGTGCCCTGGAAATTGTTGAGGAATGCGGCTTCCAGGTCCTCCCAACAACTGATTGATCCTGTTGGCAAGCTGTTAAGCCAATGCCGAGCTGGTCCTTTAAGCTTGAGTGGGAGGTATTTGATGGCGTGGAAATCGTCGCCGCGGGTCATGTGGATATGAACGAGATAATCCTCGATCCATATCGCAGGATCTGTTGTGCCATTATTTCGTCTGTAAAGCATAGTGGGTGTGTGGCACCTCTGTACTAGGCGATATCATGACGTAGCTCCAATGAGCTGTGTTCGGCCCTGCCGAATTTGTGGCCGGCGTGACGGTTACCGTCTCGAGCCGTGGGGCGCCCACGCGATCCGTAGATCGAGCGTGTTTGCCTTGCCTTGTCCTCCAACATGTCTCGTAAGTCCGGCGCATATTCCCGTGCCTTGGTACAGGGTGCGGCTTGAGTGGAGGGCCGGGAGGCCTCTCTGTCGCGGCCACGAGGTGGCCGGTCGGCCGCATCAAGTGCTTCCTCCTCTAATCGGGGTAGCAACCTGTGCTTTGGGTAGCTCTTGGAGGGGCGTTCGAGTTTATGCTCTTCGGCTGCAAGGACTTCAGTCCATCTGTCGACTAGCAAATCTTGATCAGCTCTAAGCTGTTGCTGTTTTTTCTTGAGGCTTCTTGCCGTGGCCATAAGCCTGCGTTGGAAACTCTCTTGCTCGATGAGATCCTCTGGCATGACGAATTTGTCGTCGTCGAGGCTTGCCTCGTCTTCGGAGGGAGGCATATAATTATTGTCCTCGACCTCTCTGTCTGCCGCTCTCTCATGAGGGCTGGTTTCTCCATCCTCCTGTGCTAAGTCTTGCTGGAGGGGGTTTTCTTCGGCACTTTCTGGAGTATTACTATCTCCCGTGCTGGAATGGCCGTATTTGTTTTGGCGGGATTTTGAGCGGCGCCGCTGACGCCGGCGCTTAGGCTGTTTCTTAGTGGGGTCATCCTCCGCTATTCTATCGCCATCTCCCTCATTTGGGGTGTCCACCATGTATATGTCATATGACGAGGTGGCTTTCCAGGGCCTAGTAGGTGCTGGTTCTTCATCATCTCCTTCAGTGACTTCAGGATATCCCCGAAAGGCGAGTGCTGAAAGACGTCTGCGGCAGTGAACTCCATAATCGGCGCCCAATCGAATTCGATTGGTGGGGGCGTGGAGGGTTCGGAGTCCGGAGAGGAGTCCGGCTCCTTGGAGTCATGAGTCTCGCAGAGTACGGGGATGGTGTTCGGCTCAATCACCGTTGGGGTCGCAGCCCTCGGGGTGGCATCCAACCGCCCATCCTCGATTGGCGCAGTTGGCTCCGAATTAAGGGTCGGAGCCGATGCGGGTGCGGCCTCCAGGGCACTGTTCAGCGGCAGAGCTAGATCATGCTCGTCGTGACAGTGCGGCGCGCTCGGCAGTGGCTTGAATCCGTCGAAGATCAAGTCCCCGCAGATGTCTGCCATGTAGTTTAAACTTCCAAATCTAACCTGACGGCCAGGGGCGTAGCTTTCGATCTGCTCCAGATGGCCAAGCGAATTGGCCCGCAGTGCGAAGCCGCCAAAGAAGAAGATCTGTCCGTGGAGGAAGGTCTCACCCTGGACTGCATCGCTATCGATGATCGTAGGAGCCATCGGGCCTGACGGCGACGACACAGAGGAACACTCACTGGAAGCACCAATGTCGGTGTCAAAACCAGCGGATCTCGGGTAGGGGGTCCCGAACTGTGCGTCTAGGCCGGATGGTAACTGGAGGCAAGGGACACGAAGTTTTACCCAGGTTCGGGCCCTCTCGATGGAGGTAAAACCCTACGTCCTACTTGATTAATATTGATGATATGGGTAGTACAAGAGTAGATCAACCACGAGATCGAAGATGCTAAACCCTAGAAGCTAGACTATGGTATGATTGTTGATGTGTTCGTTGTCCTACGGACTAAAACCCTCTGGTTTATATAGACACCGGATAGGGTTAGGGTTACATAGAGTCGGTTACAATGGTAGGAGATCTACATATCCGTATCGCCAAGCTTGCCTTCCACGCCAAGGAAAGTCCCTCCCGGACACGGGACGAAGTCTTCAATCTTGTATCTTCATAGTCCAGGAGTCTGGCTGAAGGTATAGTCCGGTTTTCCGAACACCCCCTAATCCAGGACTCCCTCAAGGAGGGCGCTCCAAATGCACAAAATAGCTGCACAACACTGAAACAACAAGCGTAGCATAACGATAATAAGTTATGGTTCGATAGACGCCCCTCTGGGCCCATGCTGACTTCATTCCGATACATGAAGGGAAAGGGGAACATAACAAAAGCGGCGCTCGCCCCTGCAGCAGCTGACAGGGACGGGGCCTTGGCGACGTCCCGGGTCTAGTCGGACCCCTCCTCGCGCTTCACCTGTGCGCGGCGACAAGATGACCCGCTACCACCTTCGAAGTGGGCGCAGCGGCGTGGCGGCTGATCAAGGCCGCCGCCACTGGAACTATCGCCAAGGGAGGAGCCGCCATAGCCAGACGAGGCGCGGCCAACGGGTTTGTCCTCCTCCTCATCCCGACCATCGCTAAGGCCGAGCACCTCCTCGCCGTTGTTCACCTCGGGGCAGCATCCGGCGCGGCGGCCATCTTCCCCAAACACCCTCTCGAAGAGGGTCGCGTCGCCATCCAACTTGAAGTTGAGGGTGCACCGCCTGCCCAGGCCGCGCGTGTGAACGTCCTCCAACCACGGGCCATAGCAATGTTGCCTGCGACGGAGACCTCGACCGTGACCCAAGAAGGTCGGCTGCAGCAACCGTCCGCCTGCAGCTAGAGCCCGCCTGGAGCGGAGGCCGGCAGCTCGTCGGCAAAGAAGTGGGGGAGCTGGAGCCAGCTGCCGGACGGATCCTCTGACCAGACAACGAACTCTGGCAGAACCTCTGACGCATGGAACCGCGATCAGGGAGGTCACGCAACCACGGCACGTCTCCTCTCGTCGACAGGACTGCCGCGACCAGAGCAACTCCTACCGCGCACTGCGGCGCCACCCCGAGAGCTGGGGGCCACGGCGGGGGTCGCGGCATGCTTGCGGGGATGCCCATGTCCTCGCATGGGCGCCGGGGAACCGGGTCCCTCCCGAGGGACCTTGCCCTTCTCCGCGACGGAGAACCTCTTCGGCGGCACCATTGTTGCAAGCGGTGGAGCAAGGAGGAAGAAGCAAGTGAACCAAGAAGAGATGGGCGATGGGGGCTCCGCACCCCTCCCCATTTATAGCGGGAAGAAGGCCAACCGGAACCTCCCACGATCGCAGGTAATGATGATTTTGCTTGCACGTTGCAGGGACTTGTCAAGTCAAGAAGTTGCCGAGGCGGCGTGGGGAAGCGAAGACGCCCACGATCAATCAACTGCCACGCGTCAACCGAGGCTGCAGGCTTTTGGGGCCCGCGGCGCTCCGCGCTTGATCCTTTGGCTTTGCCTCGAAGCAAAGCCCAAGCGCGCCTTGGGCCCGGGGGCTACTGTCGGTGTTCTGGGAAAGGGGGTCCCCAGACTTGCCTGCATGCGGCCCATGGCGTGGTTGTGCTGGCAGGTCTGTACGGCCCATCATCATCAACAAGGCATTCAAGACCCTCGCGAGGGGCCAAGCCTCACGAGGCGGACGACACAAGACCTCCTCTGGAGTGGCCTCACCAGGCTGCCTCGTGAGGAGCGAAGATATCAAGGAGGGGCGAACCTCGTGAGGCTCTCGTGATGTGAGCCATGACGATCGACACCAGGCGGGCGCCAGCGTGTGCAGCGTCCTTGTTTCCTCTTTGGTGCTAAGGAGGAAAGTGCAGGCGCGGAGTACCGAGGCATCAGGGAAAGGTTTCCATATCGGTGCAACAAGACCAAGACTAGAAGGACGGCAGGACGAAGGTCACCATGGAGCCCAGGACGGCGTCACCACCAGAACCTTTGGCAGGCGAAGACCTCCTTTTGTTAGGATAGCTTGTACTAGCTGTCCCCTTTCCAATTGGCCGCTGTTATTGGCTCCCTTCCCACTCAATATTTGGGGAGAGGACCTGGGCCTATATAAGTTGGACTAGCCACCACCAAAGGGGGGATCTGATCTGATCTGATCAAAAGGCGAACCCTTAGCCACACCAAGCACAAGAAAACCTCAACCTTAGGGGTTGTTCTTCCCCTTGTAATGTTCATCATTAGCCCAAGAGGCAATCCACCACCACCACCACACTGGAGTAGGGTATTACACCACAACAGTGGCCCAAACTAGTATAAACCTTGTGTCTTTGTGTTGCGAGTGCGTCGAGTTCGTCCGCGAGACCCTAGTGAGCTAGGGCGTAGATCGGAAGGAGGGATAGAACTTCGCGCGCACCCCAAAGTTCGAACCTCAAGGGTTTGCCGGAACCCGTGATCAAACAGCTGCCGCCTGCGCCGAGAGCGCGGACACCTACACCGAGAGTGCCGCCGCATCCGCATTGAGCGCGGCCCCTTCCACCGAGAGGGCATCTGCGGCAGCCGACTAGGCAGTTGTAGTAGTTGAGACGGCTATAGCTGCTGCTACGACGGCGGCTGCAAATGCCGAGAGTGCTCAAGCTGCCGTCCGTGCCGCTGATGTCGCCCCGGCTCGGGTCGAGGTCATCCACGCCAAGATCGAGGATGCACACGCCAAGATATTCCAAGCCACCTCGGACTCCACCAGGCAACCCACATCTGAAAAGGCGGCGGTGGCCATGGAGCACCTGCTTCCTCATGAGGTCGCTGAGCGGGAGTTGGAGATGCAGGAGGCGGCGGAGATCGAGGAGCGCCGGGAGGAGGAGTTGTGCGTGGCTAAGGTCGAGGTAGAGAAGAGTCTTTCCGTCGAGGAATTGGCGGTGGAATACCAACCCGAGCTCTGGTGCAGCCACTACTAGTAGTACTACAACCTTGAGGGCGACGCCGAGGACAAGGACGAGGACAAGGACGCGGTCGACTTCAGCAGGGGGGACGCGGAGTCCACCAATGGTGGCATGTCACCAGGACAAGTCATCGACGTCTCATCTCACACCGGCACTGCATAGGCTGGCGCGGCGGCGGATTTTTAATTATGCATACTTAGGCTTGGTTTTTAATGCTGGTCTTTTGTTAGATCAATGTTTAGGTCAACTGGCTCTGTGTAATTACTGAAATTGCTCGATTCAGTAAGTGTGGTCTGTTTGCTGTACACTCTTTTGTGTGCCGAAATTATCAAGCGATGTTAAATTATGCAAAGACATGCCCGGGGAAATTTCCACCAAAATTTGAATTATCAAACTCATCCGATGCGCATAAAGTAGAAGAATCGTTTGCGATGCACACAATCGTTCAAAGTGAATGGTCCAGCGGCACCGCGCGCGTTCAAAGTGAATGTGCCCATGCCTTGAGACCAAACATTGAATTATCAAACTCATCCCATGCGCGTAAAGTAGAAGAATCGTTCGCGATGCACACAATCGTTCAAAGTGAATGGTCCGGCGGCACCGTGCGCAAAGTTTCCCTCCACATTTCAAAATTTTTGGCCTACCGCCAAAATATCTACCCCCACCCCCTTCCCCCCTTCCCCACCCCCTTTTCTCCCCGACCACAAGTCACATTTCCCATGTTTCTATCAGAGATGGGGTTCCGGCAAACCCTTAAGGTTCGAACACAGGGGTGCGCGCGAAGTCTTTCCTTCCCACCAATCTACGCCCTAGCTCGCTAAGATGTCGCGGACGAACTCGATGAACTCGCAACATAGAAAGACACGAGGTTTATACTAGTTTGGGCCACCGTTGTGGTGTAATACCCTACTCCTGTGTGGTGGTGGATTACCTCTAGGGCTAATGATAAACAGTACAAGGGAAGAACAGCCTCCTGAGGTTGAGGTGTTCTTGTGAGTAGGCTCTCGATCAGGTTGGATCAAGCCATGGTGAGATGCCCGAGGCTCTGTTTTCCCTCTCTCTCCACTGTGGTGGCTAGCTCTACTTATATAGGCTCTGGTCCTCTTCCCAAATATCGATCGGGAAGGGAGCCAACAACGGCGGGCAAATTTGAAGGCGGACAGCTAGTACAAGCTATCCTGACAAAAGTGGTCTACGCCTACGAAAGGCTCTGGTGGTGACGCCGTCTTGGGCTCCACGATGACCTCCATCTTGCCGTCCTCCTAGTCTTGGTCTCGTTGCACCGATATAGCAACCTTTGCCTGATGCCTCGGTACTCTTCTCCTGCGCTGGCCTCCTTAGAACCAAAGAGGAAACAAGGACACTGCGCGCTGGCGCCCGCCTAGTGCCCGCCTGGTGTCATGCGTCATGGGTCACGTCATGAGGGCCTCGTGAGGTTTGCCCCGCCTTGATATCTCCGCTCCTCGTGAGCTTGCCTGGCTTGGCTACTCCAGAGGAGGTCTTGCGTCGTCCACCTCGCGAGGCTTGGACCCTCGCGAAGGTCTTGGCTGTCTTGTTGATGAACATGGGCCGTACGGCCCGATGGCTTAGCCACGCCATGGGCCGCAGGCAGGCAAGTCTGGGGACCCCCGTTCCCAGAACGCCGACAGTAGCCCCCGGGCCCAAGGTGCGCTCGGGCGTGGCTTTGCGGCGAAGCCAAGGGCCAAGTTCGGAGCACCGCGGGCCTCAAAAGCTTGCGGCCTCGGTTGACGCGTGGCGGTTGATTGGACGTGGGTGTCTCCGCTTCCCCATGCTGCCTCGGCAACTGCATGACTTGGCAAGTCCCTGCGACATGCAAGCAAAACAATCATTACCTGCGGTCGTGGGAGATACCGGTTGGACTTCTCTTGTTATAAATGGGGAGGGGCGGAGCCCCCGTCGCCCATCTCTTCCTCGCTTGCTTGCTTCTTCCTCCTTGCTCCACTGCTGACAAAAATGGCGCCCATCAGAAAGTTTTCTACTGAAGAGAAAGGAAAGGCTCCCCGTGATGATCCAGGGCCTGTTCCGCCGAACAAAAGGTCGATCAATCACCGTGATGAAGCGGCGATGCAGGTTGGGTCGAGGTCTTGGTGCGAGCGGCCTCCTTTGGGGTACCCGCTGCCCTTGTACGCCTTAGCCGAGGGCTCGGGAGGACAAATTGACGAGCAGTGCCGCCCATGCCGCATCCGGGGTCGCTGCGCCACGGCGACGCGTGCTGTCACCCCTGGGGTTCACGTCGCAGACTCCTCGCGCGAGTTGGTGCTGTGGGCGCCGATGCCTCCAAGCTCCTGGATCCCGTTGTCGCAGTTCTTCTCCGATGTGATGCCGCCGAGGGGGCCTCTTGAGCTCTGGCTGCAGCATGCTGACTGCAGCGCTCCAGCGACCGGAGCAGAGATCGAAGTGGTCCCCACCGGCAAGATCTTCATGACTCGCGACTGGGGCGAGATCGCGCGGGTCTGTCGTGCGAGGGGCGCCCTCGCCATCCACTTCGAGTATGACAACGTCTCCACGCTCTTCTTCAAGGTCTTCGATGCTGAGGGCCACCGCCTGGAGTGCTGCTCCGGAGAGGAGCGTGAGGCTGATGCGCGCTCCGCTCCCGATCACTCCTGCAGCAGCAGCCCTTGGGAGTCCAGCAGCTCTCCTGAGCTCTACAAGACTCCGGAGATGAGCGACGATAGCTAGGTGCCCCCGAGCTCTCGCCGCGCTTGGAGCAGAGCTGCGACTTTCGGTCATCGCCGCCGCTGATCTGGATGGGGTTGGCGCCGGCCTCCCGTGGCCCACTGTTGATGATGGTGGCCCATTGCGAAGAATCATGAATTACCTCGTGGGGGCATGTAAGGGTCCGTACTGTCTTTTGTGCTTATCTTCCATGTAATGAGAATTTGGTGAACGCATCTCCCGTTAAGGCTCGGTCCTTCTTTCTTTCCTCGCAATAGCTTGTTGCTCTACGCTGATGGGTCCCGGTCCCCAGGAAGGCTACAACCGTCGTTGGTATGCCAGGTCATGTGCCGTGGTCAAGGCCAGGAGGTGTGCGGTCTGAGGTCCAGTAAGAGCCCCTGAGGCGCGATGCTCAGGAGGTCCCCCTTAGCGCTCAAGCAGCCATGGTAAGGCGAGAAAGGGAATCGACGTGGCCGCAACGGGGTTGCGGCAAGGCATGAGTGACCGTTAGGCCCAAACATTTAGCCGATCTGAGTGCGAGACTTATCTTGTTGATCTCATGGCGACTCCTAACGTTGCGCTAGGGCTGCACGCCTACTCGTGCGACATAGCTAGGCTGGCCCATACGAGTTTCTCTCCCCTCATGTTCTCCTTAGTGCTCTACGTCCCCAGGTCCTGGCCCTCGAGCAAGCTCAGCCGCCACTGGCATGCCAGGTCGCAATGCCGTGGTCAAGGGCAGGGGGTGAGGGCTGGAGAGCCAGTAAGAGCTCCTGAGTCGCAATGCTCAGGAGCCCCCCTTTTAACACGAAAGCAAATTGCATGAGAGAAAAGGAGACTCGCGGTGCCACCTGCCATCCTCCCCTCGGGGTCCCTGTGAACAGGCACATGAAGAACATGGTTTGACGTTACAGCCATCAGCCTGCCGCTGGTTGGTCCAGATGAAGTGAAGGAACTAAGGGCCTGGTGAGGTGACGTGCGCGGGGCATGTCGCGAGCCAGAGCTCAACCACTCAGATTTGTTGACGTGGCAGGGACGGACCCATGCACCAGTGCCGTGCCTGTGAGGAGGCCTCGTGGAAGGCGATGATCGAGCAGGTGATAACCGTAGGCAGGTTAAGAAGGGAAGGCAAATCAGCTTGGGTAAATGTAGGAAGATACATGCCACCAGGTCCGGCCCGAGCGGCTTGGGGATGATGCAGCCCGAGGGGTGCCCCCAACAAGGTAAGCTAAAGACATAAGCAAAAGGGATACATGCCACAGGGATGGACCCACATGGCCTGGGAATAATGCAGCCCGAGGGGCGCTCCTAGCTAAACGAGCTTGGAAGATGTCACCTGGTTCTGTAGACGAAGTAGAGTTGGTGCAGCTGAAGGCGTGCGTTGAAGAAATGACTCCTCATGAGCCGCCAGAACCCTAAGCCTCGGGAGGCTCTAGGGGCTCGGGAGGTTCCCTGAAGACCGTTTCCATCTCCTCCAGAACGGCGTGGTACCTGGCTTCTTGAGCCACCAGGACACGTCGCATATTGTGCTGGTAGGCCGACGCCGCGCTTGGCAAGCCAAAAGGCATACGAACGTAGCTATGCGGCGGGCCCTCGCAGTAGCCCACACGCGAAGGGCAGAAACGCTCCTGAGAGGCGGCCCTGTTGAGCCCCTAGATGTCGATGCAAACACACAGCCCAGCATCCTCACCAGGATGCGGAGCTGCGCCTCATGGGCGGCTGTCGCCGCGCATGGCTCTTGCTTCTTGCAGTTCCTTGGTGGTCCTGATGATGAACTCCTGAGTGGTGAGCACTCCTTGCCCTATGCTCTCTTGAGGGTCACATGCCGCGAAGCACGCCTCCAAGTGGTGCCCAACTGCCTTCCTCGTGAGGTTTGCAAGGTCTGAGGCCCTCCAGAAGAGTGTCCCCGAGCCCTGCTTGAGGAGGGCGCCAGGCATGCCTTCCTATGCGATGGAGTGGGGCATCCCTGGAGCGGGCGCTGGTCCTGACAAGGCTCCTGCCGCGACACCATCCTCCTGAGGTCCTACACGGCACGACTGCTTCTTCTTGGGGATGGCCTCCAGAGGGCCTTCATTTATGCTGTCGGGGTCGTCGATTGCTGCGGCTTCAAAGGCGCGCTTGAGGGAGCACACCGCATCCCTTTCTTCACATGGGACCGTGATGATTCCTCTGCTTCCTGGCATCTTGAGAATGTTGTATCCGTGATGAGTAACTGCCATGAACTTGGCCAGGGCTGGATACCCGAGGATGGCATTATACGGCAGGCGGATGTGTGCGACGGCGAAGTCGATGAGCTCGGTGTGGTAGTTCTTGCACTCCCCAAAGGTGACGGGCAGGCGGACCTGCCCTATCGGTGTGGTGGAGCCGTCGGTCACTCCTAAGAAAGGCTTGGTGGGATGGAGCCGTTCATAGGCACTTGGAGGTTGTCGAACGTGTCGACGGACAGGACGTTGAGCCCTGCGCCGTCGTCGATGAGGGTCTTGGTGACCCGCACATTGCTGGTGACTAGGGAACACAACATAGGGAGAGCGCCGGCGGTGGCTGCACACTTGAGCTGATCTGCCGAGTTGAAAGTGATGGCGCATTGGGACCACCTGAGCGGGCGCGTAGCCTCGAGTTTGGGGAGTGCCCCGTTCACCTCGCGAGCGAACTGTTTGAAGGTGCGCTGAGAAGCTGGGGCTTGGGCGCCACCCAAGATGCAGGCGATCGCACGCGGCTCCTGGAAGCCCCCAGCCCCCTCGTCCTGGTGGTGGTCGTTGGTCCTTCTTGGTGGCGCCAGCGGTCCTCATGAGGCCGGTTGCGCCACTCCTGGTGCGGGCCACGGTCATCCCAGTGTCCGCCTCCACGTTCTCCTCCGCGGCTGTAGCCCCGGTCATTGCGCTCGGGGTGTCGACCATAGCATCCTTCTCATATGGTTCTAAGCTCTTGACAGTCGCTAGTGTTGTGGGTGTTCAGGTTGTGGAAGGCGCAGAACGGTCGGCCGTTCTTGGATGACTCGGGCTGATCTCTGCCCCGCTTGATGTCGGGCTCTGCTGCGAGCACAGCTACCTCCTTGCGCTTCACGTCCTTGGCCTTGGCCTTCTTCTCCTCCGCTCCCGCGGCTGGCAGCTCAAGGAGAGAGAGGTGCTCTTCCTCAGCTCTTGTGCACTTGGTTGCCAGGTTGAACAACTCCTGAGATGTGTAGAGCTCCTCATGGATGGCGAGCTCTTCCTTCATCTTGACGTCACGGACGCCGTAGGTGAACGCGGAGATGATGGTCTTGTCCGTGACCTTGGGGATCTTGAGGCGGGTGTTGTTGAAGCGCTGGATGTACTTCTGGAGGGTCTCTCCTGGTTGCTGCCTGCTGCGGTGTAGATCACCCGCGACCGGTGGGCGGTCGCGAGTGCCCTGGAAGTTGGCGACGAAGCGGTCGCGCATCTCATACCAGGAAGAGATCGAGCCATGTTGCAAGTTCAGGAGCCAGAAGCGAGCTCCATCCTTGAGAGACATGGGAAACCAGTTCGCCATGACCTTTTCGTCGTCGTTGGCCGCTAAGATGCACAGCTCATAGAGCTGCAGGAACTCCGCGGGGTCGGCGGTACCGTCATAGCGAGGAGGTAGATCCGGCTTGAACTTGCCCGGCCAGGCAACGCTACGCAGCTCGGGGATGAAGGCGCGGCAGCCAGCCATCGTTGCCGGGGCCCACTTCAGAGGTGGAGCTTGGTCTTGACGAAGTCCGCACTGGGCCGCTGCGGGCGGTGCACGGTCTTGATGAGGTGGTGCGAGGAGCGCAGGTGCAGCTTCTCTCTTCGCGCGCGGGCGCCTGGCGCGTTGGATCATGCCGCGGAGCCGCGCGCCTTGGTGCCAAGGCACCGTCTTGGGGCTGAGGTGGTGGAGGCACGCCATGAGCCCCGTCGCCTGTGGCTGGTCAAAGGGGAGGCAGAGAGTGGGACGGTGCCGGAGAGCCCCCTGCGGCGCGGATAAGCTCGGTGACGCGGTCAAGCTACTCCTCGTAGAGGTCGTCGACGGGGCAGTAGCACAGGAGCTCGTTCGCCACGAGGAGCGCGGCCCATGCCTTCATGGGAGCATGGTGCACGTGAGACGAAGAACCGGCAGGGGTCAGCGATGGAGTGGCGGTGCGGCCTTCCTGCTGTACCAAAGGATGCAGCGAGGACGCCTGCCGCTCGTTCCCCACCGGGGCAGTGGCAGCATTGGTGGCGGGAGACGGAGAACGGCAATGTGGCCCGCCGACGGGAGCCGTCTGAGCGACGCGGGCGGTGAGGGCAGCTCGACGCTCAGCTCGAGCACGGCGAGCGTCCGTCATGGAGACGATGGAGCAACAGAGCAACAAACTGATGGAAGGGAAGCTACAACGCACCCCTACCTGGCGCGCCAAATGTCGGAGATGGGGCTTCGGCAAACCCTTAAGGTTCGAACACTGGGGTGCGCGTGAAGTCTTTCCTTCCCACCAATCTACGCCCTAGCTCGCTAAGATCTCGCAGACGAACTCGACGAACTCGCAACACAGAAAGACACGGGGTTATACTGGTTCGGGCCACCGTTGTGGTGTAATACCCTACTCCAGTGTGGTGGTGGTGGATTGCCTCTAGGGCTGCTGATGAACAGTACAAGGGAAGAAAAGCCTCCTGAGGTTGAGGTGTTCTTGTGAGTGGGCTCTCGATCGGGTTGGATCAAGCTAAGATGAGATGCCTGAGGCTCTGTTTTCCCTCTCTCTCCACTATGGTGGCTAGCTCTACTTATATAGGCCCTGGTCCGCTTCCCAAATATCGAGCGGGAAGGAAGCCAACAACGGCGGGCAAATTTGAAGGGGGACAGCTAGTACAAGCTATCCTGACAAAAGTGGTCTACGCCTGTGAAAGGCTCTGGTGGTGACGTTGTCTTGGGCTCCACGATGACCTCCGTCTTGCCGTCCTCCTGGTCTTGGTCTCGTTGCACCGATATAGCAACCTTTGCCTGATGCCTCAGTACTGTTTGCCTGCGCTGGCCTCCTTAGCACCAAAGAGGAAACAAGGACACTACGTGCGCTAGCGCCCGCCTGGCGCCCGCCTGGTGTCGTGCGTCATGGCTCACGTCACGAGGGCCTCGTGAGGTTTGCCCCGCCTTGATATCTCTGCTCCTCATGAGCCTGCCTGGCTAGCCTACTCCATAGGAGGTCTTGGGTCGTCCGGCTCACGAGGCTTGGACCCTCGCGAAGGTCTTGGATGCCTTGTTGATGAAGATGGGCCGTACGGCCTGATGGCTTAGCCACGCCGTGGGCTGCAGGCAGGCATGTCTGGGGACCCCCGTTCCCAGAACACCGACAGTTTCCTCCTTCCTTCCTTCCTTCCTTGCTAAGCTATAGCCACTTCCTCGCTCTTGCCATCTCACATCCTACCGCCGGGGTCGCCATGGTCTTCTTCAAAGACATCTCCAGTGGTTCCTCCTTCGGAGACTACTCCTTCACCACCCGGGTATGCCTCTCTTCTCTCTCTCGGGCTATGACTTGGAATGAAGGATTTTTACCCAAAGGTCGATTTGAGTCATTTCTTCCTCTTGTAGCTCCCTAAGATCATCAGTGGCAACGAATGGAGCGGGGTGCCTGAAGATCTATCTGCTCGTTGTCACCATCAATCTCCATGCGTGAAGCTACTTGCGTTTGATTCTGTGGACCCTAGGAGGAAGTTTGTGGCATGTGCAGAGAAGGTTCAACCCTCTTCCGTTGTTACAAATCATTTGTTAGATGTGATTCAGAAACTGCCACGGTCCCAACCCATTCATACTACACCTTCAACCAAACGCATCCTAAGACAGTGTCACAGTTTGTACCTAGTATCTTAAATTGTTGCCATCTCATCAACGGTGCCATTATAAAATTATTTCGCACTGCTTCAGCAGTTTGTGCAGCCAACTTTGGTCCACACATCTGAGCAGCCAAGCAGTAAAATACTAAATGGCACGAAGGAACTAGGCATCGGAGCAACTACGTGCTCCGGAGTCCGGGTCCCTGCTTTTTTTTCCGCTGCATCGGCTCGCCAGTTCAGGGCACCGGTGCGAGATGTAGCAACAGTTGTCTTTACATCAGTTTTGGCATACATAGTGGACAACCTTAGTGCTATTAGTTCTATGTTACTAAATTTGTGCATGTACACACCTATTAGTATCAATTTGCTGTCATCCAAACACTATTGCTATGTTGTTGTAGTTATATTTACCTTCCTCATAAAATGTTCAATTTGTTATTTATTGTACATGAGTAAGAACTTGTAGCGTCGTTGTAGTTAATTATAGCTTTTGATGTTCCAAAATTTGGTTGTTGTCTCAGTACCAATTATTTCATTTGCACATTGATCTTTTTGAGAAGATATGTCATAATTAACATGTTTCTTCAGTTTTTCAAAATAAGCATTGGTAATTTTCTATGTTGCTATAAACCCATTTCCCCTACAATTGTTACTAATCTAGTTTTAAATATTATAGGGTGAACGGAAGTGTTCTTACTTGGAGTGGGTTGATCAAGAGTGGCCACAATCTTTGAAGATGTGCCTAACGAAGCTCTGGAGCATGTATGAGGAAGTGAACACGGCTAGGCTTACAGAAAGTCTTGTCAACGCTGAAGCATATTTCAAGATGCGGGATAAAAAGTTGAAGGTGGAGAATGAGCTCACGTTTTAAAAAAGACTTTGCTAAGATGGTGTTGGCGAAGGAGGAGGCACTTTCCCAGTTGGCCCATGCAAAATGGGTTCTTGCTGAACTGAAAGCAGAGATGGATAAGACGAGCCTGGATGATCTCGATTAGGGAAATGAATATATTGTTCTTATGAAGTTCAACTAGCTATATGTTGTACTGTGTTGTTTTCATGTAGCTACCGTACTATGATGATATAATATATTTATGTGCCTGATATGAAATTGGCAAACAGATGTTCGATATGAAATGTGAATTTGCGTAATACTGGAATTATTAATTGTAAACTAATAAACCTACTAAATGTGTCATGGACCTTTGCAAACGGTTCTAGCAGTAAAAGCGGTTGCGATGGATAGCCCAATGCCACACGGTTTTCTTCATCAAATCATGTGTGATATAGTTGATAAAAGCAAACAGTTAACCAAGGAAGATCGTGTGTGATAGTTACACCTTTCACACACGAGCCTATACATAAAATTGTGTGGTATTTACGTCCGAACAGAAACATTTTCCCTGGATTGACTATGTGGGATGTACATAAGAACGGAAACGTATTCCTTGGATTGACTGTGTGTGATATACATAAGAACGGAAATGTTTTTCTGGGATTCACCATGCGGGATGTACATACCTACCGAAATGATTTTCTTGGATTACCGTGTGGGATGTACATACCTATGGAAATGATTTCTAGGATTCACGGTGTGGAATGTACATACCTACGGATATGATTGGGTTTCCATGCCTCGCCCGATCGCACACGGCCCCAGCCTGGGTCCCAGGAGGGCCTATCCCCGACAATTTCTGGGTCGTGTGGGAAGGACCCCCCTATCGCCCACACTCACTTGGCGACAGTTCCAAATGCCGTCGCGGAAAGGGGTTTTAAACCGTTAGTTTAGGACTGACACGCACCAGTGTGTCTTCATACTCCATAGTCTTCATACGATGTCTTCTCATGTCATAGTCTTCAATGTGAATCTCTTCACAGACCACCATTGTCTTCAATGTCTTCACACATTTTTAGGGGTCATCTCTGGTAGGTAAACCGAATCAATGAGGGACTACTACCCGTGTTATCCTGCAATTCTCACAAACACATTAGTCCCTCAACCAAGTTTGTCATCAATACTCCAAAACCAACTAGGGGTGGCACTAGATGCACTTACAATCTCCCCCTTTTTGGTGATTGATGACAAACTGGTTGAAGTTTTCAACGGGGATAAAAGTATGTGAAAGTTTGAGAATTAAGGCATTGTCTTCATAAGTAGCGAAAGGCTCCCCTGAAGATGTGCATATATCTTCAACTTATGAAGACAATTCATCATGCATATAAAGGTATAACGAAGATAATGACATGCATAATGAAAAATGGATGTCTGCGGAATGACTTCATACGGAATTTATCATCGCATCACAGAGTAGGAGAGAAAGTAGCAGACGACCATCGAATTTAAGTGTTACTACCCAAAGAACCAAATGTATCAAAAAAACTAGAGTTGTAAACACTTGGCAAAAATAGTGCAACCACCCATTAGGACCCGTTTGAAGACTATCAACTCATATGCTTCTCCCCCTTTTGTCAGTAATGGCCAAAAAGGTTTGAATACATAAAGTATCTACTCGTTCCCATCAGGAGTAGATGAAGGTGCAGGGTCGACATTGGAGTTCGATGGTGCAGAAGGGCCTGGTGCAGTATCGAGATGCAGTGAAGCCATGGTTGGTGAAGTGGCATCGTCTTCTTCATCGACGACTCTCGCAACAACAGTTGCAGCCGAAGATCAATACTCAGAATCTACATTGGATGGAGTGCGATGCTAGCTTGCATTGTGTGGAGGAGTGGAATCAAATTTGAAACCCTCAGCGAAGCCATCTTCGTGAAGCTCTTCTTCAGGGCATAGTAGTGTGAGACTCTTCCAGGACCTCTGCAGGCTTCATGGGAAACAAATGAGTTCTTGGTGGCCAAGTTTCTGATGTGATTGATGTCCACCAAGATACTCTGCATTTGATGCTTTAGCCAGTCCTGATGCTTATCCTGCTTCTGATGTATGGCCATAAGAAGCTCTCGGTCATTGAGTGCACGAGAACGCTTGCGAGGCCTTTAAGAAATTGTACTCTTAGTGCCTTCAGTGTTTGCACGACGGGGCACACGCATATTGCCAGCCAGAGGATAAGTAGGAGTTGCAGCATTTGGAATATGAATCCCTTCCATTGGTTGTGTGAAGCTTTGATGATCAGCATTGTGAAGATATAGAGGCTCCTTGGCAGGCTTTGGGTAGATGGCTTCAACGGACAGATCAACCTCAGTCAGAAAGACAAGATGGTTTCACGCTGAGGGCTGATAGTCAACAGTAGAGTGAAGATTGATCAGGCGCATCACCCATGGAGCATAAAACTTTAGGCCAAACAGATCAATCCCAGATGCAGCAAGTTGTCTGATGAAGAAATCCTGGGTGTTGAATCCGATGCCATTGATGATGTAAAACACCAAGGTCTTCATGGCTCCTTCAAGTTTGGATTAAGCAGTGTATCCCTTGATCGGCTGTATAATACGCCGTAGAATGTGATAGACTATGCGGGGCAAGTACTCGAGGTCCTTGATGAAGAATTACTTGGGATATTCAGCATCTTGAGGCAATGGCTTCATCATGCTGAGCATCTGACTCATATTTGGTTCAGGCCGCTGAAAGATACTCTGCAGTTCATTATTGTGAAGCGGACAACCAGGCTCATACAAGTCACCTGGAGTGGGCAGGGAAGTAAGCTCAATAATGTCTTGAGCTTTAATTTGGCTTCATGGTGCACATCGCGTGACATGCACTCAAGGATCCATGTCTTCGGATCCCTGTTGTATCCGCGAATGTGAAGAGTGGCATAGAACTGCAGCAAGAGCTCTTCATTCCAGTGCTCCTTGTTAGCGATGAACTATAGAAGACCAACCTCCCTGAAGCAATCAAGGTCTTCCTCCAGACAGGGCAGCCCAGCAATGGCTTCACAATCAAGACGCATGTGTTGAAAGATTCGCTCTTGATTGTATAGGATGCATGAGTAGTAGCTGCGCTGCTGATAGCTCCAGAAGCGATCAGAAGAGATCTTGGGCTTCGGGTATGGATTCTTGGAACTGTCAAAGAAGGTATTGTGTGCCATGAAGCTATTCATGCTAAACGATCCTGGGGAGGTTGCCACTCCTGGAAGACTTGGCAGCTTGGGCTTTGGCTTCTGAACTTGTGGCCTACATGATAGTCATATTGAGGTACGGGAGCAGTGGGAGGCACCATGACGGGCCATTTCACAGTGAACGGTTGTCCATGATCAAAGGCCTATTCAATTGCGTGAGGCCTTGGAGATGGAATAGTGGCTTCAGCTTGCACAGTAGCTTCAGGTTGAACTTGAGCTTCAGGCAGCACATTGGCTTCAGATTCCATATTATCTTCAGTGCCACATTGTTGTTAGGCGCCACATGGTCTTCAGCCATGATAGTGTCATTGGCTTCAGCATCAGTGTTTGTGGCTGCCTCAGTAGTTTCCACCTCCGTCCGATGAATGACAGGAGGGTCGGGCATGGACTCATTCTCGCCGAGAATGACTGGTTCAGTAGGAGGGGGTGTAGCAACTCTTTCTTCTCTTCTTTCTTCTTGTTTTTCTTCATCGGCTGATGCAGCCGGAATGTCTTTAGCAGCTTTGGCTTTAGACTTGGAGACATTCGTAGTTGGGGTGGCTTCAGGGAACACTTGATGTGCTACTGAGCTTTGTTGCACGTCCCCTTCTAGAATGCTCGACATGGTGACCTGTGGCCTAGGGCCTTTGCGAAGCCTGCGGAAAGCGGGCGACGTCTGTGGTGACAGAGTGGTTTGGACCATGTAGTTATCTTCGTCAATCACTGGAGTGGTGTCTTGACGTGGTGGAGTTCTGGGAGTGTCATCAAGAATGGGGGTGTCTTGTTGAGGGCGATCGGCCCACGAAGCATCCCGAGTGATGGGCGTCAAAGGACGACCAATACTGATCAGTTCGCTGTTTGTATGAACAGGCCATGGATACCATGTGGTGCTCAATTTGAGGAAGGACTTCATCATCTTCAACATTGTCTTCATGATCAATGTCTTCAGCTGTGGTTGGGTCGACAGCTGGTACTTCTTCATCTTCAGGAGCCTCTGTGGTAGCAGGCTCGTTGTCGGTGTCAAAACCGGCAGATCTCGGGTAGGGGGTCCCGAACTGTGCGTCTAAGGCAGATGGTAACAGGAGGCAGGGGACACGACATTTACCCAGGTTCGGGCCCTCTTGATGGAGGCAATACCCTACGTCCTGCTTGATTGTTCTTGATGATATGAGTATTACAAGAGTTGATCTACCACAAGATCGTAGAGGCTAAACCCTAGAAGCTAGCCTATGGTATGATTTTATGTTGTCCTATGAACTAAACCATCTAGTTTATATAGACACCGGAGGGGGCTAGGGTTACACAGAGTCGGTTACAAGGGAGGAGATCTACATATCCGTATTGCCAAGCTTGCCTTCCACGCCAAGGAAAGTCACATCCGAACATGGGACAAAGTCTTCAATCTTGTATCTTCATAGTCCAACAGTCCGGCCAAAGGATATAGTCCGGCTGTCCAGAGACCCCCTAATCCAGGACTCCCTCAGTAGCCCCTGAACTAGGCTTCAATGACGATGAGTCCAGCGCGCAGTTTCGTCTTCGGCATTGCAAGGCGGGTTCCTCCTCCGAATACTCCATGGAAGATTTTGAACACAAGGATAGTGTCCGGCTCTGCAAAACAAGTTCCACATACCACCGTAGAGAGAATAATATTTCCACAAATCTAATCTACTGACACGTTTTGATAGCATGATATCATGTCATGGCCCGGCCATTATTCGAACCACTTTTCTCAACCAGCACCGCACATATCACGAGGCGGTTTTCTTGACACATCTTGTCAAAGCAGAGATCATGTCCCCTTATTACGGGATTCTCATCAATACGGACGTGGGTAACCCAACCGCGCCATCAATTACGGCGCTTGGGGAATAAGCGATTTTACCAGGCAAGGGGGAGGTGCATCGCCTCCTCCACCCTTATAAAGGGATTAGGATTCACTCTTTTCCCACATGCCTTCTTCCTCCTTGCTTACCCATTCTCGCACACTCGAGCTCCAACGCCCAAGTTCGCGTCTTTCTTCTCAAACCACTCCAAGCATGTCCGGAGCGGGAGGCAAGTGGATGGTCTCCTCCATCATAGAGGAGAACATCACAAAGTTACGGGAAGCTGGATATCTGGCTGCAGATGTTGCGCACCGTGTGCGAGATGCAGGGCAGTTCATCCCTACGCCCGAACCCCATGAGAGGGTAGTTTTTCTTACCCACTTCGTCCGAGGACTGGGATTTCCTCTCCACCCGTTTGTCTGCAGCTCATGTTCTACTACGGGCTGGATTTTCATGATCTGGCCCCCAATTTCATCCTCAACATCTCGGCGTTTATCGTCGTGGGAGAGGCCTTCCTCCGCATCAAGCCCCATTTCGGCCTGTGGTTGAAGACCTTCAATGTCAAATCGAAGGTGGTGGTTGGCCAGCAAGCAGAGTGCGAAGGCGCCATGGTGGGAAAAATGCCTAACGTCACCTGGCTCGAAGGCTCCTATGTGGAGACCATAAAGGGGTGGCAATCAGGGTGGTTGAGGGAGTCCTAGATTAGGGGGTGTTCGGATAGCCAGACTATACCTTCAGCCGGACTCCTGGACTATGAAGATATAAGATTGAAGACTTCATCCCGTGTCCGGATGGGACTTTCCTTGGCGTGGAAGGCAAGCTTGGCGATGCGATATTCAAGATCTCCTACCATTGTAACCGACTCTGTGTAACCCTAACCCTATCCGGTGTCTATATAAACCGGAGGGTTGTAGTCCGTAGGACAGAATCAACTCCATACACAATCATACCATAGGCTAGCTTCTAGGGTTTAGCCTCCTTGATCTCGTGGTAGATCTACTCTTGTACTACCCATATCATCAATATTATCAAGCAGGAGTAGGGTTTTACCTCCATCGAGAGGGCCCGAACCTGGGTAAAACAAAGTGTCCCCTGTCTCCTATTACCATCCGTCCTAGACGCACAGTTCGGGACCCCCTACCCGAGATCTGCTGGTTTTAACACCAACATTGGTGCTTTCATTGAGAGTTCCTCTGTGTCTTCGCCTTCAGGCCCGATGGCTCCTTCGATCTTCAACAACAATGTGGTCCAGGGTGAGACTTTCCTCCCCGGACAGATCTTCGTCTTTGGCGGCTTCGCACTGTGGGCCAATTCGCTTGGCCACCTTGAGCAGATCGGAAGCTATGCCCCTGGCCATCAGGTCAGGTTTGGAAGCCTAAACTATACAGCTGACATCCGTGGAGACTTGATCTTCGACGGATTCGAGCCACAGATAAGCATGCCACACTGTCTCGATGGGCATGATATAGCTCTGCCGCCGAACAGCGCCGTGGAGGCCGCACGCGCATCGGTTTCGACCATTGATTCGGAACCTACTGCGCCGATCGAGGATCAGCGGTTGGACGCTGCCTCAGGGGCTGCGATCTCAGAGGCAGTCGAGCCGGACTCTAGCCCCGCACTCCGTATGGCCCGTGACTCCAAGGAGCCGGATTCCTCTCCGAACTCCGAGCCCCCTGTGCCCCTGCCAATCGAATCCAATTGGGCGCCGGTAATGGAGTTCACCGCAGCAGACATCCTTCAGCATTCGCCTCTTTGCGACATCCTGAATTCTCTTAAGTCTCTCTCTTTATCACGAGAGCCTTGGCCAGACTACGGTCAGCAAGGGTGGGATACGGACGGTGAGGAAATTCAAAACCCACCCACCACCCACTTTGTAGCCACTGTCGACGATTTAACCGACATACTTGACTTCGGCTCCGAAGACATCACGGCATGGACGACAATATAGGAGACGAACAGGAACCAGCACCTGTAGGGCGGTGGAAAGCCACCTCGTCATACGACATATACATGGTGGATACTCCAAAAGATGGAGATGGCGATGGAACAGTGGGGGATGACGCCCCCAAGAAACAGCCAAAGCGCCGGCGTCAGCGGCGCCGCTCTAAATCCCGCCAAAGCAAAAATGGTGATTCCGGCACGGGAGATAACACTACCCCGGACAACGCCGAAGAACACCCACCTCAGCAAGATTCGGCATAGGAAGATGGAGAAGCCAGCCCTCATGAGAGAGCGGCAGAACGAGAGGTCGAGGACGATAACTATACGCCTCCCCCCGAAGATGAGGCAAGCCTCGATGACGATGAATTCGTCATACCATCAGACCCTGCCAAACAAGAGCGTTTTAAACGCAGGCTTTTAGCCACGGCAAGAAGCCTCAAGAAAAAGCAGCAACAGCTTAGAGCTGCCCAAGATTTGCTAGCTGACAGATGGACTGAAGTCCTTGCGGCCGAAGAGTATGAACTCGAACGCCCCTCCAAGAGTTACCCAAAGCGCAGGCCACTACCCCAATTAGAGGAGGAAGCACCTACATCACTAGCGCATGACATGACAGAGCGGCCACCCCGTGGCCGTGACAGAGAGGCCTCCCAGCCCTCCACCCAACCCATGCCCCGACGCCGCACAACTACGGCACGGGAAAATGCGCCCGACCTGCGAGACATACTGGATGATAAGGCAAGACAGACAAGATCGATCTACGGATCGCGCAGGCGCCCTACGGCACGTGACAATGATCTTCACTCCGGATACAACAAATCCGGCTGGGCCGAACACAACAGACATAGCTCTTCCGAGCTGCATCGTGATATAGCCCAGTACAGAGGCGCCGCACACCCGCTATGCTTCACGAATGAAGTAATGGATCATAAAATCCCAGAGGGCTTCAAACCCGTAAACATCGAATCATACGATGGCACCACAGACCAGGCGGTATGGATCGAGGACTATCTCCTGCACATCCACGTGGCACGCGGCGATGATCTACACGCCATCAAGTACCTCCCGCTCAAACTTAAAGGACCAGCCCGGCATTGGCTTAACAGCTTGCCAGCAGACTCAATCGGTTCTTGGGAGGACCTGGAAGCCGCATTCCTCGATAACTTCCAGGGCACTTACGTGTGACCGCCGGATGCCGACGACTTAAGCCACATAATTCAGCAGCCAGAAGAATCAGCCAGACAATTCTGGACACAGTTCCTAACAAAGAAAAACCAGATAGTCAACTGTCCGGACGCAGAGGCCCTAGAAGCCTTCAAGCATAACATCCGGGACGAGTGGCTTGCCCGGCACCTGGGACAGGAAAAGCTGAAATCCATGGCAGCCCTCACGACACTGATGACCTGCTTTTGCGCGGGAGAAGACAGCTGGCTAGCTCGCAGTAACAACTTATCAAAGAACCCTGGTAATTCGGATACCAAGGACAAAAGTGGCAGGACACATCGGAACAAACAAAAACGCCGCGTTAACAGCGACAGCAATGAAGACACGGCAGTCAATGCCGGATTCAGAGGCTATAAATCCAGTCAGCGGAAAAAGCCATTCAAAAAGAATACTCAGGGCCCGTCCAGTTTGGACTGAATACTCGATCGCTTGTGCTAGATACATGGCACCCCCGAAAAGCCAGCCAATCACACTAACAGGGATTGTTGGGTGTTCAAGCAGGCAGGCAAGTTAAGAGCCGAAAACAGAGACAAGGGGCTGCACAGCGACAACGAGGAGCCCAAGCAGCCGAACAACAATGGACAGAAGGGTTTTCCCCCACAAGTGCAGACGGTGAACATGATATACGCAACCCACATTCCCAAGCGGGAGCGGAAGCGTGCGCTGCGGGACGTCTACGTGATGGAGCCAGTCGCCCCAAAGTTCAACCCATGGTCTTCCTGCCCGATCACCTTTGATCGAAGGGACCATCCCACTAGCATCCGCCATGGCGGCTTCGCCGCATTGGTTCTCGACCCAATCATCAACGGATTTCACCTCACAAGAGTCCTCATGGACGGCGGCAGTAGCCTGAACCTGCTTTATCAGGACACAGTGTGGAAAATGGGCATAGATCCCTCAAGGATTAAGCCCACAAGAACGACCTTTAAAGGCGTCATACCAGGTGTAGAAGCCAACTGTACAGGCTCAATAACACTTGACGTGGTCTTCGGTTCTCCGGATAATTTCCGAAGCGAAAAGTTAATCTTCGATATAGTCCCATTTCGCAGTGGCCATCACGCCCTGCACGGACGAACCGCATTTGCAAAATTCAATGCGGTGCCACACTACGCATATCTCAAGCTCAAGATGCCAGGCCCTCGAGGAGTAATTACGGTCAATGGAAACACCGAACACTCCCTCCGTACAGAGGAGCATACGGCGGCTCTCGTAGCGGAGGTACAAAGTAGCCTTCTTGGGCAATTCTCTAGTCCGGCCATTAAAAATCCAGACACTGCCAAGCGCGCCCGGAGTAACCAACAGCAGGACCGCCTGGCACACTCTGAGCAAGCATAGCAATACGGGCCCTACCCCAGCCCTCGCGACATAGCGAAACCAGTACTTCGCGTACATAACTACGCCCTCGAAATACCATGGGCACAGGGGAAGGGGCGCAATAACGGCACGCCCAAAATACGGCTTAAAACGTACCATGGGCTCCCGGATTCTTTTTTCTTTCTTTTCTTACTTTCAGGACTCCATACTTCGGACGACATGTTCGGCAATTCGACTGCCGCACAAACGATGCAAGATCCAGGGAGGTAGACAAGCCATGCCGCACCATGGAATCCCCAGGTGGTCTCTGTTACAAGCGGTATACCTGTTTTAAATAAAATTCCGCGGCCTACCCCTGGCCAGGACATACTGAATAGTCCAATATCTTTTTGCTTACTGCACTATTTGTATCGTTCAGCTTTGATAAACAGCCTCTCCATAAACAATGCTTAGCTTTTTGTTTATTTTTTGCATTACTCTTTTCATATATATGTTCATTAATGACATGTTGCACCCGTACACTATGGTACGACAAGTACGCCAGGGGCTTCAGTGCCCTTTAATATGGTGTGAGAAGTCCGTACACTTTCACAAGTGCGGCACCCCGAACTTATAGCACTATATGCATCGGCTCTGAATCATGATTTGGGTCAATAGTTGGGTTTGCCCAGCTCCTATGTTTTGGTGCCTTACGTTCCGCTATATCGGCTAAGGTAGCACTAGGAGAAGCACTGCGATTGTGCCCCGGTGGAGCTGGGTTAAGCACCTCAGTGGAGAAAGCTAAAACTGACTGTCATGATGAGGCGAGAGACCGGTCGCTGTTCGAGAGGTTTTTCGGGTCCCTAAAGGCCTATGCCGCTTCGAGCGAGGAGCTGGATAACCCCAGCCAAGGCGTGGATAGCGCCCCGAACTTGGTCCTCCGAACTAGGGGCTTCGCCGAAATTTAAAATTATAACATTCTATGGCTAAGTGAGAGTGTTCAAGCATTATAGTCCGATTGCCTGGTTCGCCGTGCTGAGTGCCTCCCTGGAAGGACCCAACCATTGGAAAAAGAGCGCCCAGGTTTATCACCGAACACCCCAGCGCTAGTGGCATGGGGGTAGAAGCCGACGACTGGCCATCTCTCAATTTTTTGATAAACGGCCGCACAGAAAATAATATTTTAAATTCAACAAGCATTGCTTAAGCACCTATGAACAAGTTTTCAGCGCACAGGATAAAAACGAGCGAGTTTATTCAAAGATTACATCCTTGGTACATTCATCTGCCACAAGGCAGGCACCCGCAAGAACATCCTTGTAATAGTTCTCGGGCTTGCGATGCTCCTTCCCCGGCGGCGGCCCGTCCTTCACGAGCTTCTCACCGTCTAGCTTACCCCAGTGCACCTTTACACGGGCAAGGTCCCTACGGGCACCTTCGATGCAGACGGAGCGCTTGAGGACCTTGAGCCTTGGACAGGCCTCCACCAGCCGCCGCACCAGCCTGAAGTAGCTCCCAGGCAGGGCCTCTCCGGGCCATAGCCGAACTATGAAGCCCTTCATGGCCTGTTCGGCCGCCTTGTGGAGTTTGACCAGCTGTTTCAGCTCGTCGCTCAAGGGCACAGGGTGTCCGGCCTCAGCATACTGAGACCAAAACACCTTCTCCGTCGAGCTGCCCTCTTCAGCTCGGTAGAATGCGGCGGCATCGGATACGCTGCGGGGAAGATCTGCGAATGCCCCTAGAGAACTCCGGATTCGGGTAAGTAATAAGTAGTTTACTTTTATATTTCTTCATTGCATAAAGAATGCCTTACCCGCTGCTATCTTGTTCATATCGTCCAACTCTCTGAGGGCCTTTTGGGCTTCGGCCTGGGCAGACTTGGCAGTCTCAAGGGCTACCGCGAGCTCGGACGCTCGGGTCTCTGACTCAAGCTCCAAACACTCATGCTTTTTCATGAGAGCCAGAAGCTCTTGCTGCACCTCGCCGACCTGAGCCCCAAGTTTTTCTCGCTCGGTGCGCTCCGCGGCTGTTTTCTTTTCGGCCTCAGACAGCGCCTGCTTCAGGGTCGCCACCTCAGTCGTGGCCCCTACAATAAGCAGTACAATCCTGTTATTTTTTGCAATCAAGCCTCTCCATAGGCACTTTTTCTGTAAGGTATTTCTTACCTTCTTTCTCCTCGAGTTGCCGCTTGGCAAGGCCGAGCTCTTGCTCGGACCGCTCGAGTCCCTGTTTCAGGACACCCACCTCCGCAGTCAGTGCGGTGGTGGACAGCAGCGAAGCCTGCATACGCATATTGACTCTGTATTGTTAGACTCCTGCGAAATTTAATAGATCCTCTATTCGGCTTTCCCGGAGGATCCTCTATCAGGGGCTACTGTCTATGCGGTAATATTTTTACATATTTTTACTTACCTCGAAGCCTGTTAGGAGGCTAGCGCAAGCTTCACTCAACCCGCTTTTGGTGGACTGGACCTTCTGGATCACCGTACTCATAATAGTATGATGCTCCTGGTCGATGGAGGCGCCTTCAAGCACCTCCAGCAGATTGTCCAGCACCTCTGGTTGGACGGAGGTTGCCGGCTTAGAAGGCTTGCTCCTCTTGGAAGGAGCTTGCCTACCGCGGTCCGGAATCGTTGAAGATTCTGGCACGGTGTCCGGCTTAAGGCCGGACTTGGAGCCCTGGGGGGTCTTGTCCCCTTTACTCCTGGAGTCCGGGAGGTTGCCTTGCGGCTCCCCCGGGACCACCTCCTCCCGCCCCGGAGCTTGTCGCGACGCCACTTCAGCGTCGTCCGCAGTGCGGGGGGAGACAGTGGGCGGAACGGAGTTCACGTCAGATGAATCCAGGGAGCCGCTCGACGACTCGTTGAGTTCGGCCTAGGGCGGACTGCGTAAGTATCATCGACATTAGGTAAAGCTGTGCAACAAAGGGAATATCATGAGTTACTCTGATATCCGAACTTACGATTTCGCCGGACGCTTGGCCCTGTCCGGCCACTCCTCTTCGTCCTTGTCGGCATCGGGAGCGTAGTCCGACGGAGGGGTCTTCCTCTTCTTGGACCCTTCGGCCTCCCCCACTGGGGCGGCCTTTCTTTTCTTTCCTCCCCCCGTTGGAGGGGGAGAGGTTTCTTCTTCCTCCTCGTTTTCATGGGAGGAGGGCGTCTCGGACTCATCGGATGACAAGTCCAATAGCACCACATTACGGGTACTCTTTCGAGTCTCCGTGGTCTTCTTCTTCTTGACCTTCTTTTCCGGCACCACATAAGGCGCCGGGGCCAGCAGCTTCACTAGCAAAGCTGGGGCTGGGTCTTCGGGCAGCGGAGCTGGACAGTTAATGGGTTCGGCTATTGCCCGCCAAGCCTGTCAAAGGTAAGGGAGTTTAGATCCCACATAGAGTAAATCTATGGAAAAAGCATGATATCCTGCAAAAGGTGTAGGTGGCATACCTTGTTAGCATGACGCTGCAAGCTGTATCCGCGGTCCTCGGAAGCGGATGCGGGAGCCTCGGCGCCCTTGAATAGCATCTTCCAGGCATCTTCGTACGTTGTGTCGAAGAGCCTGCTGAGGGTTTGATGCTGCGCCGGGTCGAACTCCCACAGATTGAAATCCTGGTGTTGGCACGGGAGGATCCGGCGGACAAGAATAACCTGGATTATATTGACAAGCCGAACTGGCTTGTTCACCAAGGACCGGATGCATGTTTGCAATCCGGTCACCTCTTTCTCGTCGCCCCACGACAGGCCCGTCTCTTTCCAGGACACAAGCCGCGTGGGGGGTCCGGATCAGAACTCAGGGACCATGGTCCATTCCGGATCGCGTGGCTCGGTGATATAAAACCACCCGGATTGCCATCCCTTTAGGGTCTCCACGAAAGAGCCCTCGAACCATAGGGCGTTGGCCATCTTGCTCGCCATAGCACCCCCGCACTCCGCCTGGCTGCCGCTCACCACCTTGGGCTTGACGTTGAAAGTCTTGAGCCAGAGGCTGAAATGGGGGCGGACGTGGAGAAAGGCCTCGCACATGGCGATAAACGCCGAGATGTTGAGGATGAAGTTCGGGGCCAGATCGTGGAAATCCAGGCCATAGTAGAACATGAGCCCCCGGACAAATGGGTGGAGTGGAAAACCCAGTCCGCGGAGGAAGTGGAGGAGAAATACCACCCTCTCATGGGGCCTTGGGGTGGGGATAAGCTGTCCCTTCTCGGGAAGCCGGTGCGCGATGTCCTTGGACAGATACCCGGCCTTCCTTAACTTCTTGATTTTGTCCTCCGTAACGGTGGAGACCATCCATTTGCCTCCCACTCCGGACATTGCTGGAAAAGGTTGAGGTGGGAAGTGCGGGCTTGGGCGCTGGAGCTCGGGTGCGTGAGAAATGGGTAGGCAAGGGAGGAAGAAGGCATAGGTTAATAGGGTGGATCCTTGTCCGCTTATATAGGCGGATGCAGTTATGCGTCCCCACTTGCCTAATAAAACTCGCTTGCCTCCCGAGCGCCATGATAAATGGCGCGGTTGGGTTACCCACATCCTTATTGATGAGAATCCCATAAAAAGGGTACACGATCTCTGCTTTGACAAGACGTGCCAAGGAAACCGCCTCGCAAAACATGCTGAGGTGGAAAAATAAAAACGATTCAAGTAAAGGACTTGGCTGTAGTGTGATGGCGCACTGCAGAATACGTCAGCAGATTTGATTTGTGTTAATATTATTCTCTCTATGGCAATATGTGGAAACATATTTTGCAGAGCCGGACACTACTCTTGGTGATTACAATCTTCTATGAAGGACTTGGAGGAGGAACCCGCCTTGCAATGTCGGAGACAATTTGCGCGCCGGACTAGTCGTCATTGAAGCCTGGTTCAGGGGCTACTGAGGGAGTCCTGGATTAGGGGGTGTTCGGATAGCCGGACTATACGTTCAGCCGGACTCCTGTACTATGAAGATATAAGATTGAAGACTTCATCCCGTGTCCGGATGGGACTTTCCTTGGCGTGGAAGGCAAGCTTGGCGATGCGATATTCAAGATCTCCTACCATTGTAACCGACTCTGTGTAACCCTAACCCTATCCGGTGTCTATATAAACCGGAGGGTTCTAGTTCGTAGGACAGAATCTACTCCATAGACAATCATACCATAGGCTAGCTTCTAGGGTTTAGCCTCCTTGATCTCGTGGTAGATCTACTCTTGTACTACCCATATCATCAATATTAATCAAGCAGGAGTAGGGTTTTACCTCCATCGAGAGGGCCCGAACCTGGGTAAAACAAAGTGTCCGCTGTCTCCTGTTACCATCCGGCCTACATGCACAGTTCGGGACCCCCTACCAGAGGTCCGCCGGTTTTGACACCGACAGTGGTTCTACATCATCGAGCCGCGCGACACCAACTGGGTGGCGACCCCCAAATTTCGATCCGGAATCCCCACGCGGCTCACTTCCTGGAAAGAGAAGGGCCTGTCCTGGGGTTCTTCAGTGGAGTTGATCGGACTCCAGACCTGCATCAGGAACATGATGAGCAAGAAAATCAAGCTCGTCAACGTGGTATAGGTCATGCTCTTCCGCCGGATTCTCCCGTGTCAACGACAGGCATTCAATTTGTGGGAGTTCGACCCAGCCAAGCACTAGATGCTGCGAGAGCTCTACAACACGACGCATAAGGACATCTGGAGGGTGCTGTTCAAGGGCGCCGAGGTACCTCCTTCCCTCACCGAGGACCGCGGACTCAGCGCAAAGCGCCATGCCAATCCGGTAAGTTTTTATATCTCACAGGGTATTTATTTGCCCGAGTTAAATCATATGCGGGATCTAAGCTTCCATGTCATTAACAGGACTGGATAAAGATAGCGGAGCAGCTCGATTGCCCAGCCCCCCTGCCTGAAGATCCTGCAGATGCTCTCCTAACAGAGATGCTGGCTCCGACACCTTACGAGGTGCCAGTGAAGAAGACCAAGAAGAAGGCCACGGGGACCCGAAAGGGTCTCCGGCGTAAGGTTGTATCGGACTCATTGTCCGATGACTCCGACGCGCACTCCTTCCACGAAAATGAGGAGGAGGAGGAGGAGGAGGAGGAGGAAAGTTCTCCCCCCAGCCAGGGGAGACAAGAAAAGGAAGGTCGACCCAACCGGGGAGGCCAAAGGGTCCAAGAAGGGAAGGACCCTCCTTCCGGACTGCTCCACGACGGCTGCCTACAGCGGCGACGAATGGTTACCCAGGGAGAAGCCCCTGGCAAAGTCGTAAGTATCCGGACACCATAGTAATTCATGGTATGTTTTATTGCACTATTTCTCATTATGCCGCATATGATTATGCAGTCCATCCTGAGCTCATCTCGATGTATATTCGTCGGATGGTTCATTGGACTCGTCGGATATGAATAGTGATTCACTTCCGACCGCCTCCACCCCTTGCCCTACGGACAACGTCAAGGTGTTGTCCCAAAAGGCGCCGAGCCGAGGGGAGGTAGTCCTAGGGCCGCCTCGAGGCGACCTTCCGGACCCTAGGCGCAAAGGTAGCAAGACTCCCACGGGCTCCAAGTTCGGCCCCCAGCCGAATACTGCTCTGGAACCTTCGGTGGTTCCGGACTCCGGTAGGCGATCCCCCGTTAAGGGGGGCAAGCCGCCCGTGCTGGTGTCCTCCGTCCATCCAGAGGCACCGGACAACTTGCTGGAAGCGCTTCGCGGCGCTTCCATCGATGAAGAGCACCACACTATCAAGAGTGCTGTGATCGAGAAAGTTCAGTCGGCAAAAAATGGAGTGACCAAAGCTTGCACCAGCCTCCTAACAGGCTTTGAGGTAAGCAATCAAAATATAAGAAAATATTACCGCATAGACAGTAGCCCCTGATGCTCTGTTCGGCGTTCGCGAAGAAAGGCCGAATAGAGGATCAAATGATGACCCAGGAGTCTAATCAGAATATGTCGATGTGTATGTGCAGGCTTCACTGCTAGCCGCTGCCGCACGGACTGCAGAGGTCTCTGCACTGAAGCAGGACCAAGAGGCAGCTCGAGGAGAGCAAAGGTAAGTAATACCTTGTCTATATATTTAAAAAGAAGTTCAGTTGTGAAGTAATAGGATCATCATGAATTTGCCAGGGTGTAGGATCGAAAGTATGTGTAGAGGGGGGTGATTAGACTACTTGACCAAATAAAAATCTAGCCTTTTCCCAATTTTAGTTCTTCGCAGATTTTAGCTATCTTAGCACAAGTCAAGCAATCTCCACACAATTCAAGCAAGCATGCAAAAGAGTATATGAGCAGCGAAAAGTAAAGCATGCAACTTGCAAGAATGTAAAGGGAAGGGTTTGGAGGATTCAAACGCAATTAGAGACATGGATGTTTTTGTCGTGGTTCCGATAGTTGGTGCTATCGTACATCCACGTTGATGGAGACTTCAACCCATGGAGGGTAACGGTTGCGCGAGTCCACGGAGGGCTCCACCCACGAAGGGTCCACGAAGAAGCAACCTTGTCTATTCCATCACGGCCGTCGCCCATGAAGGACTTGCCTCACTAGCGGTAGATCTTCATGAAGTAGGCGATCTCCTTGCCCTTACAAACTCCTTGGTTCAACTCCACAATCGTGTCGGAGGCTCCCAAGTGACACCTAGCCAATCTAGGAGACACCACTCTCCAAGAAGTAACAAATGGTGTGTTGATGATGAACTCCATGCTCTTGTGCTTCAAATGATAGTCTCCCCAACACTCAACTCTCTCTCACAAGATTTGGATTTGCTGGAAAGAATATTTGAGTGGAAAGCAACTTGGGGAAGGCTAGAGATCAAGATTCATATGGTTGGAATGGAATATCTTGACCTCAACACAAGTGTAGGTGGTTCTCTCTCAGAAAATGTGTATTGGAAGTGTAGGTATGTTCTGATGGCTCTCTCCATGAATGAAGAGTGGGTGGAGGGGTATATATAGCCTCCACACAGAATCTTACCGTTACACACAATTTGCCAAACTCGGTGGGACCGAATGGTTAAACTCGATCGGACCGATTCAGCAAACCTAGTGACTGTTAGGATTTTCGGTGGGACTGAGATGCAACTCGGTAGGACCGATATGGTTAGGGTTAGGGCATAACGTAATCTCGGTGTGACCGATTACACAAACTCGGTGGGACCGATTTTGGTAATAAGCTAACCAGAGACTTGGTCAGGTAAATCAGTGGGACAGATTCGCTCATCTCGGTGATGCCGAAATGTTACAAAGGGGAAACAGAGAGTTTACATTGCAATCTCGGTGCGACCGATTGCTCATCTCGGTAAGACTGAAACGTTACGAAGGAAACAGAGAGATTACAATCCCATCTCGGTGAGACCGAGATCCCTATCGGTGAGACTGATTTGCCTAGGGTTTGTGACAGTGGCTATGACATTTGAAACTCGGTGGGCGCCGGATAGAAAGAATCGGTGGGGCCGAGTTTGACTTTTGGTTTAGGTCATATGTGGATGTGGGAAGGTAGTTGAGGATTTGGGAGCATATCACTAAGCATTTTGAGCAAGCAAGCCATTAAGCAACACCTCATCCCTCCTTGATAGTATTGGCTTTTCCTATAGACTCAATGTGATCTTGGATCACTAAAATATAAAATGTAGAGTCTTGATCTTGAAGCTTGGGCCAAACTTTTTGACCTTAGAATTTTGAGGGATCCACTTTCCTCATCCATGCCATGCCATTCATTGAGCTTTTCCTGAAATATTAATCTTGGAATAATGTTAGCTCAATGAGCTATATGTTGTTAGGAATTACCAAAACCACCTAGGGATAGTTGCACTTTCAATCTCCCCTTTTTTGGTAATTGATGACAACATATAGATCAAAGCTTCGACAAATGATAATAAGAGTGAAAGATATTGTCGCTTTGAGAAGTATGTGAAAAGCAAGAGCTCCCCCTAAATTTGTGCATATCTTAAGATTTGCTTTGGACTGCATATGCACAATGAGTTAGGATCATGGGTTACTCTTCCATGTCACATACATCTTGGTGGAGCGCTCAAAATGATAAGAATTAAATACATGCACTCATCACCAAGCAAAGTGAATGATCATATAAGGATAAGTAATATAATATCATCTAACAAGCATAAGTGTACCTTATGATCAACCACATGATCATCAATGTCTCATAGATAATAGCATAGTATCTCAAGCAATCAAAAGCAACCAAAGTTCAACCAAGAAGACAAGAGAGAACAAAAGCAAACTCTCTCTCTCTCTCGAAGCCTATGATCTATACATTTTTCTCCCCCTTTGGCAACAAGTTACCAAAAAGTTCATAGAAAATGCATAGCACTAGAACGTCTCTCAAGCTTGGTCTTCAGGTGGTGGTGTCCGGAGAACGCCAAGGACGAAGGCTTCAGTCAAAGTAGATGGAGCTGCTGGGGTAGGTGCTGGAGCTGGTGGCACTGAAGCTGTAGCTGGTGCAGATGAAGTGGCTCTGGTGTCTATTACTGGCACTACAGTTGATCTCTGAGCTCTAGGCACTCTGGCAAATGCATGAGTGGTTGTCTTTCCCTTCCTCTCCTGCATATCATCTTGTAGGTGCTCCACAACTGACTGGATCTCAGTTACTTTGACATGTAAATCATAGAATTTTTGCTCCACGATTCTTTCCAAGCTCTCCTGGTTTTGAGTCAGGGTGGCCAGTCCCTTCTCAATCCTCAGAGTGGATGCAATCAGGTAGCCAAGCTGATCTTGCTTGCTTTTCAAAAAGTATTCAGATGCCTCCTCTTGAGTTGGCATCTTGGCAGCCTTCTCTTTCTTTGCTTTCTCCTTCTTCTCTTGAGCTTGTACCAATAATGGTTCATTCTCATTCATCACAACTTGATTGTCCTCAAAGTCAGGATAGATAGGCAAGTGTTCCTTATCCAACAAGTATGTGCCTGTGCCCATCTTTGAGTTTATCAACTCTTGGATCTGTGGGGCATATCCACAACTTCTTTTCTGGTTAGCTACAGTCCTCTTGATAGTCTCAACTATAAGGCTCATGACCTTAAACTTTTGTGGCACATCAAATATATGTAGCAAGTTAATTGCATGGCCTCTGATCATTCTGTGATCACCAAACTTGGGCAAGAGAGTGTGCCTAAGGATCCAATTGATTGTAGGCAGCCCTGACAACAAGTGTTTTACTGACCCAAACTGGTGAGTCTCAAGATCATCTTCAGGAATCTCCTTGTACATGTTTGCCATGGAGTTATGATCCATCTTCTTCTTGGCATAGACATCCAAGTCATCTTCTTCTTCCTTAGGAGCATTGATCAGATTTGCCCATTCCTCAATAGTTGAGTGGTACCTTGTACCATCAGACATCCATACTATCCTGCCTTCTGGATAGAAGTGTGTTGTGGAGTAGAATTGCATTATGAGCTCCTCATTCCAGTTTGTGAGCTTCTGCCCAACAAAGTCTGCAACTCCACAAGCATTGAAGCTGTCAAACACACCAGGATAGTGTTCCTCATTTTCCTTGATATACTTCCAGTCGACCCACCTCATTTCACACACTATAGGCTTCTTGTCCAGCAACACTGTCTCATAGAAATCTTGTTGTTCCTTTGTGTGGAACCTGTAATCAACAGCAGTCCTTCTTCTTGTAGCATATGGGTCTGTCTCTCTCCATAGCCTCAACCCTGAGTCTCTCCTGATCTTCATGTTCTCAGCCACAGGATGAGCATCATTGTGGTCTGGAATCTTGGGTTTGAGCTTCCTCAGGACTTGTCCTTCATTATCTTCATTAGCAGCAACTTCAGGCACTGGGGCCTTGTTCTTCTCAGCAGCTGGTATACTCCTGGTATTCCTCTTAGGTGCACTCTTGGGCTTGGAGGCTGCTTTGTGTGCTTCTTTGGGCTTTGATGTTGCAGCCCCTGCCTTGGGTGCTGGTGCAGCAACCTCTTCTTCCTCTTCCTCTTCAGAATCTCTCATGACTGAGGATCTCCCAAGCACTATAGCAGTGGTCTTTTTGATCCTCTCCTTCCTCTTCTTCCCTTCTGCAGCAGCCTCTTTGGGTTCAGATCCCAAAGGGACTTGAGTACATGCTCTGGCCTTAGACATTGGAATTCTCTTTGCAGGAACCTTTTGCTTCATGCCTGGCTTGGTGGCAGCAGCAGTGCTATATTCCTTCTTAACCACTTTCTTCTTGGAAGTGGCCTCATCCTCAACTGCCACATAGTCTTCATCCTCAGACTCTGAAGTTTTCTTCTTCCTTGTTCTGGTGGCAGCTTTGGGCAAGTTGCTGGGAGTGCTCCTGCTACCATCATCTGAACTGCTAGTGGGACTAGTGCCCTCACTCAGGTGAACCTGCTCCTCTGAGCTGTTCTGGCTATCACTCTGATCAGACATATTGCAAACACTGAGAGCAGACCCTGTGAATAGATATAGATGAGATAGAGTGGATGAGCATCACAAAATGCAGAGGTTTTTGCAAAAGAATGAGTCAAAAACTTAGTTTTAGTTTTCCACAGAAAGCATTTCGGATCAACCGATTTGTAAACTCGGTGATACTGAAGCAGCTGTTGGAACCTAAACTAGTGAACTCGGTCAGACCGAGTCGCAGTTCGGTGGCACCGAGACTGCTACGGTTTCACAAAGTCCTAAACTTGGTCACACCGATTTGCAATTCTCGGTCATACCAAAAATTACATGTGCAATGGCCTGAGCCGAATCGGTGGTACCGAGTTTCACAACTCGGATGGTCCGAGATGGTTTCGGCGGAAACCTAACCCTAAATTTTCAATTCAACTCTAATCTACGGAGAGTTTTGACTAGATAGAAGCGTTTCAAACGTGGTAAGAATCATAATGAACACAATGTGCTAGGAATCGGACGGGGATAGCACTGAGATCGAGTCCATACCCTAGTTCGGCGATGAACTCGCTACGGCGGCAACGGCGGGGAAGAATTCCGTTGACGGCGGAGGAGACCAGCGACAGGAGGCGGCTGGGGATGAGGAGGACGATCCAGAGACCCAGGAGGCAGAGCGAGCTATGCGCGGGCGAAGGGGTTTCGGAGAAATTTCCAAAATTTTGCCCATGAGTATATATAGCCCGACCCTGTTGGTGTGACCGAGTGGAACAACTCGGTGGCACCGAGATTCATAACTGCAAGCAGTTACTGAAACTCGGTGTGACCCAAAGGTTCAAATCGGTTGCATCGAGATTGAAAACCTAGATCGACTTAGTGATCTCGGTATGACCAAAATGGAGGAATCGGTCAGACCTAAAAGCACAAAGAAGTTTTGGAAGTTTAAGTCTATGACAAATCGGGGACTCCAAGTGCTCCTCACATAGAGTGGTTTGAATCTGACTTGATCAAATTTTGTGATGTAGCATGAATAGAGTTTGAGACGAGAAAAGCATAGATAGCTAGAGAGGGTTCTTAGGCATTCTTGTCCATCCACTTGGCAAAAGAATATAAAAAACAATCAATCAAAACAACAAGTGGATGTCCTCGAATGAGTAAAATATGCAATCAACATGCTCACACAATAAAATGGCAATTGAAATATGTGGCAAAGCATGCACAACCAATTCTAGCATCTATCAAACAATTGGCGATGACTAGGTCATCTATATATGAGTATATTGACTTAGGAGTCAAATGAGAACATTTGATCATAGGTCATACTCATCGTTTAAGCACAAGTGGGGTTACCACTTTTACATAAAGCATTATTGTGTTCACACCATTAGAGTTGCTTTAGCTCAATTCTTAGAGTAAAGCTCCCCCTAGATGTGAGATCCCCCCTAAGAGGGATGAACTAACCTTGGGTTTTGTCGATGATGACTTCATGTAGATGTTGAAGATGTGGATGCTCAATGTTGATGTAGATCATTTGGAGCTATCCATTGGAGTGAGTTGCACTTTCAATACCTACATGGGTTAGTCCCACAAGGAACAAACAAGGATATCCATAGACATAAAGTGATGCACACACAAGATGATGTCTATGAAAGCTTTTAGGTTACCTTTTCCCTTGTCTTACCAACAAGAGGGTTTGTGACTCCTTGAACTAGTGCAAGATGTGGAAGTTGATTGCACTTGTTCTTGCCAAGATGATAAGAGTGAAGTATGTTGGCAGAGTCACCCTCAAGAACTCTCTAGTTCTTCTTCTTTGGGATCCACACCATCTTGATGGGAATCCTCGGTGTTGTAGTTGTACTTGATGAAGTGGAACTTGAAGTAGTCTTGGGAACCCACTTGACCAAGGCCTTAGGAGCTTCTTCAAATGCATCAATTTCCTCTTGAAGCTTGTCCTTGTTCTCGGTGTCAAAACCGGCGGATCTCGGGTAGGGGGTCCCGAACTATGCATCTAGGCTGGATGGTAACAGCAGGCAAGGGACACGACGTTTTACCCAGGTTCGGGCCCTCTTGATGGAGGTAAAACCCTACGTCCTGCTTGATTAATATTGATGATATGGCTAGTACAAGAGTAGATCTACCACGAGATCGGAGAGGCTAAACCCTAGAAGCTAGCCTATGGTATGATTGTTGTGTATGTTGTCCTCCGGACTAAAACCCTCTGGTTTATATAGACACCGGAGAGGGTTAGGGTTACACAAAGTCGGTTACAATGGTAGGAGATCCACATATTCGTATCGCCAAGCTTGCCTTCCACGCCAAGGAAAGTCCCTCCCGGACACGGGACAAAGTCTTCAATCTTGTATCTTCATAGTCCAGGAGTCCGGCTGAAGGTATAGTCCAGCCATCCGGACACCCCCTAATCCGGGACTCCCTCAGTAGCCCCTGAACCAGGCTTCAATGACGACGAGTCCGGCGCACTGATTGTCTTCGGCATTGCAAGGCGGGTTCCTCCTCCAAGTACTTCATAGAAGATTTTGAACACAAAGATAGTGTCCGGCTCTGCAAAATAAGTTTCCACATATTGCCATAGAGAGAATATTATTTACACAAATCTAATCTGCTGACGTATTTCGTAGTGTGACATCGCACCATGGCAAAGCCTTTATTCGAATCGTTTTATTGTCCCACCTCAGCGTGTCATGCGAGGCGGTTTCCTTGATACGTCTCGTCGAAGCAGAGATCGTGTCCCCTTATTCCGAGATTCTCATCAATACGGGCATGGGTAACCAAACTACGCCATTGATTACGGCGCTTGGAGATGAGCGAGTTTTACCAGGCTAGTGGGGACACGTAGTTGCATCCACCCATATAAGGGGATAAGGATTCACCTTTTCACCTATGCCTTCTTCCTCCTTTGCCTATCCATTTTCGCGCACTCGAGCTCCAGCGCCCAAGTCCACACTCCCCACCTCAACCTTCTCCAGCCATGTCCGGAGCAGGAGGCAAGTGGATGGTCTCCTCCGTCACGGAGGGACACATCAAAAAACTGAGGAAGGCCGGATACTTGTCTAACGACATCGCGTACCGGCTTCCCGAAGAGGGGCAGCTCCTCCCCACCCCAAGGACCCATGAGAGGGTAGTGTTCCTTCCCCACATCCTCTGCGGACTAGGCTTTCCTATCCACCCATTCGTCCGGGGACTCATGTTCTACTACGGCCTGGATTTCCATGATCTGGCCCCGAACTTCATCCTCAACATCTCAGCGTTTATCGTCGTGTGCGAGGCTTTCCTCCGCATCCGCCCCCATTTCGGCCTATGGCTCAAGACTTTCAATGTCAAGCCGAAGGTGGTGCGTGGCAACCAGGCGGAGTGCGGAGGCGCCATGGTGGGCAAGATGCCCAACATCTTATGGCTCGAGGGATCCTTTGTGGAGACCCTGAAGGGGTGGCAATCGTGGTGGTTTTACATCACCGAGCCGCGCGACCCTGAGTGGGTCGCAGCCCTCGAGTTCTGGTCCGGACCCCCAATGCGGCTCATGTCCTGGAAAGAGACGGGCTGTTGTGGGGCAGCAAAGGAGAGGTGACTGGACTGCAAACATGCATCCAAACCCTGGTGAACAAGCAGCTCAAGCTTGTCAACGTAGTCCAGGTTATGCTCGTCCGCCGGATCCTCCCGTGTCAACAACGGGCCTTCAATCTGTGGGTGTTCAACCCGGCGTAGCACCGTACTCTGAGCAGGCTCTTCGACAAGACGTACGAAGATGCCTGGAAGGTGCTTTTCAAGGGTGCCGAGGCTCCCGCATCCGCTACCAAGGATCACGGATTCAGCGCGCAGCGTCACGCTAGCGCGGTAAGTTGTTTGTACCTTTTACAGGGTATTTGTTTTTCATAGTTTAACTCTATGCGGGAACTAAGCTCCCTTACCTTTGACAGGATTGGCAGGCGAAGTCCGGACAGATCGACTGTCTGGCTCTTTTGCCTGAAGACCCAGCCGATGCCCGCTTGGCGAAGCTGCTGTTTCCGGCACCCTATGTGGTGCCGGAGAAGAAGGCCACGAAGAAGGCCACGGGGACTTGAAAAAGTGCCCGGCGCCAGAAGGTGTCAGGTTCATCATCCGACGGCTCCAAGGCACATTCCTCCCATGAAGACGAGGAGGAGGAAGAAGAGACCTCTCCCCCTCCAGCGGGGGGAGAGAAGAAAAGGAAGGCCGCCCTCACTGGGGAGGCCGAAGGGTCCAAGAAGGGGAAAACCCTTCCTCTGGACTACTCCACCAACGCCGACAATGGCGGAGGGGAGTGGCCGCTCAGGGCCAAGCCCCTGGCAGAATCTTACGTATCCGGATACCAGAGTAATTCATAGTATTCCTTTATTGCACAGCTTTCCCTTATGTCGAATATGATCATGCAGCCCACCCAAAGACCGGCTCGACGCGTCGTCGAGCGGTTCACTGGACTCGTCAGATGTGAATTCGCTTCCGACGGCTACCTCCCCCCGCCCTACGGACGACGCCAAAGTGTTGTCCCAACAGGTTCCAAGCCAGGAGGAGGTGGTCCTGGAGGCGCCGCAAGGTGACCTCCCGGACTCCAGGAGTAAAGGGGATAAAACCCCCCAGGGCTCCAAGTCCGCCTCTAGGCCGGACACCGCTCCGGAACCTTCAAAGGTTCCAGAGTCCGGCGAGCGACAACCATCCAAGAGGAGAAAGCCCATCGTGCCGGTGACCCCCGTCCAACCGGAGGTGCCGGGCAATCTGCTGGAGGTGCTCAAAGGCGCCTCCATCGACGAGGAGCACCGCACCATTATGAGTGCGGTGGTCCAGAAGGTTCAGTCCGCCAAGAGCGGACTGACTGAAGCTTGTGCTAGCCTTTTAATAGGCTTTGAGGTAAGTAAAGAATGTGTAAATAATATTACCGCATAGACAGTAGCCCCTGATGCTGTGTTTGGCGTTCAGGAAGAAAAGCCGAATAGAGGATCAAATAAAATTCGCAGGAGTCTAACAGAAAGGAGTCAATATGCGTATGCAGGCTTCTCTGCTGGCGTCCGCCGCACTGACTGCGGATGTGGACACGCTAAAGCAGAACCTCGAGCAGTCCGAGCAAGAGCTCGGGCGTGCCAAGAAGCAGCTCGAGGACAAGGAAGGTAAGAAATACCTTGTTTAAATATATATAAAAAAAGTGCAATTGCAAAAAATGACAGGATTATCGTGGCTATTATAGGGGCCACGTCTGAGGTGGCGAGCCTTAAGCAAGCGCTGTTCGAGGCCGAGAAGAGGGCGGCCACTAAGCGCACCGAGTGGGAGAAGTATGAGGCCTAGGTTGGCAAGGTGCGGCAAGAGCTCCAGGCTCTCATGAAAAAACATGAGAGTTTGGAGCTTGACTCAAAGACGCGAGTGTCCGAGCTCGTGGTGGCTATTGAAAATGCCAAGTCTGCCAAGGCCGAATCCCAGAAGACCCTCCAGGAGTTGGACACGGTGAAAAAGATAGCGGCGGGTAAGGCATTCTTTATGCAAAGCAAACACATAAACGTGAGTTACTTGTTACTTACCCGAATCCAGAGCTCTCCAGGAGCATTCGCAGATCTTCCCCGTAGCGCGTCCGATGCCACCGCATTCTATCGAGCCGAGGAGGGAAGCTCGACAGAGAAGGTGTTCTGGTCTCAGTATGCTGAGGCCGGACACCCCGTGCCCCTGAGTGACCAGCTGAAGCAGCTGGTCGAGCTCCACAAGGCGGCCGAACAGGCCATGAAGGGCCTCATACTTCGGCTGTGGCCTGGAGAGGCTCTGCCTGGGAGCTATTTCGGGCTGGTGCAGCGGCTGGTGGGGGCCTATCCAAGGCTTGAAGTCATCAAGCGCTCCGTCTGCATTGAAGGTGCCTGTAGGGCCCTTGCTCGTGCTAAGGTGCACTGGGGCAAGCTGGATGCTGAGAAGCTTGTGAAGAATGGGCCACCACCGGGGAAAGAACATCGCAAGCCCGAGAATTATTATAAGGATGTTCTGAAGGGTGCCCGCCTTATGGCGGATGAATGTTCCAGGGATGTAATTTTTGAGTAAAACTCGCTCGTTTTGTCCTGTGCGCTGAAAACTTGTTCATATGCGCTAAGCAATGCTGTTGGAATTTTAAATATTACCTTCTATGCGGCTGTTTATCAATTCTAAGAGATGGCGAGTCGTCGGCTTCTGCCCCCGTGCCGCTAGTGCTGGGGTGTTCGGGGATAAACCTGAGCGCTCTTTTTCCCATGTTTGGGTCCTTCAAGGGAGGCGCTCAGCACAACGAACAAGGCAATCGAACTATAATGCGTGAACACTCTCACTTAGCCATAGAATTCTATAACTTTAAATTTCGGCGAAGCCCCTGGTATTCGGAAAACCGAGTTCGGGACGCTATCCACGCCCTGGCCGGACAGAGCCGACTCCTCGCTCTAAGCGGCATAAGTCTTTAGGGACTCGAAAAACCTCTCGAACAGCGACCAGCTCTCGCTTCATCATGACAGTCAGTTTTAGCTTTCTCTACTAAGGTGCTCGACCCAGCTCAACTGGGGCACAATCGCAGTAGTTCTCCTAGTGCTACCTTAGCCGACATAGCGGAACGTAAGGCACCAAAACATAGGAGCCGGGCAAACCCAACTATTGACCCAAGACATGATTCGGAGTCGATGCATATAATGCTGTAAGTTTGGGGTGCCGCACTTGTTAAAGTGTTCGAACTTCTCACACCATATTGAGGGGTACTAAAGCCCCTGGCGTATTTTGGCCATACCAAAGTGTACGGGTGCAACATGTCGTTAAGGAACATATATTTGTAAAAAAAAGAGTAATGCAAAAATAGACAAAAGCTATGCATTGTTTATTAAAAAGGGGCTATGATCAAAGCAGAACGATACAAATAATTTGATAAGCAAAAGGTTGGACTATTTAACATGTCCGTTCGAGGGGCAGGCTGCGGAATGGTATGCGAAACAGGTATACTGCTCGTGATAGAGACCACCTGGGAGTTCCGTAATGCGGCATGGCTTGTCTGCTTCCCTGGTTCTTGCATCGTTTGTGCGGCAATTGAACTGCCATACAGGCCTTCCGAAGAATGGAGTCCTGAAAGTAAGAGAAAATTAAAAAAATTCAACAGCCCCTTGTGCGGTTTAAGCCGTGTTTCGGGCATGTCGTGATGGTGCCCCTCCCCCTGTACCCATGGTATTTCTAGAGCGTAGTTATGTACGCGAAGCACTGGTGTCGCATTTTTGCGAGGGCTGGGGTTGGGGGCGCATTACTACGCCTGCTCGGAACTTGCTAGGTGGTCTTGTTGTAGGTTACTCCGGGCGCGCTTGATGGTGTCTGGACGTTTAATGGCCGGACTGGAGAACTGCCTGGAGAGGCTGCTTTGTACTTCCACTGCAAGGGCCGCCATGTGCTCCTCCATTCGGAGGGAGCGTTCGGTGTTTCCATTGACCGTAATTACTCCTCGGGGGCCTGGCATCTTGAGCTTAAGGTATGCGTAGTGCGGTACCGCATTGAACTTGGCGAATGCGGTTCACCCGAGCAGTGCGTGATAGCTACTGCGGAATGGGACTATGTCGAAGATTAACTCCTTGCTTCGGAAATTATCTGGAGATCCGAAGACCACTTCAAGTGTGACTGAGCCTGTACAGTTGGCCTCTACACCTGGTATTATGCCTTGAAATGTCGTTTTGGTGGGCTTAATCCTTGAGGGATCTATGCCCATTTTCCGCACTGTATCCTGGTAAAGCAGGTTCAGGCTGCTGCCGCTGTCCATAAGGACTCTAGTGAGATGAAATCCGTCAATAATTGGGTCTAGAACCAATGCGGAGAATCCGCCATGACGGGTGCTAGTGGGATGGTCCCTTCGATCAAAGGTGATCGGGCAGGAGGACCATGGGTTGAACTTTGGGGCGACTGGCTCTACCGCGTATATGTCCCTTAACGCGCGCTTCCGCTCCCTCTTGGGGATGTGGGTTGCGTATATCATGTTCACCGTCCGCACTTGTGGGGGAAAACCCTTCTGTCCACTGTTGTTCGGTGGCCGGGGCTCTTCGTCGTCATCGCTATGTAGCCCCTTGTCTTTATTTTCGGCATTTAACTTGCCTGCCTGCTTGAACACCCAACAATCCCTGTTGGTGTGATTGGCCGGCTTTTCGGGGGTTCCATGTATCTGGCACAAGCGGTCGAGTATTCGGTCCAAACTGGATAGGCCCCTAGGATTTCTTTTGAATGGCTTTTTCCGCTGACCGGATTTATAGCCTCTAAATCCGGCATTAACTGCCATATCCTCAGCATTGTCGCCGTTAATGCGGCGCTTCTGCTTGTTGCGACGCGACCTGCCACTACTGTCCCTGGTATCCGAATTACCAGGGTTCTTGGTCATATTGTTGCTACGAGCAAGCCAGCTGTCTTCTCCCGCGCAAAAACGGGTCATGAGTGTCGTGAGTGCTGCCATAGATTTTGGCTTTTCCTGTCCAAGGTGCCGGGCAAGCCACTCGTCAGGGATATTGTGCTTGAAGGCTTCTAGGGCCTCTGTGTCCGGATAGTCGACTATTTGATTTTTCTTTGTTAGGAACCGTGTCCAGAATTGCCTGGCCGATTCCTCTGGCTGCTGAATTACGTGGCTTAGGTCATCGGCGTCTGGTGGTCGCACATAAGTGCCCTGGAAATTGTCGAGGAATGCGGCTTCCAGGTCCTCCCAACAACTGATTGATCCTGCTGGCAAGCTGTTAAGCCAATGCCGAGCTGGTCCTTTAAGCTTGAGTGGGAGGTATTTGATGGCGTGGAGATCATCGCCGCGGGCCATGTGGATATGAAGGAGAAAATCCTCGATCCATACTGCAGGATCTGTTGTGCCATCATATGATTCGATGTTTACGGGTTTAAAACCCTCGGGGATTTGATGATCCATTACTTCGTCTGTGAAGCATAGTGGGTGTGCGACGCCTCTGTACTAGGCTATATCACGATGTAGCTCCAATGAGCTTTGTCTACTGTGTTCGGCCCTACCGGATTTGAGTCTGGCGTGACTGTTATCGTCTCGAGTCATGGGGCGCCCACGCGATCCGTAGATCGATCTTGTTTGCCTTGCCTTGTCCTCCAACATATCTCGCAGGTCTGGCACATTTTCCCGTGCCTTGGTATGGGGTGCGGCTTGAGTGGAGGGCCGTGAGGCCTCTCTGTCGTGGCCACGACGTGGCCGGTCGGCCGTATCAAGTGCTGGTGATGTAGGTTTAAGTGCTTCCTCCTCTAATCGGGGTAGCAACCTGCACTTTGGGTAGCTCTTGGAGGGGCGTTCAAGTTTATGCTCTTCGGCCGCAAGGACTTCAGTCCATCTGTTGACTAGCAAATCTTGATCAGCTCTAAGTTGTTGCTGTTTTTTCTTGAGGCTTCTTGCCGTGGCCATAAGCCTGCGTTGAAAACGCTCTTGCTCGACGGGATCCTCTGGCACGACGAATTCGTTGTCGTCGATGCTTGCCTCGTCTTCGTAGGGAGGCATATAATTATCGTCCACGACCTCTCTGTCTACCGCTCTCTCATGAGGGCTGGCTTCTCCATCCTCCGGTGCTAAATCTTGCTGGAGGGGGTTTTCTTTGGCACTCTCCGGAGTATTATTATCTCCCGTGCTGGAATCACCGTATTTGCTTTGGCGGGATTTTGAGCGGCGCTGCTGACGCTGGCGCTTAGGCTGTTTCTTGGAGGGGTCATCCTCTGATGTTCCATCGCCATCTCCTTCTTTTGGGGTGTCCACCATGTATATGTCATATGACGAGGTGGCTTTCCAGGGCCCAATAGGCGCTGGTTCTTCATCATCTCCTGCATCGGCGTCCATACCGTCGATGTCTTCGGAGTCGAAGTCGAGCATGTCGGTTAAATCGTCGACAGTGGCTACAAAGTGGGTGGTGGGTGGGCTTTGAATTTCTTCATCGTCCGTATCCCATCCTTGCTGACCGTAGTCCTGCCAGGGCTCTCCTGATTAAGAGAGAGACTTTAGTGTCTTTAGAATATCACCGAAAGGCGAGTGCTGAAAGATGTCCGCGGTAGTAAACTCCATGATCAGCGCCCAATCGGATTCGATCGGTAGGGGCGCGGAGGGTTCGGAGTCCGGAGAGGAGTCTGGCTCCTTGGAGTCACGAGTCTCGCGGAGTGCGGGGCTGGTGTTCGGCTTGATCGCCGTTGGGATCGCAGCCCCCGAGGCGGCGTCCAACCATCCATCCTCGATCGGCGCAGTTGGCTCCGAATTAAGGGTCGAAGCCAATGCGGTGCGGCCTCCAGGGCACTGATTGGCGGCAGAGCTATATCATGCTCATCGTGATAGTGCGGCGCGCTCGGCAGTGGCTCGAATCCGTCGAAGATCAAGTCCCTGCGGATGTCAGCCGTGTAGTTTGAACTTCCAAATCTGACCTGACGGCCAGGGGCATAGCTTTCGATCTGCTCCAGATGGCCAAGTGAATTGGCCCGTAGTGCGAAGCCGCCGAAGACGAAGATCTGTCCGGGAAGGAAGGTCTCACCCTGGACTGCATCGCTATTGATGATCGTAGGAGCCATCAAGCCTAACGGCGACGACACAGAGGAACTCTCAATGAAAGCACCAATGTCGGTGTCAAAACCGGTGGATCTCGGGTAGGGGGTCCCGAACTGTGCGTCTAGGCTGGATGGTAACAGGAGGCAAGGGACACGAAGTTTTACCCAGGTTCGGGCCCTCTTGATGGAGGTAAAACCCTACGTCCTGCTTGATTAATATTGATGATATGGGTAGTACAAGAGTAGATCTACCACGAGATCGGAGAGGCTAAACCCTAGAAGCTAGCCTATGGTACGATTGTTGTGTATGTTGTCCTACGGACTAAAACCCTCCGGTTTATATAGACACCGGAGAGGGTTAGGGTTACAGAAAGTCGGTTACAATGGTAGGAGATCCACATATCCGTATCGCCAAGCTTGCCTTCCATGCCAAGGAAAGTCCCTCCCGGACATGGTACGAAGTCTTCAATCTTGTATCTTCATAGTCCAGGAGTCCGGCTGAAGGTATAGTCTGGCCATCCGTACACCCCCTAATCCAGGACTCCCTCACTTGCCTTTTTTGCTTGTGGTCTTGTGGTGGAAGATCATCTTGAGCTTGTGTCCCTTTGAAAGAAGTAGGATCATACTTCTCTTGTTGTGGAACAAACTTCGTCTTGGGGTATTGATCTTCTTCCCACTCAACTCCATTGGCATTGAACTTTCGTTCAAAACCAACACCTTGAATCTTCCGGTGCCTTCCTTGCTTGCGTACAATTTCCTCGAATTGCTTACTTCCGGCAAGGCTCTTGTTAACACCTTTCTCTATAATTCCCTTCAATAAGCTATTTTCTTGCTCAAGTGAACTACTAGAAGCAACAATATTGGATTTAGCATGATTATTGTTACTACTAGAGGAAGAATCTTTCTTGTTCTTGTTACTAGACTTGACTTGAGGCATGTAAGTGTATAAGAGTAAACGATTAGCAATGTAAGAAGAACTTTTCTTACGAAGATCATCATTGATTGCTTTTAAGAACTCATGCTCTTGCTCAAGGTTGAGCTTTTCAAAGCGCAATTTCTCATGAGTCCTTAAAAGTTCTCAATGATCTCCTATGATAGTTTCATGAGCTAACTTAAGAGTGTTTAGTTCTTTAGTTAGAGACTCAATCTTCTCCTTATCATTGTCATTCGTTTTATCTTGATTAGCATGATTAATTAACATTTCATCATAGTATTCATCACTAGAGTTGTCAACAAGTAAATCATCATCACCTAACAAGTCATCTTCATCACTATTGAAATCGACATACTCGGGGTGTGTTAGCTTTGGGCCTTTAGCCATGAAGCATGTTCCAACTCCTTCATTTGGTGAGTCAAATATGTCGTAGGAGTTGGTTGTCACAAGTGCTAGACCGGCAACACCTTCATCTTGAGTATATTGAGAGTCGGAGTGATAGCTTCTCTCGGAGTGGTTGTCGGAGTCGGAGCCGGATACCCATTCACCAACATGAGCTTGATGTCTTTGTTTTGTGTAGCTCCTTGATGACTTGTCCTTTGTTTCCGAATCCTTGCTTCTCAGTGAGGGTCTTCGTTCATAACGATCATCTCTACTCCTTCTTTCTCTAGATGGTGATTCTTCTCTTCTACTTCTTCTCTTGGGAGAATCTTCTCTTCTCTTGTAGGGGGTCGTACACTCATTGGAATAGTGTCCGGGCCATCCACAATTGTAGCAATTTCGCTCTCGACTAGAAGATCTTTTGTCATTGTAGGACCTTGACTTGGAGCTTCTCTCTTTGCTTCTACTCTTGTAGAACTTGTTGAAGTTCTTCACCATTAAGCTCAATTCTTCATTGAAGGTTTGTTTCTCATTCGATGATGTGGGGGCTTCACATGAGGCTTTGTAAGCACCACTTGATTTGTTATGAAGTTGTTCTTTATCCTTGAGTGACATCTCATGAGCAAAAATTCTTACGATGACTTCTGTTGGCTTGAGATCTTTGTAATTTGGCATCATTTGGATCAATGTGCACAGGGTATCATATTTTCCATCCAAGGCTCTTAGGATATTCTTGATGATGAATCTATCGGTCATCTCTTCACTCCCTAAGCCGACAATCTCATTTGTGATAAGAGCAAGCCTAGAGTACATTTCAGCGACACCTTCACCATCCTTCATTTTGAACTTGTCAAGTTGACTTTGAAGCACATCCAATTTGGATTCCTTGACGGAGTCGGTACCTTCGTGCATATCAATCAAAGTATCCCAAATTTTCTTTGCATTCTCAAGACAGCTGATTTTGTTGAATTCTTTGGGGCACAATCCATTGAAGAGGATATCACAAGCTTGAGCGTTGTATTGCAGCATTTTCAACTCTTCCGTGGTAGCTTCACAGTTCGGTTCTTTCCCATCAAAGAATTCACCTGGCAAGCCAATACACACAATAGCCCAAACGGCGGGGTTATGTCCAAGA